>NC_142546.1:7697500-8065000 GCF_056151865.1 Erythranthe guttata | reverse complement strand
TGTAATCTGATTAGATGCTAATCAAGAATTTTAAATAAGTTAATTCAAAATTGTTGATGAAAGTTATGCGACTCAGCTCCATTTCTCTATTATTTTTTAAAAAATTAAAAAAATTAAAAATCGTGCGTGTGTGATTGCATATAGTTGATTTTAGTTATGGTAACTTATCCTATGATTGATGTTCGACTCAGAATCTGTTTTCGGTAGATTAGTAATTTGAATTTCTTGTAATTGGATTCTAATTGCTTACCGTATAATGATTTCGACAAATCATCATTATGTGAAATTGTGTGTATATATATATGTATATATTGTGATAATCATAAGAATCACTTGTCATTTTCATTTATCTTTATGGGGAAGGTATATGCATGCTAGTACTGTAAACGACTGAGTGTAAAAAAAAATATATTGAAGCGTATAATTGGTTATTAGAACTCAGAATTCAATTAAGCCGAATTTACGAGTATTTATTTTTGGTTACTACTGCTTATTTATTTTCTCGTTAGATTAATGCTCAATGTTTTCTACTACAATTTTAAATACTCTTTTAGCTCATAAACTATCTTGTGAACTAACGTATTGAATTTTCTCATTCAATTTTTAAATTTTAATAGAGCCGTATTTGTTGATGTGCTGCAGAACAGATAGTGCAGATCCAAAGGAAATCCGTTTTATTAAGGTAAAATTTTATGTGTTTCGTCGTTAGTACAAATTGGTTTCGTATGTGCAAATCATTTGAGCTAATTGTTTGCTGCTTTTTTTTCTCTTTTTTTTGCAGTATTGTTTGAGTTAACAAACTGACGGGACCTCGTTCGTGGATTCTCTCTTGAATGTTTCTTCTCTTAATATATATTCGTAGAAATGCGTAAATAGAACTCGATGGTTCAATCTTATGACTTAAAGTTTAGTTATTTTCTGCGATCGTATGACTCACTACTAAACTCAAAACACTGGCAATTTAGTAAGCAGAAATATTTTTATTTTTTTTATTTTTCTGGAAAATTAAAATCAGTCAGATTCAGAGTCTCGTTTCGCTTTTATTTTTTCTCGAAAACGAATTTGTCTTTATTTAGCTTTTCGTAAGACTTCTAAAGTTTCTCTCTTCGATATGATTCGATTTCTAAAAGTAATTTAGAAGTGAATTCTTTAGTGAAGGAACTTTTGAAAATAACGGCCAAAAAATGAACTTTAATCGAACAATGGACAGATAAAAATTTCCGAAAGGTGTTTGTTGTATTATATGCGTTCTCAGGCTGGTGTCTTTAACCTGTTTCAGATTTTCGATATCCCTCTCTCTAGACCTATCTCTCATATCGAAAATCTGAGACAGGTTAAAGACACCAGCCTGAGAACGCATATAATACAACAAACACCTTCCGGAGACCTCTCACCGAGGCAGCAGTTTTAAGTAAATTTTGTAGCTGAGTAGATGATTAAAAGATTATTTTGGCTCCTCGTTCGGCATATTTGTTAGAAGAATCGGGTTTCCTCAGTTGTGTTCTCTAGGTATCCATTATTAAAGGAAAATGGGTCTTTTTTTCTTTCTTTTCCCTCACTAATTAATGGGTAAAACCTATGTATATATGCAATGTTTCTAATTAATCCATTTCATGTAAGCAATTTATAGTTAATCCAATTTTGGGTAGCTACTGTTTGTTTGAGATCGTTTTAGCAATGAAATCATATCTGGATGAGAGATAAACTTTTAAAATTATTTCTGAAAAACTTAACAAACACGAATTCGTTTCTAGTAAATAATAAAAATGAAATGGAAACGAACATTGATATTAACATGAACGAGCCTAGCTTGTAGTTCTTTCTAGTCAACCCAGCTGCACTTCTTGATCTTACAATTCTAAATTATTAAAATAAAATACTAAAAGTTGATTCTTGATCCACATAATTAGGGCAAATTACGGCCACCCATGAGGTATTGCCAAATTACAAAAAACTTCTCTTGTTTGGGTAATTACAGTCACCCTTCTCCTTTTAAATAATTTTACATAAAATTTATGTAATTTGGTTATTTACCGAACCAAATTGTATATTTAGTTCGATACACAGTATAAAATGTTGGCGTATCGAAATTTTGGTTTGATTTTACCGAATTAACATTCCGAAATTTATCTGTAGATGATTCTTTTCGTAAGATAATCAATAGTTGAGAGGTGACTTTAATTACCCAAATAAGAGGGAGGTTTTCATAATTTGATCATAACACAGATCGTAGTTTGCCCATATAATTAATATATTTTAATTAAATAAAATAATGACGATTATGATAAAAGTGAAATGAGGAAAAAATAATAATAAATAAAAATACATGACCTAAATTAGTGACGTCGGCGAGTTTGGTGTATGTGTGGGGCCCAATGAGAAGAAGCCCATATGCAGCGACTAAAAGCAGTTGGATTTGCATCATAATGGACCCTTATTTTAGGGACAATTATCCAATATTTTATTTGACGTCACCTCTTAATTAATCTTTATTTTATTTATTTATATATACTCCATAAAAGAAGTTATCGTGGGTTACTTTTTGGAGAAACCGTAAGCCCTTTTGAGCAATTAATTATTTTGACAAGTCGGCATTCGCAACTCGCAATACAACTTCTCGACATTTCTCATTTCTTACAAGTTACAAGTCACCGTATTGTAGGTCGGACGGACATATATTCTCCATTCGGTCAACGTAGAACTCGTGTTCAGTGATTCACAGCATTTTCGATCGACTCTCTAATTTCAACTATATATATGTACTTCGAAATTACCATCAAGAAAATATTTTAATCGGCAAGACTTGTTGAATAAATAATATAGTAAATAATACAAAAGATTTTGAAAATAATATTTGAAAATTATTGCCCTTGCATGTAGATCAAATTTAGAACATATATGAAGTTGGAGTTTCAAAATTATTAGTGCAAGTTGTACAAATTAATAGTTGGCTCTTTGACTATCTCAAAAGTCAAGTAAATCATATACCCTTACCCCTAGCCCTAGGGAATGTTTTTTGTATTGGATTCTTTTGCTATTTTTTTTTGTCCCTAAAAAGTCAACGCAACAAATCTTTTTATACCCCTACTTTAATTTTATCTGGTTAATTAGTATTGTAATCATTATCTTCTTTTGGGTTTAACTTTTCAACTCATAAATTAGGTGTAACTCGATTAATTTAAGGGATATGATAAATGCAGCCGTTCGAGCTATAATAATACTGTTTCGATTTCAAACGTGATTTTAGTCATTTTTTACCTCAAATTTTGCAAACTTCGAAACATAGAATTTGATTTTTTTTTTGCTAACTTTCTAATTCAACGTGAATCACTAAAATTGGTTGTAATATGAGAAAGATATAAATTAATCAATCAACACTGCCCACAACTTTGATGTGTACGTTGAGTTATTTAAAATTCAAAATGTGACTCATTCCTGCATAACTTTATCGCACGGCATCCAATTTAGCTTATTTAAGTTGGATTAGAAAGCTAACCCAAAGGATTGCAGTTTTTGTGTTACAAATTTTGCTAAATCAAATAAAAATATATTAAAATCAGATTCGAAGTCAAAATAATATTAATGAAATTGAACGACATTTAACTTTTCAGTTAATATAATTATGAGAAAACATGCATGAAAAGGCAATTCTATGTTAAATTGCACTTTCTCAATTTATCCTTATCACTCTTAAATCTTAATTAATTTAATTAGTGGAGAAATAATTAATTAATGGTAAATGGTATTTTAATCACTTGTATATTTTTCCTATAATCAACGTATATACTTATTAATTTTCTTAATTAGTAGGTCTGCAACACTTTAAAACGACAAATATTTTGGCACATATGGAGCTAACTTATATATATATATATATATATTTGAAGTGGTTTATGAGTTACGTTGTAGAGGAAAAGGTGACGATCATATAAATATCTAAATGTTCATATGAGTGCACATGACATATAGCCTTTTGCATATGCCAACCATTTTGGATGTATATACTAATTTTATTATTTGAACCTAATTAATTATATATATAAATACATAATTAAATAATAATTAAATAAAATGAAAAAAAATTCGAAATATATTAAGCCGCTCTAAAATATTAGTACTAAATATAAAAAAGAGAAAAAAAAAGAAAAAGAAAAACCCTTATTAAAAGAACAAGTGCAGAAGCTTGGTTTCATGGTGTCCATGGCGGCGGCGGTAGTTCTGCTGTAATAAATCTCCACCACACACAAACCCACTCTCCAACGTCGTTGTATCAGACCCATCCTCCGGCGAAGCGGGTCTTCTCTTCTCCACGCGCCGCTTCATCCTCCCGCCGCCAGTCATTCTCGCCGGCAAAACCGCCGCCGTCAATCCAAGATCCAGCCCGGTGTCAAACTCTTTCCTCTTCAGCCCCGACGACCCGCCGTACAAGTCAGTAGTAATACTACCGCTGTTGTAATTATTAGCTTCCGGCGACTGATTGCCGGCGGCCAACCCGGAAAATTCCGGCAGGGGGAGGGGAACCCCGCCGCGGAGAACCGTCTGAACCGCCGATTGGCACACGTGCCAATTACCCGTGGAGAGTAAACCCACGGCACCGTTGACCGGGTTGACTGTCCTCCCGCACGCTTCAAACAGTAGAGACTGAAAAAGAGCTGCATGCATAGAAAATCAAGAAACAGTTGTTAGTTATTATTTATATATATATGTATCATGTATGTATATGTGTATGTATATATACATACCGGGTCGTTGGGAAAGAGGGACGGAAGAGAGGAAGGAGATGAGGCCGGCGCGGCCGAAAAACTTGGCGACGAAAACGGTGGCGTTTGATTGAGAAAGAGGGTTTTCAATTGCTTCTATACTTTGTCTCAGAATGCAGTTTTCATTACACCCTTTACGTAGTATTCTACACCCGTTGCAGCTCATTCTTTTTTTTTTTGTTTATTTTTTTATTTATATTCTTCAAGAACGATGATATTTTTATATATGCAGTATTATGAAAATGATGTTAGTGATGAGAGAGAGAGAGAGAGAGAGAGAGAGAGAGAGAGAGAGAGAGAGAGAGAGAGAGTTATAGGTGAGGTTGAAGAGGATGGAGAATTTATAGAAGGGGAGGAGAAAGGTTATTGGAAATATAATCATTTTTTTATTTTTTTATTTTATTTTTTTATGTAAGGGAAAAATAAACAATGATGATGTGATGTGGCGAAAATAAAATTTTTATTTTGCTAAGTTTGATTAGACTGAAGTAACTAACCACTAACACAAGTATAATAATTAATTAATTATTATTTTTATTTTCATGACGGCTAAATTATGACCACCAGGAACTAAGGTCATATTACGAAAAAACTTGTTTTGGTGATTACAATTTACAACCACATGTGAATTATGAATCTTCTTATAAGTTTATTACTGCGGTGTCAAATTTAGTGGAATATTTTAGATTATGTGGAATATTTTATAGTTTGTACTCATTTTACCTTATTCGAGTTTTACCTTTTGAAACAAGATGATCATAAGGCGTGTCTCTTGGTTTGTAAATAGCAGATTGTGGTACATCAGAAACTGCATTTTTTGCACAAAATGAGAACAAAATTAGAAAATATTCCACATAATCTACAAGATTCTGTGGAACCCGATACCATAAGATATACGAAGATTCATAGTTAAGGGGTGGTTGTAATTACCCAAACATGTAGGATTTTTTTTCATAACTTGACTTTACCCCAGGGGTAGCCGTAATTTACTCATTAATTAATTCATGTTAATTAATAATGTTTATGAAATTCGAAATATACAACCTTGCAACTATGTTTATTAAATCACATGATCATTTAAAAAAATAGTAAATGAACCCTATCATGAATTAGGTTTATTATTACCTCCTTCATCCATTGTTATTGACTTATTGGTTTTTTATTTTTGTTTAAGAATTTTTTTTGAGAGAGAGAGAGTTAATTAATAATAATATTATTAATTATAAAAATAAATATTATTGGTGGGCAGGTTCCAAAGGTGTTGGGCGGCTCCGTGTCTCCGCGAAAGGTTGTGGCCGGTTTTGGTTTTCCTGCACCTTTGGGATTCTTTACATGCCCCTTTCAATTTTATTTTTTTATTCTTTTTTCTTCATTTTAATTAATATATGTATATATATATATGTTTCAAGATATTATTCTTTCGATATTAATTTCGACATGGCATATATTCTCTTTCTAAGGTTACTAATTTGTTTTAGCTCTTTCGGTTGGCTTTCGGATCATTTTGACTGGAGATCGTATGTGAATAATATGATCAAAATACTAAACTTTGTCGAAAGATAGACTAAGAGGATGTTCGGCTAAACTTATTTCAAACAGCTGATAAGCTTTTACGTCTGATAACATGTTTTTAGAGCTGATAAGCTGTTACATCTTATTTTTATGATTAATTTTTAGAGTGTTTGGATAATGAACTTATTTCCTTTTTTTACTCATTATAAGATTTTAAATAAAAATGTGGGGTGAAGGTCTTATTTAAAGAGATCTTATTTGGTCTCCAACAGCTTATTTAAAAAAAAATTAAGATCATCTTTTAAAAAATTACCAAACACTTTGGAAGAGCTTATAAGCACTAAAACATCTTATAAGCTCCTTTTAACATTTTATAAGCTTAGCCAAACACCCTCTAAGTAGGCGAGGTCAAGTGAGTAGGTCAATTTCAAGTTCAATTTTGACAGTGTTCCTATGTGAATATGTAGGACCTTATGCGCTGCTATCAGTTATCCTACATCAATTAATTATTAACATTACCAGTTATAAATGCATATAATCTAATCTTATAGTGCTATATAGGTAATTGATGTAAAATTCAATCTAAAAATTTATGAGAAAACGCTAAGCACAAAAGTTGGATCCCGTTGAGTTAACTTAATATTTGCGCGTATATTTATAAATCCAGTAATAACATGCGCATAACTGCCATGTATAGTGGGCGATTGATGTCAAATTCAGGCTAACATAATATATATATATATATATATATATATATATATATATATATATATATATATATATATATATATATATATATATATATATATATATATATATATATATATATATATATATATATATACTAGAAGTGAATATTCAAGTTAACAAAAGATTTGTTTTCTCGACGCCGTAATATACACATTCATATTAATATATACTTATATAAATAACGACATAAAATTTTCATATTTCCGTTAAATATTTCACCAGGTATAGTATCGATAAATTTGATATAAAAAAGTATTTGATAACTCATGATTTGTCCTTTGAGTACATTGTAAAGGCCTTCTTATATTTTAGGAGAAGGTTTTAGGTAAGATTCTTTGTCTTTATGGTTTAGTGCAAGATACTTATGACTCATCTTTTCACTTAATCCTTTTAATTAAACCCCTCCCTCACTAATTAATTTTATTAATTAATCATTACTATATTCTCATTTTCCTTGCAGACAAATTTAAAGACATTAGATTAAATTAAATGTATAAAAAATGTTGCATGCAACGTAAGACCAAATTTAATGATGAATAATTTTGTAACTCCATCAATATATATAGTAGTACTATATAGATAATACATTATTATACAATGGATTCATTACAAGATTCATCGAAATTATAATCCGAAATGGAGTACGTGGCCTCTTAAATCGGTTCTTAGTCTACATCGGTGATTCTGGATCATTGATTTGTACATAATTAATAACACACACTGTATATGTGTTTAATAGATGATTAACTACTTGTATAAAATCTATGGTGCGAAATCACCCGACACTTTTCAGTAAGTGTAACATCTCATATCTCATAGACCTCTTAAGCTTATCCAAGGGATCCAAAAAAGCATGTTATCTTTATTGTAATTTAAAACCAACTAGTAATATAATTGGCCAATTGCATATAAAATTACTTCGTTAATATTAATTTTAAGACTTTTTGGGAGTTATCATTAACATTAATGTATTCTAATCTCCAACTATGTGTGAGTGGACCACTTGATAGTATTTGTTGGGGGGTGGGGGGTGGGGGGTACTTTTGACCTCTTAATTTGTTGCAAAGATTGATGGCCTTCCAAGTAATAGAGAGACAAGTGATGTTTTACACTCTCTAGGGGAGCTACAACAAATTGCAATTTTTAATGTGGCCTAGATTATGGATTTTAATCTTGATTATAAAAATAATTAAGTAGATTAACATTAAATCACATATTTATTATTATTATTATTATTTTAAATTGAACAAGGTCTTTGAATATGCGGAGAATGGTGGTACCGGAAAATAAAAATAAAATAAGTAAATAAATATTAAAGTAATTGTGACGATTATTTCAAGGTCTTGTGTTGTTCATAATGGATAGATTAGATGACCTTTTTGTTATTTAATTAATTATATTTACTAGGGATGTATTATTCTTGCGCAAATTGCACTATTTAAACATACCAATCCACTTTTAAATAGTGAACTACTCTCATTGGATATAGTGAACTACTCTCATTTGTCGTCGAGATATGATTAGTTAAAATAAAGTTATACGATTTTACGAGAACTTGGTTGTATAATTAAACTAAAGGAAGGTCAAATAATTATTACAATTTTCGATAAACTAAAACAAAATTATTTTCATTGTTCACGAATATTTAAAATTTATTTGGACCGTTCAATAATATGACACGAATTTTTATTTTTTTTGCAATTTTGCTTATCGGTTCATAAATTAGTGAAATTCTTTTAGATAGCCTTTAGTTCATGAGCTAGGTTATCTAGAAAAAAAGTATAAATAATTTAACACTCAAATACATATAATATAAAACATTGTAATTCATAAATAATCCATCTAAATTTTTATTAGTAAATATTGAATCGTGAAGTTAAATCGTAAGAGTTCGTGTACTAAATAGCACGACGTCCTTCTTGCTAAAAAAAATCATTGAAATGCTCAAATGAATTTTCAATATTTTTTAACACTCATGTATAGTATAACATACATTTATCTGAAATGTTAAATGTCGTTTCAATTTTGCTAATGTCGTTTTGACTTCGAACTTGATTTTGACATATTTCTATTTTGATTTTGGCAAAATTCGAAACACGAAAACTGTAATCCTTTGGGTTAGCTTTCTAATCCAACTTAAATCCGCTTGATTGGATGTCGTGTGACAAAATTATGCATTAATGAGTTACATTTTGAATTTTAGATAACTCAATACATCAAAGTTGTGGGCAGTATCAATTAACTCATGTATATCTTTCTCGTCCAACATCCAATTTTAGTGATTCAAGTTGAATTAAAAAACTAACTCATAATACTACAAATTCTATTTTTCGGGTTTTGCAAAATTTGGAATTAAAAATGATCAAAACCACATTTGAAGTCGAAACAGTATTATTAAAGCTCGAACGACATTTATCACATCCCTACATTTATTCATATGTAGTCATGAATTATAAAATATACGGTACGAAGAGCAAATCAGCTAAATGCTAGACCCGGTGAAATAAATTAGCAGATCGAAATGTGTTTATAAACACTCACAAAGCAAATACATATCAATAAATACAAGCCCCACACCCCCAGATTAAATAGTTTGTACAAGTTTTAATTATAAATTTGATTTAATTTCTAGGACCAAGAAAATAAATTCCATTTCGCTACACTTATAAAAACTAAATGCGGAGAGAACGAAACTGGGCCAAAACAGCTTCTGTGAACAACTAATCAACTGTTCATATTTACCTATTTACTTCATCACACAAACAACGAGCTGAGCCGAGCCGCCAGCTTTGCACTCTTGTAGTCGTCTCTGAGCTGAATAAACCTGATTTTGCAGCCAATTCAAAATTGTCATTACGCGAACAACCACAATTCAGTGAATGGGGGAAAAAACAACGAATGGAAGAAAATAAAAATTGAGAGTCATTGTACTTTTGTGCGTCTTTTCTGATGCTTGGTGTTCCCTCGAATAAAGATGACAGACTTTCAGGAGCGACAATAAAGACATTGGCCATGCTGAAGAGAAATTATGACGGTTAATCAAGAAAAAAAAATAGTAGTTAGTTCGAGTTTGTTTCCTTGAACGAGGTTGGATAAGAAAAATAAGTGAACACAAAAAGAAAAAACGAAGTTTTACTTACATGCCAAGCAACTCAAACTTCTCATCTACCGTTGGAGCATTAAAACTGCGAACAAATTCTCCGTACTCCGTTATATCACGCTTAAGTCGCAACCCTCCGCTGTAGATGCCACATAAAATATAATATATACAAATTATAAAAAAAAAAAAAAGCAACGGTTTACATTCAAGTATTGCCTCCAAGTAGAAATTTCAACATAGGATCAAGAATTACCTTGGATTAAAAGTGAATTTCTGCCAATGACTCAGTAGCCCCTTATGCAAGCGATTTCCCTGAAACGGTTTGATGATTAAAGTTACCATTTCAAATACCCATTAATGATAAAACTTGAGAATGTCCAACGACACTGGAATTTTCCGTTTCAATTATTTAGCTCAATTGTTGAACGGGTCAATGAAGCTTTAAGTATAGGCAACTAGGGTTTTCTGGTCAACAGTGTTGCCCATTTCGCCTCTTGTACACAGTTCAGAAAATAAAAAATAACCTTCACATTGATTAAGTATGACCTAGAAATTCATATTTTCCAAGTTATAACCTAGCAAAATGAATGAAACTAACTAATAATAGTAAAAGTGAAACTTTGAAAGATTTAAAATTAGTTAAAGCAATCACTCCTAAACGTCAGCTTTACAATTACAACCTTATACTGCATAAAAGAAAATATAATTACCAGTTCAGTAAGGAATGCTTGCTTGTTAAGACCTTCAAGCGCTGTGAAGGCAGACTCAAGCACACGGGAAAGATAAGCAACAACCCTATATAAGAAATGAGTTGAAAATATATGGTAAACTCGAACATAATCAAATAGGATAAAGGAAACAAAATATATCCACAATTGAAAATCCAGGAATTGTATTGAATGATGATCCATGAAACATGCCAAAAAAGGAAACACAATTTTATTCATTAAGATTATCAATCTTCAAATTAAAATTTCACAGGCTATAAACATCATTGGAAATTCATACCTTGTGCAGGCAGTAGTTGGTCGGTGATCAGGAGCAATGCCATCGTCAGGGGACCTATAATCTGTTGCTTTTTGTTCGGCTGATAGCAGTCGCTCAACCTTCAAAATTTTCAAAGATCAAAGTCTAAATGGGGGAGAAAAGCAAGAGACGTAAATTAAAAAAAAAAATTCAAGCTCAGAAATTCAGAAATAGGAAGAAATGTTAATTATAAACCTCAGCCATCACTGTTTCAATGCACTGTTGAAGCCCCTTATAAGCAGCACCTTCTGCACTGGACATTGCTGTGGCCATTTCTTCACAGGAAGCAGCATGTGCACCCTCGACAGGTAGTAAAAGTCGAGAAATGGAGTTTGCAAAGTACTGCAGGTTCAGAGTTACTAATGAAATATATCACAATACAAATATCCACATCACCACAACAGAGTAAATTGACATACTTGCTGAACAATAGCTACACTACTTCCACAACGCTGTACAGCAACCATAAACGATCTGAAACTGTTTTCACCAGCTGCAGCAGCAGCTTCTGCCTGCATATGATAATCCAACTAGCATTAAATGCTCAATGATTTACAGATATTTTACAAAATAAATTAAGTGATAAAGTGCTTACTGCTGAAGCAGCTGCAGCTGCAACTCTTCGACTAACACTAGTTCCCAAAACAAACCGTTCCCTCAACGCTGCAGCTTCAGTCAGGCTTTCTCGGGCTCTTTCCAAACCTTCTGTTATATATAGACTGACCTGAAGTAAGTGAAGGGATGAAAATGGGACACAAAGTAATAGTTATTAAAAATACTATAAGAAGAGAAATGCCCAGGCTATGGAAAGAGTCTGCTTAATTTACCTGGTCCAAAAGGCAAGTGAAAACAGCCCGCACATTACCGGCAATTGTCACTGGCTGCAATGACAAGAGAATATTCATTAAGTTAAAGAACCTAAACAAAATAACAACGAACTCAAATTAACAATTGATAGCCAAAATAAATATCACTTTAAGGGGATTGAAATGAATCCGAGAGAATCATAATTGTATCTAGTACGTATTTTTCCCTTTTTGGTTATAAATAAAATTGAAGTCAACAGAAAATAACTGAAGTTCATCATGGTTGTCCAGGTCTATGGGTTACCCAATTATCCAGGTTCCAGACCAAATAAAACTAGTTTGAAAATCATTCATCTTATTCGCCCTAAATTGATTTGCTAACTGTTAACATTCCACTAGTTTTTAGCCTGAGTTTGTCATAAAATTCTCGAAATACCGAACACGGAATAAACACACAAACCTGTGACGAAAACAGAGTAGATCTAGATACAGCTTCCTCATTCCAACGTACAAACTCTGTCACCACAGTAACAGATATCTGCTGCTGGGAAGATGATATGGCAGCTCCTTTAGAGCGTCCAATTGTCCCTGTTGATTCAGAGGATTGCTGGCTTTCAGCCCGTAGTTCCTCCATCTGATTAATAGGCAGATAATTTTAGTTGAAATAGAATTCGTCGAAGGGAATTCATTATCTTAATTCTATTCAGTAAAAGCTACCAGGCTAGAGTGCACAAGAGGATGGAGGAATGGAGATCAATAGTTTATTACGCACCTTTGATTTATACAGTTGCCTGAGAGATGCCTGCTCATACTCTATGTATATATCTTTATGGGGTAGGAACAGAGACTCCGTTAAGCCTGAACAACAGATAAAAGAAAGATATACGTAAATTCCGTGCACTTGCTCAGAAAATATAAAATATTCGAAAAGTAGTTGATTCTTATGTTTCCAAATGACCATAAAGATTCCAATGCTACTGACAGCTACTGCCTAGAGATCTTGTTAAATGGGGTTTATGATTGTCATGTTTTCTTTGCTTGAGACACCCACTATTCAGTCAGTTTCTATCCATCTTTTCTATTTCAAAGATAAGTTCTACAATTTCGCGTATTCAAAATATAGTCGCATGGTTCTTGAAGATGCTAAGTGCAGATATTTATACGTAGCTTGGGTTTCATATACACTTCTGTGTGTGGTCTCTTTCTCAAGCTTTTCAATAATAAACTTTTTTACTTACTAAAATGCGGAAAGTGAGAGGGAATTTAAGCAGATCAATCACCAGGCAGATCAACTCATTTTTATACATCATGAGAACAATTTATTTGTGAATTGAATATACTGAACAAAGCTTCACATCAAAATAAAAATAAGTTGCCAGATCAGATAATAAAACCATTTGACTTAGAGAAGTAGTATCAACAAATTCCATATCTACCTTCAACATCCAAGTCACCGCACCCCACGCTATGTAAATCTCTAGCAAGATCTTGTGTCTTCTCATATGCCACTGCCAGCATTCTCAGATACTATGGATAATAAATGAAAGGTGGGTTAACATTGCTAAATAGATGACTCGCAAAAGTAATTAGAAGCTGCAGATGGAACTCACTAATATGAGTCCGCCTTCTTCCATGGAAGGTGGAGTAAGTAGAGACGGTTTTACCAATAGCTTCTCAAGAAGTTTAGGAATGCGGTCTTCCAAAACACGCTGCACAAACAATATCATAAAAATCAGTATATACACTACACCCACCAAATATGTTGTGATTTAAACTCTATCTGAACACAGTTATGTGAGAACAATAAAAAAAGCTTGAAGGGCATGGAGAAGTATACATTAATCAATTGCATTCGGCTTCTTTTGAGAAAATTCACAAAAGTACGGTCATTTCAGTGACCAGGATTATTCTTTATTTTCTTGCTTTGCTATTCTATTAGCCATTCTAACTTCTTCAAGTAAGATGAGATTAACAAAGACATGTTCTCTGCAGGATGTGTGAGATCACGAGAATAATCTCCAGACTCTTCTTTTCCAAAATAGATAGGCCATGGTTGGAGTATATGTATATAGGTCATGAATATATACGATCGTTATTATTGTCAGATCTTACTTTGTTCTTCCAACAATCATCTAATGTTTGGCCCTGCAGCTGAACAACCTATATATCTCCCAACCGGTCTTCCTACATCAGGTTTGATTGGTCTATTGGGAACAAACCAAAAATGACGGACAGTGCATTCTATTTAAAGCTTATGTACATGCAATTGCAACACAATGATCACGCAGGAATACCTGAACCAAGATTGACATGACATCATTTGGTGAAGGGAATACTGCTGTTATTGTTGCTGCTTCTTTCCGTACAGTATCTGCAAGACAGTGGGACTGAATTAGAGGAACGCTTCAAACCCTGAAAGTTTATTGTATTAGTGGAATGATTCAAACCTGTGATCTCTTTGTATAATGCAGAGAGTCCACGTGAAACATTGCTAGGACTAGGTTGAGAACCGGGGTCACCAAGAACCAATCGGGCGTCGTCATTCATGACCTCCAAATCAAACATTGGGCGTAAGCCCACATAGTGTTGCATAGCACTGGTACCCCTGTTGAACTGATTCCCAAAACTAATAATTAAATGGTCGGAGCGATTCTTTTCATAAATGTGATCAATATTTAGCAATTTTACCCAACATAACTATAGCTAGATAATCTGCCATATAAAAATCAAGAAAAAATACCTGCGACAAAATTTTTGCACATTCTGCCATCGTAGATAATTCCCGTTTTTGTGATGCTGCATCAAATCTGGACAACAATCTGTTTTCCAGTTCTACATGCGCATTTACAGAAGCAATTATAATTTGACAATAAATTATGTAATCAAATTGTAAAAAGGAAACAAGATGAAATGCAATGGGAACCCTTCAGTCAACTAATTTCCAAATGCAATTCCTTCTAAGAATAAAAAATTAACTTTTCATATCATCTTACATCGTGTTGCTTATCCACTTAGGTATATAGTAGTTACTTATAGTAATTGCTACATAAGAGATTATTATAACAAAAAAGGAAAATTCTTAAAAAGGACTCCACAATAAAAAAAAACCTCAGAATATAAATAAATTAATATAAGGAACGTCAGTATGACGTAAATGAGAATTAAAGTTGTATACAGAATAGTAGATCATTTCTTAAGGCCGGAATAGGGGAATATAACAAGGTAAATGACTCGCTCACTTAAGCAAATATTTCAATCATAGGTTCAAATACAAGGGTCCTCATTCAAGTAACTGAAAGAAAACTCATTAAAATGTTAAGAAGCTAATCAGTTCTTGAGGGTTTTTAACATAATGTATTGATGGTGAAGTCATAAATAAGACATCAAACACATCATACCATTGCAGTATTCTTGGAGATTAGCAACTGCCACTTCTAATCCTCTGCTTGCAGCTGCATTCCCAATAACTGAGACAGCAATGCCTTGTCTTCCAATATCTTCCTCGGCAAATGATCCTAAAAGCAAGATTTTCAGTGAATGTTCTCTTGATATCATATTAAAATAAGTCAAAGCTGGATATTTGCTTTATGAGAATGCTCAACTATATGCAAAGTAATTTTGGACTGTTCCAAAACTTATCAAAAAGCAAAAGTTAGAGCAAAGTGCCGGTAATGAGTGTACGACATCACAACATATTTTTCCGATATGATCAAAATTTGACAGGAATACCAAGAATTATAAGAATCTGACAGATATGCAAGGATTTCGAAAATTCCAGTATGTCTATCGGGAAAACTGACACTTACTCAGTTTTTGTGCAATTGAAGCTGCTTCAGCAACCCGACTATCATCAGAGAATAGAGGTGAAAGTTCCATGAGGTCACCCGGACTGCTATTGAACTCCATCAAGTACTGCAGGATAAAATTCACATAGTGCTAATCAAAGCGAATACTATATAGCTGATAATATACTGCAGGCACTTATAAAGTAATATGCAAACCCCTTATCAGACATTCACCTTAATGAGGTCTATAGTCTGACTAGCTGTTTCTCGCTGGGCATCAGCACTCTGACCAAATGAATACAAAAGTTTAAAGTCAATGACTGAGTTCGAGTAACAAATTACCAACTCAAAGATTTTGAATATCGGCAGGAAGAAAACAGGTAATGAAGTACTATATTAGCTTTACACAGAATTGAATATTTTTACATCAAAGAAACAACAAACTAAAGGAATATGCAATGAGACAAATAAAGAAACAGGATTCAGAATTTTTAACAAACTTTACCTGCAGATGGTCGCCTATCTTAGCAGCAGTTTGGCCAACACTTGATATACGTGAATCCAACCTTGCAAAACTATCAAATAAGCCATCGACACCTTTCTCCAGCTGTATATTATATGGAAAAGAACAATATTAGCAGCACATTGTAACAATGTTAAGATATAGCAAAACATTATGATAACTATTAATCTAAAGATGACTAAGGACTTAAAAGGTATATATATGTAGCCCAGGCTAACTAACCTCAGAAAGTGTTTTCCGGTGCTTAGAATCTTGGGTAGAAACTTCCTTTTTGAGATTGTAGAGCTTCCCATCAATCTTTAAACAAAAATCAACATTAGCTTGCCAATGATCCAGCAAAAAACATAAAACAGAATAAACTATCCTAGAAGCTGTAGATTTACCTGTTTCCTAAGATCAACTAACTGCGTACACGAATTCTTAAACAAAGATAAGAGAGCATCTACTTCAGGAAACAGTGGGCTTGATACGCCTGGCGCTGATTTTCCAGCATCAGGAATTCGTAAATGACCATTCGACATTGCATCATTTGCACCATGACCTTCGGAAGTATCTGTTTCATCTTCTAAATAAGCAGGCAGCAGCTCATTTACTAAGTTTCCAAACAACGCATCGAACGAAAAATCACCCTACATGATGATATAGCACATAAAAATAATAATTAGCGACATTCGGAAAGTCCAATTCAAGGCGCAAACACACACACACACACACACACACACACACACACACACATTCAAAACACATGTTTGTGGCGTCACCTTAAAGTCATCAATGTCTAGAACAAGCGGATACGAGTCTGTTGATGGAGATTTAGAAGATCTCTCCGTCCTCGTCCGATCTTTAGTCTCTTTCATCTGCCATAAATACCAAAAATCAGCCGTCGTGATGTATAACTTAGCTGATCGACCTTTCTATTAACTTGAGAGTGGGCGTGACTTCTAAGATCAAAGCTAGTGTGGCAATTAAAACCAAAATACCACCAATACAAGACCTGACTATAAAATCAATAAACTAAATCCATGTTAAACATTTAATTGCTAGATATATTAACTCATTCCCAAGAATTGCTGTCTTTTTGCAGCTTAACCGTAATGTGAGAATAACTAGATGCCAAAATTAACTTAAAAAATAAATGACACTTTTTAAGAAATGACCTCTATTCTCTACGACTAGATTGATTATCATCAAAAAGCAACTACTGATCTTGACAGTGGAGAACTTTCACGGGCTCAAAGTAGCGAGTAGTTAAGTTTTCCTTTAATAGACTCCGACTTGTAATTTTCGTTTATATGTGCAAATGTACACCCAAAATTATTGTAAATTACAATTATCCTGAAGTAATACCCCCAGTTTTCACCTACATGAATGGCAACATAAATCAACAATATATATTTCCTAATATTAAACGAATGCAATTATCAGGAAGAAAAAAAAAAGATCATAAACATATAAACCGAAAGACTAAAAAAATTTAAGAAACAACGGTGAATACAGCAAAATCAATCCAGTAAAATCATCAATTTGACTCAATTATTCATCGAATTAGGAATCAAAATAATCACCAATGTTGTGGCATAAAATGACTGATTAAATTACGCCGCAAACTATCAACAAAAACTCCACACACAAAAAAAAAACGCAGAAACCGAAAATTTACCTCGGTAGAAACGACGACCAGCAGCGGCGTTGAAGCGGCGGTTCTTCGCAGTAAAGATACAAAATCGGAGGGAGGAAGAATTTACGACTGATTTTAGAGAGAGAGAGAGAGAGAGAGAGAGGGCAAAAGCTTTGTACAGATCGCAAAATGAAAATAATCTCACAAAACAAAGGAAAATGTGAAAAGGAAATTCACCGCAAGCAATTATCTGTAGACTGTAGTTAAATTAGTTTCCAAACACCACCATTTACTTTTTACCAGAGAGAAGCAGATCGTCGTCGTACTAGGAAAGTATTCAAATAATAGTAATTCCGACCCATGAACTTTCTTTATTTATAAGTTTAGTACATAATTTATAAAATTGCTATATCAGTACTTTTTCTTTTTTGTTGTTGAATTTTCTTCCAACTATTATTTATCCCAATTAACCAAATCGAAAAGAGAAAAATCAAATACAATAGAACTTCAATAATTTTCACTGAATTAATAGAATTTTGATAGTCCCAATTATATTAATTTATAGAGGTTTAACAATAGCTTGTTTAGATATTTAAATTATATAATAGTCAAATTAATATATACTCATTAATAAATTATTTGAAATATTTTAATCAAATCTTCTCATTAATGATCTTCAATTACAACCTCTGGCAACCAAAACAAAGACACAAAAACTCCCCTTGTTATTTAAATAATTGGATCCAAAAAAACAAACCCGGTTATGAACATCACGAATCGGAGCAGACGATCTACAAAAAAATAAAAATAATAACAATAATATTTAAAGCAGATTATAATCGTCTCAAAACAGATTACGAACGTCTCGAAGGGTATGCATTACAGTTGAGTGGGAGTTTGATTAGCAGAGTGTACAACTCCACACCCATCCCACCCCCTTCTTCTACATTATCACCAGAAAATACAAATCGGAGATAAAAAACTCCGTTCACTAGCAGATTCACATAATTTTTTTATATAAAAAAAAAACGGCAACAAATTCATCGATTTTTCACTGGGTTAGTAACTTTGAGTCGCACGCTACAATCTTGACAGAATCCACAGTTTCTTGGCCTTCCTCACTCTTAAGCTGAGCATTTTGTAATATGAAGGTCCAGACGTTGTCACAGAATCGGTATGTATGAAGATGCCCCTGTAAAAAGAATCATTTGGAGAAAACAGAAAGCAAAAAATACATTATTCATTGTCGTTATCCATCGATTTAAAACTGGTAAACTAAATTCGAAAGCAATTTATGAGATCAAATAAGTCAGGAAAGAAGTATAAAATGTGGAGTTCAACAAGGAAAAGAATACGTAAACTATAAGTCTCTACAGTTTAACGTAAAACAATTATTTGTCGGCTTTAATTGCTCGATTTTAGATTATAATAATCTTAACGAGATCCAGGTCACGTGTAGTGAGATTGCGACTACATGCATCTCTACTACTAACAATAATTTTGTCGTTTATATGTTATCCCGACCTACAAATCCTTCAATTTATTTTCTCATTACCCGTGTCCGTCCACGTGTTAGTTATATACTTTTGGTCATAATAACAAAGATCCGCATAAAAATAAGCAATCAATGCATTATCAGTTTCGAACTACAGATAGATATCTAACACTACGACGCTGAAAATAGATACAAACAAGCAATTAAGATAACCAAGATATCCAAAAAGTAAACTCCCCCGTTTCGTAAGATAACTTTTAGAAATCATGGTCAACAAACAATTTTCTCGTGTATTAGTTTCATACTTCTTTTTCATCGGAGTCCATCATAGTATTCAGAAAATAGAATATATATAGATATTTAATTTTCATTTGGGATACGAAAAAGAACTAACCTATCATTCATTACCATTACACTGGGTTAGGGTATAGTATTTCCAGTTAGAAATGGAACATTTTTTTTCGAAACATTTTACTACTATGAATAATCGTAAGTCCGCTTCATTAATCAACAAGATCCCGATTTTCAATTTTACCAAACAAATACATTAGAAGAAAAAAATTGAAATCCATAGAAGAAACATTAGAGGCACTAACAAATTCAGGACTCAGACATTATCATTTATCGGAAAAGGAAAAGCAATGTTTACCTTAATGGAAACCTTGCTCTTCACCTCACTTTCTAGAGCTTCAGTCATCGACTGCAGACGAATGAAGCAACATTAAAGAAAAGATGATATAAGTGGAGAAACATGCATGCAATTAATATACGAGAGCCGCCACACAATCATGAATTTCCGATCCTATTCTTGTATATCAATCGTTCGGATTTCGATTACAGAACGTGGGACGACTTTAAATAGTTCCAATCTCCATGCACGTTTAACCGTCTGGATATTAAATTTGAATCAAGCGAACATTACTGCATGGATATATACATACATATACATATGCATATACATTTTTTGCGATGTACGCATTTTTGTTACTCCTTTTCTTACATTTAATAGGTAAATAAACAAAACATAGAAACCAAACAACTAGGGCAATTGCGATATTTGTGTTTGCTTTTGTCAGTATCATTTATCTTCCTTTCACCGACAATCAATTCATAATTCATTAACCCTAACTAAAGATGCAATTTATTTTACATTAATCAGTCTCTTGCCAACAGATATAAAAAACAATTACACCACATACACACGAGAGAGAGAGAGAGAACCTTGTCGAATTGAATCAAAACTTGAATGGCGAGCTCCGGAGTCAAAATTCCACCGGAAACCATCTGATCCAAGGTTTCAGTCAAGCACATACCGATCGTCGATCTCCTGTAAAGCTCGAAAGTCGCCATTCTTTCTCTCTTTTTTTCAGGGCAAACAACAAACAAACAGTATGAAATCAAAATCAAAATCAAAATCAAAATTCAGTTCGCGGAAAAAGGAAATCGAATCGAGAAGGAACGAGCATTTAAAAATTAAAACATCAAGGAAGAAATGAATTTACCCGCTCGATTTGATCGAATTCTGGCGGATTCAGATGTATATATAGGGGTTTCGTTTGTGGGTAGATATTGAGAGTGAGAGAGAGAGAGAGAAATGAAGAGAGAGAAGAGATATAGGGTAGAGAGACAAAGATTAGGGGGAGAGAAGATTTGGGGCTTTTTTTTGTCGCTTATCAAAGCAAATCCGGCCCGTATCACTAGTTTCTTAAAGCCCGGCCCATTAACTGATTTTAATTCATCAACTTTTGGATTTTAAATTATTTAAATATAAGATTAAAAAGAAAAAAGAAATAAATGAATTATTTGAATAACATTTTGTATATTTTATTTCTTATTATCATTTTGGCCGTATTTCTATTTAATTTCTGAATAAATAATATTTTGTATATTTTTGTTATATATTTTAACTCAGGGGTGGTTGTAATTACGGCCACCGTTGAGTTATGGTCAAATTATGAAAAATCGTCTGTTTTGGTAATTACAGTCACCCCCTAACTATGTATTATTTACAAAAAAACCCTTCCAAGGGTATATTTAGGGATGTTAAATCGGTAAAAGCGAACCGAAATTTCGGTACGCCAACATTTCATACCGTTTACCGAACTGAATATACGATTTGGTTCGGTAAATAACCGAAATACATAAATTTTATGTAAAAATATTTAAAAAGAGGGGGTTGACTGTAACTACCCAAACAAAAGGGATTTTTTCAAAATTTGGTTATACATCAGGGGTGGCCGTAATTTGCTGTTTTTATTATAATATATATAAAAATAAAAATAAAAACAAAAAAACAACAACAAATATTACTAACTACTACAAGAAGTCATACGCAAAATTGAATCATTTGTCGGCAGTCCAAAATGAGCATCTGGACTTTAATTTAATTATTTTGAAAAGGAAAGATTGGACAGTCTTGCAAATATTACATACAATGAATGTGTTGCTTATATAGATTTTTATGTTTGGAAAATTAAATAAAAATTTGCTTTTAAAAATATGTTGACAACTTTGTATTTCTATCAAACACTTGGTGAATATTTTGCTTTAGTTCTTTCTACACATTGTGTGATGTGTATTATTGTTTATTAATATTTGTTAGAATACTTGAAAAAGTGAATTGTGCACTTTTCCTCGTATGTACGCACTTATTTATAACAAGGAATATAAGTATCTTAATCTCTATCAAATCCCTTCAATAAGAGCCTCCTAATTACACATTAACAATATTAGTAGTGATGCGGTCAACGGTATGTTAACTCGAATCACCTCAAGATAATTCTCGAATATGCAATAAATATTCAAGTACCGAAATAATTCTTCTAAATTTTCTTTAATTGGGAGAAAATAGGCGTTTCATATGTAAAACACACACGTTAGGATGTTGGAGCTTGGTTTCGACGAAAACCATCCAGTGCTTAAGTCAATCCACGTCGGAGAGAAAAATATGGAGAGATTTTAGAAAACTGTTTTGCAGTAAAATGATAATAACCATACCTTAAATGATAATTGAATTATTTATATGCTGGATTTATTTGATTATGGATCTGAAATATGACCTTGGGCCTTAGTTAATAATTGGACTCCACGAACGGTTGGACTAACTGAATCTGTGTCAATTATCCAAAGTTTGAATCTTATTGACAACGGTCGCTAGATTGAGTTTGTCACAAATGATTACACTAGTATGATTTACGCCTCTTGTATTGTTTGCTATTAAATGTTGATGTAGTGAAATAACTTTCCACTAAGCACACATATACATGAGTATGTGTGATTGTGTGCAGATCAACAATTAATAATCATCCGATATATTTCAACCAGTTGTAAAGCATCAAAAAAACCCAATTGTCTACCTCGACATTGACAAATATGTGAAGACAGATCACAAAAAATAAAAAAGGTAGAAGAAATAATTGAATCACCACTTGTTTTCTTTTCTCACATTACTACATCATGTGCAATTTTACAAAGTCTATAAAGGTGGGAAAATTCTTATCAAACAAAAAAAAAAGGTGGGAAATTCCATATATAACACGAGTCTTTTAGGACCACGTCACCATATAAATTAATATTAAAAAAATAAAGGAAATATGACTTAAACAAATTAAGTTAATTAGCTACTAATCTATTTTCAGCTTTTTTTCTTGTGAAATATCTTAGTGTTGTAATAAAGTATATTTATATTAAAATTACAAAAAAAAAATATATATATATATACATATATATAAACTTCAATTATCTATCAAAGTATATTTACTCCAAAATAAAATCTTTGTAAACAACTTATAATATGTTAAACAACTTATAAGCTGTTTCGAAAAGTTTAAAAGCTCAGCCAGACAGAGTGAAAAAGCAAACAAGTCAAAGTTTACTTATCAATAAAACATCATACCTTTATTTAACCACCCTTTTCAAAATCATGTTTGGATAATTCATAGAATTAAGTATATTTGACTGACAAGTACATCAAAATGAATTGCCACCTACCACAAAAAAAGAATATATATATATATATATATATATATATATATATATAGGGCAAATTACCAAAACCCCCCTGAGGTAAGCCTAAATAACGAAAATCCCCCCCATGTTCTCGTAATTACGAAAACCCCCCTTGACTAACGGTTGACCGAATTTTTTTAACCGAAAAAGTGAAATGTCTATTATATCCTTCTGTTAAATATGTAAAAAATAAAGGGCAAATTACCAAAACCCCCCCTGAGGTAAGCCTAAATAACGAAAATCCCCCCTGACATCCCTTTCAGTTGATGATTTATTGCTTTTATAAATTTATTTATTACTTTGTAATTTGTATTGATAATTTGATATTATAATTTTTTATTTTTTTTATTTATATATTTTAATTGATTTTATTTATCCAGAGGAGTATTCATACGGATTTATGCTTTTAGCTTGAATGATGCATGGTTGTATTTCTCGAATTGTAAAATATTTAATTTTATATATAAAAAATAATTAAATTTTGAAATCTCATTCATTGATTTTTTTTAATCCAATAAAAATACATTGTACATTCATAATGATTGATTATATTTGGGTTTAATTTAAGAAAAATAAGTATTTTGTACATTCATAATGACCCCTCATTAAATAAAATGCTTACAATTACCCCCCTAAGGTTAATTTCGTGTACAAGGGCAAAATTGGTATTATCGGAGGAATATTCGGGAGAATAAAAAAGATTCTATCGAGTCTAACACCGTTAGAGTGATTTGTAAGACGTCTGCATACCTCAGGGGGGTTTTCGTAATTACGAGAACATGGGGGGGATTTTCGTTATTTAGGCTTACCTCAGGGGGGTTTTGGTAATTTGCCCTATATATATATATAGGGTAAATTACACCCACACCCCTGAGGTATGCTTAAATAACTTTAAGGTCCCTGTGGTATCGATAATTACACTCACCCCCTTGAAACGTAGTTATAAAATCTAATGGGATAAAGCATTGGATACATTATTACGATAGATTTCTAATGGACTATTGGTTTCAGGAAGTGGTGGAGACAACAAAGAGTTATGGGTGATTTAAGAAATATTGGGGGAGCCATGTCACCCCATTACTCCCCATAACTCTATGTTATCTCCACCACTAGCTAAAAGTAATAGTCCATTAGAACCCTATCGGAATAATGTATCCAATGCATTATCCCGTTAGAGTTTCTAACTACGTTTTAGGGGGGTGACTGTAATTATCGATACCATAGGGACCTTAAAATTATTTAAGCATACCTCAGGGGTGTGGGTGTAATTTACCCATATATATATATCTTAGCTCAATAATATGGAGTAATTGCTACTCAATTATGTGATTGTAGGCAAAAAAAATCATACTACTATTAAATCATGAGTTTCTTTATGACAATGAAATAAATAATCAATTATATAAATAATTACCAATAATTATCATTTCGAATTTTGAAAATTTCATCATAGAAGGAAACATAAATAATTATCAATAACTATATATATATAATTATATTGTTATATCGTAACTTTATGTTATTCTTTTGAGTGAGTACACTTAATAACATTGAGTAGGCATGGCCCTAATGTAAAATGAATATTAAATAAAACCAGTTGGGAGCCAATAATCACAAAGGTTATGACATAATTAGTAATTAGTATGCCCTAATCATGTGGTTCAAATTAGAAACTTTATTATATATATACAATAGTGAGGGTTTGGTCCCCAAAAAGTCTATATATATCTAGTATTCATACTTCACCAGCCAATTAAAACAACCCAAAGTTGCACTTTGAAAACCAAAAATGCCTTCCATCAAAACTTTCAAACATATGGCCTATCCATATTACTCCCCTCCTCCTCCACCGCCGCCGCCACCACCACCACCACCATGTAATCCACCTCCTCCACCATCGCCTCCACCATGTAATCCACCGCCACCGCCACCACCTCCATGTAATCCTCCTCCACCACCGCCACCACCCCCACCACCACCATGTAACCCTCCTCCCCCACCACCGCCGGCACAGTCACCGGCTTGCCACAACAAGCAACATTGTGGTCACAACAACTATCAACCACCACCAGGTGGTGTTTCTCCACCAACACCTACGGAGGGTCCGGCAGCAGCGCCGCCGTCCCATTACCCACCGAAACCTCACAAACCCTCCGCGCCGCCGCCAGCTGGCGGCCCGTTGCCTCCACCTAAAACGCCGCCGCAAGAACCACCATATTATCACTCACCACCGTCACCAGCCCCAAAACCCGCCGCTCCTATGAATCCACCAAAGCCACACAAACATGCTCCTCCACCACCCGGCACGGTTACGCCGCCATATTGTCCACCGCCACCCACATCAAAACCACCACAAACGCCGCCGTCACCAACTCCAAAACCCAGTGTTCCGCAAAAGCCGGAGAATCCTGCTCATCCACCTAAAACACCGCCACATCATCATTACCCACCATCACCATCCCCAAAACCCGGCGTTCCGGCGAAGCCACCGAAACCCCAAAAACCTGCTTATCCACCACAAACGCCGCCAGGAAGCACCGCCGCGCCGCCAAAATCTCCACCTGGCTCATCGTACCACCCACCGTCACCATCACCATCAACAAAACCAGGTGCGCCGGCGAAACCACCAAAGCCACAAAAACCTGCTTATCCACCAAAAACGCCGCCAGGCGTCCCGGCGGCGCCGCCAAAATCTCCACCCGGCTCGTCACACTACCCACCATCACCAACACCAAAACCAGGTGTTCCGGCGAAGCCACCAACGCCACAAAAACCTGCTTATCCCCCGAAAACACCAACAACACATCCACCAAAAACGCCGCCAGGCGGCCCGGCGGCGGCGCCACCGCCAAAATCTCCGCCTGGCTCGTCATACTACCCACCATCACCTGCACCAAAACCAGGTGTTCCGGCAAAGCCACCAAAGCCACAAAAACCTGCTTATCCCCCCAAAACACCAACAACGCCGCCAGGCGGTCCGGCGGCGCCGCCAAAAACTCCACCTGGATCATCATACTACCCACCCTCATCTAATCCACCAAAACCCGGTACTCCGGCGAAGCCCCCAAAGTCCGAAACACCATATTATCCACCATCGCCGTCACCAAAACCAGGTATTCCGGCAAAGCCAGAAGCACCTGCATATCCGCCGTATTATCCACAACCACCAACAAAACCAGGCGGTGCTCCATTTTATCCGCCGTACGATAACTATCCACCTGTAGCTCCTTCACCAAGTTTTCCGTCCACTCCCAACTCCCTCACACCATTTTCACCACCGTCCAACACCGTTTTCACGCCGCCTCCTGGCGGCAGCGGCGGCGGAGGCGGCGGCAACAACCACACCACCATAATCGCGGTGTGCGTTTCTCTGGGTGGTGTATTCTTCCTTGCATTCCTTGCAGTTGGCCTCTTTTGCTTAGCCAAGAAAAGAAAGAAGCCAATCATGGTTCCGGCGGCGGCGGCGGCTGCTCCTCCGTGTGAACCCGAAGAAGCTCCGGGAACTTCCGGTGGTGGGCCACCTCCTCATGGCTACAACTAAATATGTACTAATATTAAATATAAATTAAATCAAGTGTATTACAAGCGCGTGTGCATGAAAGCGAGTATGAGTATAGATCGATATTGTTTGATCATTTAAATTTTTGTTACTTGTTTGTTGCAAATTGGATTTCACAAAATTGGCGATTGGTTCTATTTTGATTCTTCACTATTAATGCATGTGTTATTGATAAAGTTTGACTCTTGACCTTCAATAGTGATTTTTGGGCTGCATATGCAAGTGGACACGAGCTAGGCCCTTTAGTATAATTAATATAAATTAATATTTGTAATAAATGATTTACAATTCGGTGGACTTGAGCTGGAAGATCAGAGTCGATACAGTAAAATGTGCGAAACGGTGAACCCATGGAGAATGGTGGATAACTAATTCAACATAACTAACTGTTGATGAGGTGGCAACTGATGATTGGAGCAACTAGAATCTATGCATCAGTTGGATCGGAGTCGCTACCTCTGAGATAAGGTTAAATTAAAAAAAAAAAAAAAGTCTTATGTTTGGGTAATTACAACCATCCCCTAAATTATGAATCTTCTTAGACGTCTCACCTTATGGTGTCAAATTGAATAAAATGTTCTAGATTCCGTGGAATGTTCTCTATTATGTACTCGTTCCGTGTAAAAATGAAGTTTATAATGCACCACTATCTGATATTTACAAGTCAATAGACACATCTTATGATCATCTTGTTTCAAAGTATGAATTCCGAATGTGATTATAAAATGGATACAAATTGGAAAATATTCCGACATAATTATATTAATCTAAAAGATTCCACTAAATTTGACACCGCAAGGGTGGATGTGTAAGAAGATTCATAGTCGAGGGGTGATTGTAATTACCCAAACATGAGGAGTTTTTTCGTTATTTGGAATGAAGGGTTGCTGATTAATTACATAGTTACACACATTCACACCAAAACACACAAAATATATAGAAGAGAGAATAGATCAAGGGAGGAATTGTGAGATATGAGAAAGAAATCGAAGAAGTGTGAGAGATTTATTGTATACGTAAACTTGCGTTGTTTGAAACATAAATAATTATTTCTCTCGACCCGTTTGATATACGTAGGTCATTCAAGGCTGAACTACGTAATTCTTTATTATTGTCAATTTTGATCATCACATCGATCACATGAGCTGGATAATTAGGGTTTTTTTGTGTATTTTTATTGTTGATTGTTCCAATTGTATATTGATCAATTATTTTACAATGGCATAGAAACTAATAAAAAAACGAATAAAATAATTGATCGAATTGTTGAAAAGATTCCCATTAAACCAAATTAAACACCAAATAATAATTGATAAAAATTAAATTAGTGAATTATATACGGAGATAAAAATAGTATCTGCATGCAATTAATAAAAAGAGTATTATAGATACAACTCATAGCCTCTGCAGGATTAAATCAAGCTCAGCTGTGGGAGGCGGCGGCGGAGAGTTCAAATCGAAATTAATTCCACCGGACAGGGGTCGCGTCTCCGCCGCCTGGTGAGGAGGTGACGTAACTAGCTCCGCCACCGTCAATTTTGAAAACTTTCCCGCCAATTCTTGGGCCGCCGCTTCTGCCGATAACTCCCCGGTAATGTCTGCGTTTGTGTCCGCCTAGTGCTTGGCCCAGCGGAAACCCCTACCGCACTCGTCGCACCTGTAGCAATTATTCTGTGCCGCCGCCGGAGGACGACGGTCAACAGCGGCGGTGGAAAGGAGAGGAATATTTTAGGTCAATTTATGTAAATCAAATATCCAGGTACGTACTACATACATGACATTAATTAATATCTCATCTGAGATTTCAATTATTTCTAATATTACAATGTATTTATCTATTACTTGAATTTATAAAATTAAATATCATTAATTACATTAAATTACATAGACCTCGTTAACCAATAGGGTATTAATCCAATCCAATTTAATCCGATCTAATCCGACATAGATAAGCAAACGAGGCATATATATAAAGCAATAAAACACACACAATATACATATTACTTTCATGCCCATGTAATCTTCTTCTTCCTTTTCAATTTTTTTTTTCATAATTTTTATTTTTATATTTTGGTTTAAAGAGAACAAAACCTAGTAAATTACAAGTTGAAACTCTTGCTAGTTGCTAATATTAAAAATCATTAATTAATCTCCTACTTCACATACAAATATATAACACATACTACAAATTAATTAAATTAAATACACAAAAAAAGTATTATATATCGCACACAATTTCACACACACTGTATCTCTAATTAATTATACTCCGATCGATCATGAAGCTGAAGATAATTCCTCCACGTCGACCCGACATCTACTCCGACAACGAGATTATTGCCGCCGAAGTACTCATCATGCTTGCTTCCGGCAAAGGCTTCTCTTCACCACCATCCGATTCCCAAACCACCACCAATTATTACTCCCCCGCCGCCACCCCCAAACGAAGTGATGCCGCTTCCGATCAGAAGATTCATAGTATTAATTTTTTTTAACTACAATGGTTGATATTATTCCATTGTTTTAAAATAATTATTCAAGAAGTGTCGATCGATAATGTTGTCGACGATTGATTAACGATGGTTTTTTCATACGAACTTGTTAAGTATTTCACTTGAATATAATGATATAATGCTAGGCTCCGTTCGATTACGACATAGATTGAATTAATATTGATTAGATGAAATTATATCAATAGTCCGAAATATTCTATCGTGTTAGAATGTAATCGATGTGATTTTTCGCAACGTGGATGACGACTTCAACGTATTAATGCTGCATTTTTTTTAATATATATTTTAATTCGCGAGCTTGAGTAGTCACTTGATTATTAGATTTAATGGCAATAATCGAACGCTTACAAAATCCTACACCTGGTGAAAACAAATTTAAAGGTTTTATATGAATTTTAATGGTAATTATGGAATGGTATGTATGAATTGAAAGACTTGGTCCTATATATAAGGAGATATGCAGGAATCTATAAGCAAGTGCTCTTATATTTAGGGTTAGATGTATACTACTATAACTCAAAATTTGAAATTTTTATGTCAATTCATGTTAATCCATAATTTAGAAATTATTATTATTATTTTATTGTGGATTTAATTCAAAACAGATGTTAAGTGTGAAGATTACAAGTCTATATGTCTATTAAAACTCTTGTTAATTAATTAATTAATTAATTAACTAATTAATTAATATAAAATCATGAAGTAATTTCCTCACTTCACACATTAGAAATACATACACACACATACAGAAAACCCTTATTTCTCTCGCACACACAATTGTTTCACACACATTAACTCCGAAGAGAAGATGAAGGTAACGATTCTTCCACCACGACGGCCGAATCTCGAAGCCGACGAGATTTCAGCCATCGAAGCCCTCCTCATGCTTGCTTCCGGCGTCGGCAGAGACTCCTTACCACCACCATCGTCCGATTCCACCGCCCCAACGACGAGAGTAATTGCCTCCAATCCGAACAAAAGAAGCAGCAGCAGCAGCAGCAGCAAGAAGATTTATCACGAGTGTTCCATCTGCCACAAGGGTTTCTCCACCGGCCAAGCACTCGGCGGCCACATGACCTCTCACCGCAAGATCAAGAAGTCCTCACACGGCGGAGGCCGCCCCTGCAACGCTGCCGCCGCCCCAATACACATCTTGACCAACAAGAATATCCGTGCGTGCGGGCAAAAGCGTAAACACGACAACGACGACGAAGGAATATTATTAATAATAAAGCGGAGCGGCGATTCTAATTATAAAGATTATCCCCGGCCATCTCCCTCCTCCGCCGGCCCTACCAGCGGAGTGACCACCGATGAAGGCGGCGCATCCACTTGCCACATCAGGCCAAACATCGATTTGAATTTACCACCGGCGCCGGAATTTTATTGATCTCTACGGAAAGTTTAGTTAGAATATTACATCATTGGATTTTTTGCTTTCCATATTTAAAAGATGTGTTGTTTGTAAAATATAATTTTGCCCAAATTAGGGTTCATCTATTCAAACTTGTTATTCATTGCTTAATATTTTACTTTATTTATTTATTTAATTTATTTTAATTTACTTTGTAATCGCAATTATTTACTTTCACTAAATTTAATTAGTACGTAATGATTGATTTTAAACTAGCTTGTCTGTAACAAATAGTAGCTAAAATAAATAATATATACAAAACTATTAAAAGTGATTAGTGAAATCTTGAATCATAACGACGTTCTTGATTAGACAATAATTAGACAATATTTTAGGGATAAATTCACCGTTTTATGTCATAGTCGATCACCACCTACAAAATCAATCGCGGGATTAATATTTATTTGATTACTAGGTTATTTGTTGTGAGCTTGAGTCACTTCATAACAATTGAACAAGTTCCTAGTTTGACAATTCATAAATTGTCAAAAGAAATACAATTTTGTGCAAATTACGGCCAGTCCTCGAGGTAAGCTTAAATTACAAAAAAAACCCATCATCTTTGGTTAATTATAACCATCCCTCAACTATATATGTATAGTCTTACGAGAAAATTCCTTATTCACTAAGTAAATTTGACACCGTAGTTAGAATGGACGTATAAGACAATATATAGTTGAGGAGGGTGGTTGTAATTTCCCAAACTTAAGGTGTTTTTTCGTAATTTGAATATATATGAGGGGATATATGACTGTAATTAAGTGAAGAACTTTGTTCGTATGTATACAAGGAAGTATTTGTATCTCTTCTGATTGATTTAGATGGTAGTTTTTTTTTTTTTAGATTTATGTATGAATTAAATTTCTTAAAGGAGAGAAGTCTGTTTAAGGAAATAAATCTGATTTGGATCTAGCGAACGTATAAAATGAATCTCTTTTACATGAGAAACGTTAGCAAGTTAAATGTCGTTTCAATTTTATTAGTACTGTTTTGATTTTTAAATGCGATTTTGACCATTTGTCAATTGGATTTTGGCAAAATTTGAAATACGAAAATTATAGTCCTTTGGAGTTAACTTTCTAATACAACTTGATTCAGCTAGATTGGATATCAGATGACAAAGTTACGCAAGAATGAGTTCATTGATTCATGCATATATTTATCAGTTATCACCCAACATCAAATCTTAATGATTCAAGTTGGATTAGAAAGAATAGTTCGAAGAACTATTAACTCCCGTATCTTGAGTTGGTAAATTCGACACCGTGAGAGCGGACGTGTAAGAAAATACTACTTAATTGAGGGAGTCATTGTAATAATCAAAACATGAGAGATTGTTTCGTAATTTAAGCATATATAACTCATGGTGTACCATTCATTCTTGGAAGTTTTTTCTATCTAGTTTTATTTTTAAGGGTAAATAACACTTAACCCCCATGTGGTTTCATCTTTGTGCATTTCACTCCTCTCTGGTATCACCATTTGTAGCAGCCGTCTAATTAACTAACGTAAAATATTAAATACCTAAAATACCCTTTTATCTTTTTACTATTTGCAGGTCAAAACCATGACTAAACTCTTATAGTTTTCTTTTATAGAAAATGTAAATTCAATATGATTTAATTATAAATTACTCAAATCCATAGGACTAAACTACAAATTTTCAAACTTTCTTGCAAACCCCAAACCCAATAATCTTCTTCTCCGTTAAGGCGTTCACAATCCCTTCCCTTATTCTCCGTTCACATCCTCCACCACCTCTTTCCTTCCATTGTCTTCTCTCCACAACAATCTTCCATTCTCTTCTTATCCTTTCAATTGCTAACGTCCTCGGAGGCTAATCACCATATTTTTTTTTCCATTTTTCGTACTTGAAAGTTGAACCTGCAAACTGGGATTTTTGGCTTTGGAGAGTTGAATCGGCGCGGATAAGGAGAAATACATCCCTCAAATGAGATTTGAGGAGGTTGGTGTGCGCCGAATTTTCTGAAGGAAAGAAGAAAGGTTGGGGGGGGGGGGGGGGGGGGGGGGGCGGGGGGTGCGTGTTGGCGTCGCCGGAGGATAAGGTGAAAGGTTGGGGGTGTGTGTGCGTGCGACGAATTTTATGAAAAAAGAAAGGATTTTAATTAAGTTTTAAAAATTCAATTTAGAACTCTAGAAGTACATACTAATATCTAATGATATTGAATACAAATCGACTCAATATTTAAGTAGTGCGAAAAATACAATGTAAACAAGATGTTGTAGCAGATATTCCAATATCCAAAATTCAATGCTCTCAACTCTCTTCAGAAATCGATAGAAAATAAACTGATGACCTCTCCTATTTATAGAATCCAATAGCTTCTTATCCTGCACGAAGATGAACAGATAAAAGATATAATAAGTTATTGGGTTAGTGAATTGATGTATTAATTAAACATGTGCAAAGATAATTAACCTATCAGCTCAAAATAGCCAGCCACTAACTAAACCCTAGCTAGTTTAATTTCCTAATATATAGTAGTTCTCGTGTGTATATATATATATATATATATATATATATATATATATATATATATATATATATATATATATATATATATGGGGATGAGTTTGTTGATTAAAGATAAAATACAAGTTAGAAAAACCTTCCACGAACGGGTAGAATGTTGTAATAAAAATTGTGATAAATGTCGTTTTAATTTTAAGAGTAGATTATGATTAACGAATGTGATATGTTTGTTGGGTGCTAAATACCTAACACGCAAGTGCACGTATCGCAAATAAGTAGTAAAAGTGGACTCGTGAGAGTCGGATGTCGATCCCACAGGGAATACTCAAATTATCTAATCCTAAGTACCAAATTCTAACAACTATGATTTTTATCTAACCTACGCAAGTTTGTCAAATTAAATCAATTAAACAACTAAACTAATTAAGAAAGCAAAGAATCACGAGAAAATATCAATATAAAACGGATCTAGGATTTTATCTTCCCATATGCAAGAATTGCTCACCAAAACCCCTTAATTATGAAATATATGATTCATGATTATTAACTCGAGACACTAATTTACTCATAACCCGCTGTCGCGTGTATTATGAGTCTTCTATTCATAAACGATTCACTATATGTCTATGCAAACCAATTATAAATAAAACATTAACTAACAAGTCTCGTAAATGGCTACCTAAGGTGATATATGTATGTCTACGACACCACATGCAATTGACACACTCATCCGGTGAAAACTACTCGAAGGCTCTTCTACTTACCGTCTAATTATCAAAATAGCTCTGTCGAGTCAATCCCAATAATCACAGATAAAGCATATAAATTGATCAGGTTCATGCACTAACAATCATAACAAGTAGAAGAAATAATCATAAAATCATAATTGCATAATCTCAAGAAAACGGGTTCACCATCCCCACATAGGGTTCCAACAAAATCCTAGATTAAAAACTTAGCTACTCATAACGAAAAAACATAATAAAAGTAATAAAAGTCATAGATTAAGAAAAGATAGGTGAAAGAAGAATTGTGATGAAGATTCGTCAGGTCTTCGTCTTCGTTCTCTCGCTCCCCTCGCTCCAAGATTGTGTCAAAAGTCCTCTAATTCGTGCTTGGTTTGGGCTTAAATAGATGTCCCAACTTGGTAGATGATTTTAGGTTTCCTTGTGTGATTAAAAGTCCAAAATTGTCTCCAGCATGTGTTGGCACGGCCGCGCGAAAATCAGTGCAATTCTCACACGGCCGCGCGAGAATCGCCGAAACCTTCTGCCCAATTTCTGCTATTGGCACGGCCGTCCCATTTTTAGGTGTAAATTTGGGACGGCCGTCTCGTGCCAATTTCTTCATATTTTTGATTATTTCACTTTTGGCCCATATTTTCTCCAAAATTGCAGTTTTGACCCCAAACTTTTCCAATTCTTCAATTTGTACCTAAAATACAATAAATCAACTTTTTAAGCACCAACTATCGTTAATTCACACAAAAAGATGTGTTGTATACTTGTTACATGTCACCCCGCTCACACAACCTTACATTTGTATCTCGAAACATTTATCATCCAACACGCTCAAATAGCTTGCGTATCAAGTCAGACCGCTATAATCGCAGGCATTCCAATGGAGCAATGTACCATCTTGGTATGGCGTAAGATAAAGAATGTGGATTCCTATGTAACTGCTTGCAACTTTCCTCATGTAAACGAGATTCGTTTTTCATAATTTAAACTTACATCCGGGTATTGGCCGTAATTTGCCCAAAACTTTATTTCTTTTGACAAATTATAAATTGTCAACTAAAAGAACTTAAATCAACTGTCACTTGAATCTAAGTAGGGATTGTCTAGGGTCCGAGAGGGGTTGTACTTCTCGAACCTAAACAATTGAATCTGGGGCGTCCAAAACTATTAAATTTGAATCTCATCCATTAATTCATCCGTACACCCTAGTACGATCTAGTACAATACTAGGGATTTAAAAATTAAAGTACGTACCTAGTAAAAACACATCGTACACCATCATACACGCACCGTACTTTAAACAAATTACTTAAATAACCTTAGATAATTAAATCAATGAATAAAATTTCCATTAAAAAAACATTATAATAACCACAATCAATAAACATTACACTTCAATAAAAAACACTACCAAATATTGTTCTCCAAAATCAAAATTTATTCCCAGGGTTCTTCGCGCTGCTTTTTTAATCATCTCCTCATCACTCTCCATCCTTTCCAATGTCTAAGAGAACCAAGAAAGGTGGAGTTGTCGGGAAATTTGGTGTAATTTAGGGTTCGCGAACCCTAAATCGATGTTCTTGCAATTTTGTAAATGCAAACTGAGATTTGATTTCTGAGTTCTGATTTTTTCATTCGATGTATCCGTGTAGTTTTTTTTTTTATTTGTTTAATGGTGAGTACAGGATGGAAAACACATGGCAGATAGGGGTTAGGGTTTCAATTTTTTCAATTCAATTCAGATGCACAATTCAATTAGAGAATGCTATGTTTCCCTTTTTAGTGTTTTAATTTCTTGAATTAGATTGCAAATGTAACTCCATGAACTCTTTTACGTTGAAGTTCTTTGCCTGGACATTTGGTTTATGTTCAACTCAATCAAATTGTTTTCACTATTTATTACATTTTAGATAGGCTCATTAATTGACGCAGAATGGAAGCACGGTAAAAAATTAATTTGTACGAATTAATCCTATAGAACACGATAACTCGTGGAATCCACCCGATAATTGAGAGAAACTCAGAAATTTTATTGATAATTAAAGATGCTGAAAAATAAACCCTAGAGCAACTATTTATACTAAAGAAATTAAAACGAAAAAACCCTAATCAAACTAGGAAAATGAGAAAATTACCAAAAAAAGGCAAAAAAAAAACGAAATAACTCCTAAACCTAATAGAATACCAAAAATTGGAAAGATCCCAACTTGCGGAATTCAAATCCGAATCTTCTAGAATTAATTATGAATTATTTAAAAAAATTCTAAAATAGCAAAAACGTCGTTTTGAAGGCCTCAACAGCCTCAAAACACCAAAATCCATCGCACGTCACGATTCTGGTTCAGAAAAACTTGGCCCCACACAATCCCGACTCCGCCACCTCTGCATCATTAATCATGTTCCATTAGTCTACTATGTTCTTGATAATGATCACTAGATCCATTTAAAAATATTTTCTCCAACTTAGTACCTCATCAAAAAGGATCCCCTCCTCTCCATGTAGTTCCCTTTTTCATTTATCCCACATGACGATCGTAGCCAAACAAAAATCTAGTAAAACTTGCCGTAGAGATCGATTAAAAAAACTCAGGCGCCGGTGGGAGATTTAAATCAATATTTAGCCTGATGTGGCGAGCGGATTCATCGGTGGGAGATGGCCGGGAATAATCATCTTTATCATTAGAATCGCCGCTACCCTTTATTATTAATATTACTTCTTCGTCGTTGTCGAAGTGTTTCCTCTTTTGGCCGCACTTAGGGATATTCTTGTTGGTCAAGATGGGTATTGGGGCGGCGGCAGCGTTGCAGGGGCGGCTGCCGCCGTGAGAGGACTTCTTGTTGCGGTGAGAGGTCATGTGGCCGCCGAGGGCTTGGCCGGTGGTGAAACCCTTGTGGCAGATGGAACACTCGTGATGAATCTTCTTGCTGCTGCTGCTGCTGCTTCTTCTCTTGTTCGGATCGGAGGCAATTACTCTCGTCGTCGGGGCGGTGGAATCGGACGACGGTGGTGGTGAAGAGTCTCTGCCGACGCCGGAAGCAAGCATGAGGAGGGCTTCGATGGCTGAGATCTCGTCGGCTTCGAGATTCGGCCGTCGAGGTGGAAGAATTGTTACCTTCATCTTCTATTCAGAATTAATGTGTGTGCGAGAGAAATAAGGGTTTTGTGTGTGTGTGTGTGTATTTCTAATGTGTGAAGCTAAGTTACGAAGAATAATTCACGATTTTATAATATTATTAATTAATTAATTAATAAACAAGAGTTTTAATGATGCAAGTCTCTAATAATTCCTAGATCTACACTTGGAATCTTTACTCTAAACAAACATCTGTTTCGAATTCAATCCACAATAAAATAATAATAATAATTTGAAATTGTAGATTTACATGAATTGACCTAAATACTTCAAAAAATTGAGAGTTGACCAAAATTAAACATAAATTATTTATGGAATTTCAGGTATAGTATACATCTAACCCTAAATATAGGAGCACTTGCTTATAATTTATAAATAGTTACTCCGAAGATATAGCTTTCTTGCGTATCTCCTTATATATAGGAGCAAATCTTTCAATTCATACATTCCATTCAATTAATTAAGATTGTAATTAACTTACCATTAAAATTCATATAAAACATTTATTTGTTTTCATCATGTGTAGGATCTCGTAAGCCTTTGATTATTGCTATTTAACCTAATAATTCAAAGTGACTACTCAAGCTCGCGAATTGAAAAAAAAAAAAAACATTGTAGCATTTATATGTTGAAGTCGTCATCCACGTTGTGAAAAATCACATTGATCTGCAATCGCGTTCTAACAAATTTTATCTAAATTCTAATACGATTGTTCAATTAGACTTGCCTAGGGTGAGACTACATGTGTTCTAAACTTATATGAGATATGCATTAATCACCATTAATTTTCTAAGATTAAATCTGGACCCTAGGAAAATAACATGGCTTATGTTCCAAAAAATAAAGTACTTTACCAAATTATCCTTCAATTATTTTTTTTATTAAATTAATATAAAATAGATTAAGATTGAATTGTCTAATTTACCCCTACTATATTTTAATTAAATAATTAATTTAAATTCATTGTGACCGAGTTTTATTTGATAAATAATCGAAAAAATGCATTCATTAGGGATAGAACTTGTGACATCTTAGAAAATCAATTACTCCTAACAATCCAAGCACATTAACTTATTATGAAATATTTAACCATAATTGAATAAATCCCAATGTTTTCAAAACCGGACCGGACATCAAACCGGAGAGCCGAGTGGGTCACGGTTGAACCGGTCCAACCGGGGTCCAACCGGGTTTTTTATTTATTTTGTATTTTTCATTATTTATAAATAATTTGAAGTGTTATATTACAAGTTTACATTAAAGACAGCGGATTTATCTTAAACTGCACCAACAACGACTTTAATTTAATTATTAATTATTAATTATTTTTAATCCAATTTTTTTTGATGAATTTATAATACAATTAAATACATAGAAAACTAATATATGGATATTTCTCAATAGCTTTGCCACTCACTTTTCATCACGTTATTTTTTATATCCTAATTTAAGCAAATAAACAAAAGAATAAAATTGAAAAAAAAAAGACTAACCAACTCATTTTAGAACTACATAAAATTCTAAAATTTTAGATTTCTATGAAATATAGAAACATACTGTTTTTTGTAAATATATAAATATGGGGTTTTTGTGCATAAGTCCCCAACTAATCATCTTTATTATCATAGGTTTAGGGATTATATCTCTTTCACCAATAAGTCCATCCCTTTAATATTTATTATAAATAAAGGAAACATTCATGTATATGCCAATATTACCCTCAACCAATTATACCCAATTTAATCAATTTTGTCCACAAAAATCCAATTTTGACCACAAAAATTCAATTTTGACTTTTTTTTAGTATACTTTAATATGCCTCAATCTCATCCTTAACTTAATTTAATCTCAATTTGACCCAAAGTTTCACAAATTATTCATTTTTGACCCAAAACTTTTTCTTTTTAAAAACTTTTTTTTTTCAAAAAGAAAATTTTGCCGCCGGATTCCGGCATTGACCGGCGGTCAACGCCGGCCTCCGACGTTGACTTTTCAATTTATTTATTTTTTCGGATATTTTCGCCGGTTTCCGGCGTTGACTTTGACTTTTTTTTACTTTTTTCTTTTCTTTTCTTCCTGATTTTTTCGCCGGTTTCCGGCGGTCTCCGACGTTGACTTTTATTTAGTGTTTTTTTAAGTTTTTTTTATTTTTATTTTTTTTTGTTTGTTTGTTTGTTTGTTTGTTTTTTTACGTCCGCCGCTAAACGTTGATCGTAATTGTGCTGTCACTGACAGTAAATTAACGTAATTATACTGTGATGACAGTTAATGAACATAATTGTACTGCCGTTGACAATACATTTATGTAATTGTGCTGTCGTTGACAGTAAATTAATGTAATATTATTATTTTTTATTTTTTGTTGTTTTTTATTTTATTTTATTTGATTTGTTGACAAGTCAACGTAATTATATTAGTGTAGTTGACAGTAAAATAACTGTAAACACAATAATATTACTGTCAACAACATCAATATTACTATTTTTTTAGGTTTTTTGTTTTGTTTGAGTTATTCACGGAGTACGTAATAATATTACTGTCCATTATTGTAATATTACTGTAAACACAATAATATTACTGTGGTTGACGGTAATATTGCTGTTGTTATAGTAATATTGCTTTCCACCACATCAATGTTATTATTTTGTTTGGATTTTTTTGTTTGTTTGAGTTATTCACAGAGTAACGTAATAATATTACTGTGATTGACGGCAATATTACTGTTGTTATAGTAATATTACTATCACTCACAGTAATATTAATTCTTTTGGCTTTTTATTATGTTTACATTTGTTGAACGGTCAACATAGTAATATTACTCTATTACATAATAATAATGAGTTTTGTTGTGTTAATATTACTGTGCTAGAGATTAATATAGCAATATTACTGTGTTAAACTGTAGTTTAGTTAATTTTACTGTGTTTAACAGTAATATAGTTAATACTACTGTCAATCACAGCAATATTGTTGTTTAAACGAAAAAAAAAGTTATAGAAAGAAAAAAAAAAAAAGAAAAAAAAATCGAAAAAGTCAACATCGGAGACCGGCGTTGACCGCCGATCAACGCCAGAAACCGGCGAAAAAATCCGGAAGATTTTTTTTTTTGAAAAGTCAACGCCGGAATCCGCACGGGAAAAATAAAGTTTTGGGTCAAAATTGAATAATTTGTAAAATTTTGGGTCAAATTAAGGTTAAATTAAGTTAATGATGAAATTGGAGCATATTAAAGTATGATGGGTTATTTTACTCATTTACAAAAATCTAGATCATGTGTGAACTTATTGGTAAAATAGATTTTTATATGAATCTCTTTATGAATAAGTACCCATTGATGGGCTTATTTGTAATCATCGCTATAGCTTCCTTGCATATCTCCCTATATATAGAAGCAAGTCTTTCAATTCATACATTCCATTCAATTAACTAAGTTGGTAAACTTAATTAATATTATGATGATACTAATTCCTTAGACCACCTGGGGTAGTGTAGAAAACGAGCTGGGAGAGCAAAGCGGATCAGTAGCTTAGCAAATTGATGGTCCTGAGGTTCCTGCGAAATGAGCACACGTGAACTAATCCGGGGGTTGATCCGGCGGAAACCCCTCCGACGCTCAAGTCATATGTACGGATCGTGGAAATAGTAGAGAGAATAAGCACTCTAGATTACTTGTGAATAATAGAACGTACCTTAACAAATGAGTAAAAACATCTATTTATATGTCATCGATTGGGTTGGGTTTACTTAATTGGGCTCAAGCCTTATTTTGAAGGTAACTGGGCTTTCGTGTAGTGGGCCTAATTATTAGACAAATTAGGGGGCCCATTGAATCGGCCCAATTAAGTATATCACATTAAAATTCATATAAAACATTTATTTGTTTTCACCCCGTGTAGGATCTCGTAAGCCTTCAATTATCACTACTAAATCTAATAATCCAAAGTGACTCAAGCTTGCGAATTAAATAAAACACCATAGCATTTATACGTTGAAGTTGTCATATATCAAGGTTGTGAGAAATCACATCTACTATCGCGTTCTAAAAAAAATTATCTAAATTCTAATACGATTGTTTAATTCAGAGCTATGATACATAGTTGATGATGCTAATTATTTAGATCACCTGTGGTGGTGTAGAAAATGAGCTGGGAGAGCAAAGCAGATCAGTAGCTTGACAACTTGATGATCCTGAGGTACCTGCGAAATGAACACACGTGAACTACGCCGGGGGTTGATCCGGCGGAAACCCCTCCGACGCTCAAGTCAGACGTGCTAATAGTAGAAATAGTCCAGAGAATACGTATTGTAGTATTGCTCAGTTAATAGGACGTACCTTAAGAAATGAGTTCAAATGTGTATTTATAGCTTAGTTGAGATTGTCGGGCCCAAACCTTGCTTGAAGGTGGTTGGGCCTCGGTGATAGTGGTCTTCGATATTGGGCTCGTAGCCCAGTAGGTAAATAATTTGTAGGCCAATTGGGTTGGGCCAATTAGGCATATCAATAGTTTAATTTAATCAAGATTAATCTAATCTATGTCGTAATCGATCGAACGGGACCTAGAATTATATCATTTATGTGAAATACTTAACAAATTCGTATGAAAAAAAAACCCACCGTTAATCAATCTCTGATCGCCGACCGCATTATCGATCAACACTTCTTGAATAATTAATCTGAAGAACAATTGAATAATATCAATAATTATAGTTACAAAATTTAAATGTAGTAAATTTATTGTGGTTACAAAAAATAAGTCTAAAACAACAAACAAAATACTACCAACAAAATGGAAGTAGTGAACAAGAAATTTGAATAGATGAACACTAATTAATTAATCTGCAGGGCTAATAGAAATAATAAGCCAATTAATACAAAATTGTACTATATAATTGCCGTAGAAATCGAGCAGATCAGATAATCGCCGCGCTTGGAGAAAATTCAGGCTCCGGTGGGAGATTCAAGTCGAAGTTTTGCTTGACACGTGTAGATGCAGCTTCGTGATCCGTGGAATCGAAGTTGTTGTTGTTGCGTTTTCGCTTCTTCAAAGATATATTATCGTTGATCAAGATCACAGTCTTTGGGGGCCGGGGCCGGGGGTGGGGTCGTTGCATGGGGGGCCGCCGTGTGAGGACTTGAATTTGATCGTCTTCCGGTGAGTGGTCTTGTGGCCGTCGAGCGCCTGTCCGGTCGAGAAAACCTTGTGACATATTAAACACTCGTGGGCCATGCCGCTACGGTTTTGATTGGAGGCGGCATCACTTCTTTTGGGGGCGGGGGCAGCGGAGCTAGTAATTGGTGGTTTGGGATCGGAATCGGATGGTGGTGAAGAGAAGTCTTTGCCGGAAGCAAGCATCATGAGTACTTCGACGACAACAATCTTGTCGTCGGTTACGATATCAGGTCGCCGTGGAGGAATTATCTTCAGCTTCATGATCGATTGGAGTATAATTAATTAGAGATACAATGTGTGTGAAAAACTTGTGTGTGAGAGTGTGTGCTATATATAATACTTTTTTTTTTGTGTATTTAATTTAATTAATTTGTAGTATGTAATTGTATGTGAAGTGGGAGATTAATTAATTAATGATTTTAATATTAGCAAGAGTTTCAACTTGTAATTCCTAATAGGGTTTTGTTCTCTTTAAACCACAATATAAAAATAAAAATTATGAAAAAAAAATGAAAAGGAAGAAGAAGATTATAGAGGCATAAAAGTAATATGTAGTTTGTGTGTGTTTCATTGTTTTATAGATCTTATTTTCTTATCTATATTGGATTAGATCGGATTAACTTTGGATTGGATTAATATGATAATATCTGTTGGGTATCCGTCCGGAGAAACAATCGAAAATAAAACAGCCATTATATTCGCTTTAAATTAATATGCAAAACAATTATGGGAATAGCGGTACAAGACTCCAATTATTACTAATATTATTTAAACCTAACAACAACTGCAAATCATAACAATCATAAAGACTACAAAAAACCAGAATAATTGCAAAAAGAAGTAGGAAACAAATAACACAAATAAAAAAAAAAAAAAAAAAAAAAAAACTAGAGTAATAAAGGGGAAAGAAGAACCACGGCGAATCACACAGATTCGTGGGAGGATGAATCTCTGCCGACGATTGAGGTTCCCGGCTCAGTCTCAATTCCCATCCGTCCTCGTCCAGGACTCACCAGCCGCAGCCACGCGCCCACCGGAACAAGCCCAATAGCCCAAATCCCTCTCAGATTTATAACCGGAAAAACCCGAAAAATCCCAACACACAAAGGACCAAGAGTTCGAATAAATCAAACACACACAACACTCAACCCAACACCCAAACACTCACAAAGAGTCGAATCAGTCACGAAGAAAAGATTTATGAACAAGGTGTAACGTAGGTTGAATTTTCTTGGTCACTCTTGGTCACTCTTCTCTCACGAAGAAGGGGTCTATTTAATAGACCCAAGAACTGATTTCAACGGAAACCGAGGAATCGAGATACTGGTGTCACAGATCTCCGGCGGAAAGATCGGACCAGAAAAGAGGATGAAAACAACAGAGGACGAGATCAGTTTTTCGGAGGAGAGAGAAAATTCTTTTTCACGTTTTGACCTCTTGAGTGGGTCAAGACCAATTCTCCACATGGGCTTTTCAAGTGTGAGCTCGTTCCAAGATGGGCTGGTTGCATGGTATTGGGCCACAAATGAAGAAAACACATTTGGGCCAAAAATCCCAATAATATCTTATTGGTTAACTAATTAATTGATTAATAAAGTGTTTGGTTCTTTATAGATTAGATGTTGTATTAAACTTGTGAATACAAATATAAAATAGAAAACAAATCACAATTTAATAAATAAGTGTATAACAACATAATAAATAAATAAACTTGTCATATTAGAAATTATTGAATTTTCAGGTGAGATATTTGAATACATTAAATACTTGATAAATTTAATAATCTCGATTAGATTAATTTTTTTCAATCTTGATTCAATAAAAATGTATTAAATTTTATTTAAATAAATTAATAGAATTTTTACATAAATTGACCTAAATTAGTTAATTTGAAATTGCAAGTTAGGATTGACCAAAGTGAAAACAAAAAAGACTATGGGAATTCGAGTTCTAATACACTGCGTATTGGTTCTACCGCCACTTCAACCCCACACGCGCCCCCTCACGCGCCCCCCCAAACCCTATATATATATAAGAAAACTTCCTTCAGTCGCTCTCATAACTCTCACACTACTTCACACACACACACACACACACACACACACTCGATATTAATTTTTCCACACAAGGTTAAAATATGTGCGCAGAAGATTTTAACTCTGCGGCGGCGAAGAATACGCAGCCCACTAAGCTCCGCCGCGGTGGCGGAGGAGACGATAATTATGAGTCGGAGGATATGTACATAGCCAGCCTGCTCGTCGCTCTTTCTCAAAGAGGCGATGGACCCTCTTCCTCCGCCGCCGAAGCCCAGAACCAGACGGAACCCTCAACTTCCGCCGCCGTTAAACAGACGGAATATTCCCCTTCTACTGGTCATCACCTGCCGCCGTCACAGGATAATTGCTACACGTGCAATGTATGCGGAAAGGGTTTCCCGTCTTATCAAGCTCTCGGCGGCCACAAAACCGGCCACACCAAACTCTCCACCGCCGCCGCCGCCGCTGCCTCGAACAAAAGAAAGTCTTCCACCGCCGCCGTCGAGGACCGTCGTCATAACCCAACTAACGGTGCCAGGCTCCACACGTGCGCCACGTGCGGTGAGAGTTTTCCGTCGGGCCAAGCCCTGGGCGGCCACAAGCGGAGACATTACGGAGGCGTTACCGGCGGCGGCAGGAGAAGTGGCGGGAGTGCTTCTGAGGTTGACGGCGGCGGCGGAACTAGCGGCGTCACTTCCTCATCAGGAGACGGAGCTTCCAGTATCTCCGCCAGAGTTGCGGCGGCGGCACCCGTTCAGTGGAATTTCGATATGAACTTTCCGCCGCCTCTCTCAGGCGGGCTTGATTTAACTTTGAGGCTATGAATTGTATCTTTAATTAACTAATTTGTTGTCAAATTACATATTTCGTGAATTGGTTTAATCACAATTTTTTTATTTTTTTATTTTACTTCGATCCATTATTTTATTCGTTTTTATGTTAATGTTATTCGTATTAGGGTAAAATACGGCCACCCCTCATTAAATTACGAAAAATAGCTTTATAATTAACTAATTACAACCATATCCTTCAACTTTGAATCTTCTAATAAGTCCACCCATATTGTGACAAAATTAACAGAATTTTCTAGATTTTGTGGAATATACTCTAATTTGTACTCGTTTTGTGCGAAATTGTAGTTTCTCATGTATCACAATCTGATATTTTCAAATTAATCGACACATCTTATTTCAAATTGTATAGCTCAAATGAGGTAAAAATTGGTACAAAATAGAGAATATTCGATATAATATAGAAGATTCGACTAAATTTGATATCACAAAATTTACGTGTAAAAAAATTCATATTTAATGAAGTGATTGTAATTACTCAAATCTAAAGTTTTTTGTAATTTAACCTTGCTTCTGGGTTTACTGTGATTTACTCTTCATATGATGCACAATTTTATTTTACCATGAATTTTTAATTTTTTTTTTAATTTACTTGTCCAAGCTAAGTAAACTCAATACTCAATTGTTACTTGTGGTTATTGCTTTGTTGATCCTTATCACAAGAAAAATAGAGAGAAAGTCAAAATAGAATACGTTGACCGACCAAGTTACCGTAACCGAATAGAACTTTCCAATCACAAAGCTTGGAATATTGGGTAATCTGTCTTCTAGAAGGACACCTATTTGCCCTAATTGCCACGTGTGTAATGATTGGCCATAAATATATTTATTTTCCTTTTACATATTCTAGAACTATACGGAATTTATTTTCCCACCTGCAAGAAAACAAAAATACATGTTAAAACCCTGAAAGAAGTGTTCACTCACTTGCACATGAATTACCATATATACCCTCGTTCGTGTTCAATGTTTAATTACCCTAGTTCCACCACACGACACGTAATCACAAAACGTGGAAGTTCTTTTATCGTTCTTCAATGCTAATTAATGAAATTAATTAATTAATTAATTAATGGGACTATTTGACAAACACCCCTCATTCAATTTTGAATTCATAATAAATTTATTTTATTAATTGATATTTGACATAAATCCATTTAATTCAAATTACCTGAAATGCCCATATCATTCTCTATCTACAAAATAACTCCTCACAAATCTAACGTTATTTCAGTTTTTTTCTTCTTCTTTTTTTTCCTTAAAAAAATATGATTTTTTTAATTTTAATTTTAAAATAAAATATTACTTTTATTTTATTTCAGTTTTATTATTTAGTTTTTTATTTCTTCCACCAAGTTTTAAAAATATGGTTTTTAACGCCAACTTTTTTTTTCAATTTCTTATTTCTTTTTCACTAGGGTTACGAAAATTAAAATTCACTATATACTCATCGGAAGCTACTACAAAGTTATCGAAAATCACTGTAAAATTAACACACACCACTTTAATATTAACATAATCCACAACAAGCTTATCGAAATCCACTAAAACATATGTAACCCACTACTAGCACAACTCAAAAAATAACAAAAAAAAAAGTAAATTCAATATTCGAAAATCCACTATTTGAAACTTAAACCACTACTATGTTTAGGAAAAAATGCAAGACTAGTACACCACCACCAACAAAGCCGACGAGGGTCACTAAATCAATCTGGACAAGAAAAAAATTAATTAGAAAATGAAAACCAATTTCCAAAAGCAAACCTTGGGGTCACCCCATCGTTGGTGAGAACAAAATCCGGAAAATCTTTCATAAACAAATTCTTTCTAACCTACTAATATTGCATAAATCTGTTGAAACGAAAAATGGACGAGGGACAACAATGAAAACCACTATGTATAAACAACTATATAAACATGAAAACCACTATGTATAGTATAAACATGAAAACTACTCTATGTAAACAGCATAAACATGAAAACCACTCTATATAAACAACTATATAAACACGAAAACCACTCTGTATACTTATCGAAATTTAGTATAAATTTATTGAAGAAAACCACTACATATACTTATCGAAATCCACTATGAAATTAACGAAATCCACTATACAATACAACAAAAGAACAATAACAAACATATAAGATTTATGTTTTACTTTTTCAAAACTAATCTCAAGTCCAACGAAAAGTTGTCGATGTATTCATAGTACACAAGTAGACTGGGCCTTTTGAAGAAAAAGAATATACTTAAAAATTGAAGGACATAATTTTAAGTTTGTTATGAATATTTCCAATTAACAAATGGGATAGACTCAAACAAATACCATTTCTTACTCACTTCAATACCATCAACATAAAAAATGAAAATAAATAGGTAACGATATTAATACATTTAATAAAATTCCATTGCACACAATTTTTGTGTGGAGTATTGATTTTCATTAAAGGTAATAATATCATTATCTATTTATTATCTTTTTATATTTTATTGTTTATGTTGGTGGTATTGAAGTAAGAAAGAAACAGTATTTGTTTTAATCGCTCCCTTAACAAATACATGCAATATATCGTAATATATTAAACCCACCAGATGTTTATATTTATTATTTTATTTTATTTAGAAAATTAAGAACTTTGACCGGGATATAAAAGTACGACAATGGAAAACAGGAACAGACAATTAACATAAGCTATGAAAGTCACGAAATTGCCGTTTCTTTGATTTGTAGGAACAGAGACAAATCGATTAAATTATATAACAAGATATACATATAACAATTAATTTTAAGCTCTAAGATGAATCAGACTTCAAAATCATGCTCTGGTACCCATTGAAAGATAATCGAAGAAAACAAATTATTCAATTAAAAGTTAAAAAGCTAAAAAAAAACAATTAAAAAGAATGAATAAGAAAGAATCAAAATTCTCCCTTTTTTCATATTACCCTTGCATCTAGTCGACCCACCACAAAAATCGCCGCTTCTTCCTCCGCCGACAGGGAAGATGGAGATCACCGCCGGAGAGGATAAAAGAAGCCACGAAGCCGACGTGGTGGATGACAAGGAGGCAGACGGAGACAGTCCATCAGAGCTGTGAAGATGGGGGGAGGCGATGGAATGGGAGGTCTCATCCTCGGCAAAGAAACCGAGATTTGGGGAAAGAGATCGACGATATAGAAGAAATGGCAGGGCGGCTACCTGTTGAAAGATGAGAGATAGGGAGAAATCTGGAGAAAAAGAAAAGATTGAGAACGTGAATTGTATAGGGTTAGGTGAAGGGTATAATAGTGAATTAAATTATTTATGGTAATTAAAATATATTTTTGATTTATCTTGAAAAGAAAAAAAAAAATTGGACCTCTCTTAATTGAACAGTTCATATGAGGAGCTTTTATGAAATAAGTACCAATGTTTTGAAAACCGGACCGGACCGGCCGGTTCGACCGGTTCAACCGCGAACCGGCAGGTAGTCCGGTCCGGTTGAACTTAAATACCCGAAAAGTCATAAAACCCGGGTCAATGGTCCGAGAACCGTGGAAATCCCGGTTGAACCGAAGAAAACCGGTGAAAACCGGTCCTAAAAACCGGTCTGTGCAAAAAAAAAAAAAAAAAAAAAATTGAGAAGAAATTGAAAATCTTTATACCTCTCTTCGATGTTTGTATTGTTGAAGGAGCTCTCGTAGATGATTAATTCGGGTTATTAGATATCGTGGTGGGGGGAGCATTTGAGAAAGAAAGAAAGAGAAAAAAGAAAAGAAAAAAAATTGTACAGGTAGAAGAACGTGGCTGGCGGCGGTAATTGATAGTGAGGTAGTACTCACAAACCAATATTAGGTCTTTAGGGTATATTTTAGTAACTGGATAGAAGTGTTATTGTATTTTTTTATTTTATTTGTTATTTATTTACTTAACTTTTATTAATATATAAAACAATTATTATTTATAAAGGCATATATGGTAAATGAAATAGAATTATCAAGTCACTGTTTGAATATATGTGAAAGATAGTTAATTTTTTCTATATTTTTGCATAATAGTTATTATAAAAATTATATATAAATAATTAAAAATAAAAAATACAAAAACCCGGTCGGACCTCGGTTGGACCGGTCCAACCATGACCCAGTTACTTGTCCGATTCATTGTCCGGTCCGGTTTTGAAAACATTGGAAATAACCCCTTAATTATAATGGACACGTGGTGGCTGCATCCCGAATGTAATTAACGTTTTTTTTTGTTTGCCACGTGGCCAAATGTCATTTGATGGCTTGTGACATCTAGTATGATGTCATGGTCATTCTAACAAGAAATGTCAATAGCTCAATATTTTCTAACATAAGCAGATCTAATAATTTGTTTTATTTAAATTTATTGCATTTAGTACACTATTTTATAAACATTAACAAAAAACTCCTTGTAATGTATTTTTTTCTAACCACACAACCCCTAAAAAAGTGAATTTATTGGGGTATTTTGCTTAAAAAATGAATTGTAGGGATTTTTTGCTAATAAAATAACATTAAACTTTTAATAACTAGAAAAAGAAAATATAGGGAGTGCCAAATGCAATAACCCATGGAATTTTCCTAAATATCATTAGCAATATCAATTTCTTTTTCAAAATTAATACTTGGTCGATTTAAGGAGAACGCTAATTTTTGACATACGACAAATGTACGCGTTATGAAAGTGTAGGGATTAAATCTCCGATCGTCGAGTTAATTATCACAAGAAGTGAAAACACAGTAAAACTTGTAAGTTTTTAGTAGCAAGCATAATATCACTGATAGGGATAGAAATCAGACGGATTGGATCAGAACTGATACTTCCAATTTGTATTTTTTTTTTCAGAAGTAAAAGTAAAAAATTGTATTTCATAAGTTGTGATGAAAAAAACTTGTTTCATGATCGATAATTTTCAGATCGAAATCGGCGGAACTCTCAGACCAACGATTACATAGAGGTTATTAATTTAAATTAAATTGGGCTCGAGCCCATTAGCTCCGTTAAATTAAAAATTCAGCCCATATTGTACTAAATAGGCTAAAACAAAATAAATTGGGCCAAATTGAAATTTGAATAAGTTAAAAGCCCATTAACGAGTAGATATTCCTTGATTTTCTTTCTTCTACGTCTAAAGAAAAATCATTTTTTCTTCATTGATTTTTTGTGGTTTTCAATTTGGAAAATTCATTCCCCCAAAAAAATCAAAAATGGCTTCTTCATCGCTCTTACTCTCACCTCTCTCATCCACAACCGCCATAGATAATCGCGAGCTTTGCTGTAATTCTACTGCTTCAGCTTTTCTTCAGAATCCGAAGCTGCTGTTCGCAGCTAATCCGAGAAGAGTCGCGGCTCGGAGATGCGGATTCAAGTCTCCGGCAGCTCGGAAATCTCTCGACCACATACCCAAGCAGTTCCGTGAAGAGAATCTCAAAGATGGATGTATGTCATGTTTTTTTATTCTTATTTTTTGTTAATTATTCGTTTTTGTTTTGTGTTTTAGTGGGAATTGATATTATTTTGTGGAGTTTATTTTTTCATTTTGAACATGTCCTTATTATGAATATGTGTTTGTGTGTGTGTGTGAAAATTCAGAAGAAAGTAGAGAAGACTAGTGATGAATTGAATGGATATTCACAATCCTTTACGATTACGTGTTAATTTTTTTGCGTATTTGTAACTATACGAATTCCTCGTGCTCCCGTTGATTCTGGTTGGAGATGAGCTGTCGCATAGTTGAATAAATGCCGTTTTGGTCAATGTGATGAGATTATCTGTAAATATTGTTATGTGTGATCTTTAGATGCTATAATCTCTGAATTGTGAACTTCGATTTTGAGTTCTAAAGTATTGAGTGCAGTTAGTAAGTAGTTTTTAACCTTGATTCTTGTTTAAATGTTGAGACGCTGAAATGTTAAAACAGTGATAAGAATCAACATGAGGTATTTTTGTTGTCCCGTTTCTTGTATAATCTATTTACATTTTCCTTGCTTTCTTTTGTTCTTCAAGACTTCTTTATTCTGGAAATTCATTTAGGTTTTAAAGTCGTAACGAATCTACTCTCGTTTTACAGTGATGGATAATTTCAAGAACACACCTCAGTATCTGTACGGTCTTTCACCTTCACAGATGGATATGTTCATGACAGAGGATAACCCTGTCCGCCGACAGGCAGAAAAAGTCACAGAGGTAATCTCTCTCTTTAATCGCTCTATTATATTCAAATTTTCCAAAGCCTGTGTCGAGAAATTGGGCGACAGACTGTTCTTGCTTTATTACATATAAACCTTATATTTGACGAAACAAGATATACCTCATAAACTGTTCTCTCCTAACAACATTAGTTATGTGTTTTCTGTAGGATACCATCTCATCAGCCAACAATTACTTGAATAATGGTGGAATGTGGAGTATGGCTGACGCGAACGAAAGAGGGCCCTCTAAGTATAGCATGAGCGTGAGCATGTATCGTGGAGGAGCAAGAGGTTCCGGAAGGCCTAGAACTGCTCCTCCTGATTTGCCGTCTTTGCTTTTAGATGCCCGTATTGTCTACCTCGGCATGCCGGTACGGAGCTTTCTCTCTCTAATAGAAGATATTATTTTGCAATATTTTTAGAGCGGTGCTATTTCCACCTCCAAAGTATCTCAATTCACCACAAAAAATATATAACATTATAAATACCCCTCAAATTTCTAATCCACCACTACTCTTTTTTATATTCGCTTAATCCAAATGTGTCCTAGGTTTTTTTTTTTTCTATTACAAGATATTTAAACTTTCATATCAGATGACCTGCAGATTATGTAACATATTTTTTTTTTGAAAAATGGTGGAGTTTTTTAATAAATATTTAATTAGTTTAGTGGTGGGCGGTTTATGAATTGTACAGAATATGGATGAAAGAAGGGGTAAAATAGGAAATATTTTAATTTGGTGGTGAAATAAGATATTTTGAGAGTGGAAATAGCACCTTTCTATTTTTATCATCGTGACTTATTTTGGCTCGGTTATACAGATAGTACCTGCTGTGACTGAGCTTCTTGTTGCTCAATTTATGTGGCTGGATTATGACAGCCCGACAAAGCCGATATATCTGTACATCAACTCATCTGGCACACAGGTGATCCTTCTCACGTAGTTTTTTTTCCCATATACACTTAATTGTCTCTAGTTTAAGGATCACCTTTCGATGGTAGTCTAATAATTGTTAATAATTGTTTTTTCTTATCCGTTTTTTGTTTTCCTAGAATGAGAAAATGGAGACTGTTGGATCTGAAACAGAAGCATATGCAATTGCCGACACTATGGCTGTAAGCCTCCTGATTATATAACATGGCTTGTACTTTTTCTCACTCATATACGAAAACTAGAAGCAAATTATATATACCAAATTGATTTTTATTTTTTATTTTATTTTTATATATTATTTTTTTTGGTTCCGGCAATAGTACTGCAAAGCAGATGTGTATACTGTAAATTGTGGAATGGCATACGGTCAAGCAGCTATGCTGCTGGCTCTTGGAGCAAAAGGCTATCGTGCATTGCAGCCAAACTCATCCAGTAAGATATAAAGATATAAGATAATTGTACTTTTGTTGTTTATCTGTTAATTATATATTAGGTAATAATCACTCTGAATCCTCGATGTGCAATGGCAATACACTTTAGTAAACCGCTTTGTTTGCTGAATTTGAAATCATGGTCGATTGGTTTGTACTGCAGCGAAACTATATCTTCCGAAAGTCAACAGATCAAGTGGAGCTGTCATTGATATGTGGATTAAGGTCCTCTCTCTCTCTCTCTCTCTCTCTCTCTCTCTCTCTCTCTCTCTCTCTCTCTCTCTCTCTCTCTCTCTCTCTCTTTATATATATATATATATATATATATATATATATATATATATATATATATATATATATATATATATATATATATATATATATATATATATATATGTGTGTGTGTGTGTGTGTGTGTGCGTGTGTGTGTGTGTGTTTTGTGTATATATAGACAGACATATACTTACATATTATGTATAATGTTTGAGCCTATGTGTTTTTCTGATTGACTCAGGCAAAAGAACTAGATGCAAACACAGAGTATTACTTGGAGCTATTGTCCAAAGGAATAGGAAAGCCCAAGGAAGAGATTGAGAAAGACATCCAACGGCCCAAGTACTTCCAAGCCAAGGAGGCAATCGCATACGGTGTTGCAGACAAAATCATTGATTCCCAGGATGCAGCCTTTGAGAAACGGGTACAAATGATTCTTCATTAAAAAATAAAAATAAAATATTACGTGCATACATACAATTCTTCACCATGTTCTAAGCCTTGATTGTTATTTACTCTGTCAGAATTACGAGGATTTGTTGGCTCAGTCGAAAGCCATGCGAAGATCGGCTGGTGGAGTTGGCCCACAAGCAGCTCCCTCCGGTTTTAGGTAAAAGTTTACAACATATAGATATATTTTTGTTCAGACAGAGGAAGGTTGTAGCCATGATTCGGATGGTACGATGATTCTCGTGGTTAGTTGGAAAATTTGTCTGTAATCGTATGAACAAAATACAAAGCAACAAATCTTCAACCTTATGTCTGATGGTGCTAAATTAAGTTCTTGAAAATACTATGTACATGATGGGGTAATGTAGAAGGAATAGTGATTTATTGCTTACCTTTATCCCCTTATCAAACAAAATCATACTGTGAAAGTATAATATGTTGTCATTTTTATCAAATTTCACATTCGTATTACTCTATTGTAACATACTTATCAAAACACCGCAACCGCAATACGGACTAATTTCACGACATCACAAACGCAAAACAATCTATTTTCTCAAGAATGGACAAGCCCTGAGGATCTTGATCACAAAAACGAGAAATGTAATTGCTTAATAAACATGGTTGGTTACTGTAGCAGCAACGACAATCATGTTTTACTTAGTCATCTTCTAAAATAATGTTCATACAAAGTTTCGAGTCCATCAAACCGAAAACTACATCATCAAAAACTAGAGTAATCAACGAGACAGTGATTATAATAACAATCATGAGACAAATGTTCAAACATATGACAAATATACCAAGTCTTGCTCATGTTGCAGGACTGGGAAGCACTTTTGGCTTTGGCTTAACTTCTACTTCGTTCACACTACGCACAAATATGGCATCTGGCTCGTGCCTGCAAAATTCATCAAACTACTTACAAGAGATCTAGAGAGAGAGAGACAGAGAGAGATCTAGAGAGAGAGAGATCTAGAGAGAGATCTAGAGAGAGAGAGGAGAGAGAGGAGAGAGAGAGAGAGAGAGAGAGAGAGAGAGAGAGAGAGCGGGGTTCTCACGGTTTATCTCCCTCTTCGTACGTATAACTCGAAGCAACGGCCAAAAGTCTACCGTCTCTGCTGAAGGACAGAGCTGCAATGCTTGTTGGGTACTTCGAATACTTTAAAATGACCAAGTTGGAGCAGACATAGGAAAATAAATAAAAAATTCAGCAACAACTCATCAAAACATGATAGAAAGAAAGTGAAACTGAGGTCATAATAAGCATATTTTACCTGATACAATCGCTTCTTATTATTTCCGTCCCACATGTTAACATAACCATCACAACCTCCTGTTGCAAAAGTGCCGTAGCTACACACACCATTATCGAGTAAGAAACAGTTAGAAGCACAAGCTTTTTTTAGCACAAAGATATTAAGTCTCTTCTCACCAATAATCTCGTTTTTATATTATAGGATTGATCTAAAAATGCAATGATTTCAAATGGATTTTTTAAAACATGCTAATTCAAGAATGCTTCTAACTTTTAACACTACATATATATATATTACTTTTTGGCATTTTTTGACAAATTATATTGGGTGATTAGAGATGCGGGGATGTTATACAAAGACTAAAACACAACTCACATAGGGTGAAAGGCAATTGCATTCACAGGGTGGACAATATCCGTTCCTGCTTCCGATTTCCGATGACATTTGAATGCATACCTGCCCATAGTATCATCAACAAGAGTGGGAAATATTAGAGTTTGAGAGAAAGTTGCGCAAAAATTGCAAAATTATGTAAATAATTATGAAATCAGTTCTCTTTAATGTTGTCAGTTATTTGTGAAAAAGAGACTGAGGGTGCATTTGGATTGAAGAATTTGGATTTGAGGAAGAATTCTAAATGACTCGAAAATGAAATGGATTTGAAATCCACCACATTGACTCAAAGAATAGCATAAAATGAGAGCTAAGGATTAGAAATCCATTGTTAAATGAATCCAAACGAGTCCAATGGATTTGTTATTATGGACTTGAAATCCTTCCCTTCCAGAAATACTGATAAAAATTATACAAGGTGGACATCAGTACACAAATTAAAAGACATGCTAGGCTGAAGTGAACTGTCACATACTTCCGTAATTGTTATAAATGTAATTGTCACGTCTTTCAAATGATCAGAAGATAATATATAGTAATTCTATAACAACCCATATACCGCAATTTTAATTTGATACATACTTTTTGGTTTGCCCAGCCTCGGAGAGATCAAAAAACTCCATTGCAACCCTTCCTTCAACAGAACTAAGAGCATAGCCTGGAAATCAAGTTACAATAACAAAGGAAAATAACACTCGTGAAAAATAAAATTAATAATAACACCCAAAAATTAATTATTTGCTGGTTGAAGTATAAAAAATCTTAGTTGGATCCAAACTACTTTTTATATCTGCAATATATACGGAATTAGCCAATTTCTAGAAAATAAATGTTAATGCACCGTAAATCACTAGGAAAAAATAGCTAAACAAGGATAGTAATTTGAGAAACTATTACCTGTCCCATTAGGATAACATCTGACACACCGAGTTTGGTATTTCAGAGAAGATTCCCTCCTTTGCTCAGGTTGAGACATGTTTCGAAGATCATACACGTTAACATGTCTTCCAGCAGTAGCAACCACCAAACGGTTTCCAACAAGGGACATTGAATATATCCTCTCAGGTTGAGTGTAAGTTCCGACAAGACAGCGTTCCTGGCCGTTTGTACCTCGTGGGTCCCAACACTTCAAGGTTTTGTCCCAACTACCAGTGATCACTTGTCCTAAAGAATTAGAGAAATAGAAACAAAGGTTTTTAATAATAAGTTCACTACATTGCCACTGGTCGCAGATTAGTGATAGATTCTCACGCACAAGAAACTATTAAATTGCCAGTACATTCAAATTTATACTACAAATGCTGCAAAACAATGTTAGTTATCTGATAAAAGGTTTAATTCATTGCCAAAACTCTCGTAGTGAGAAAAACAAATGATTTTTGAACAGGCTGACAGATGCAATACCAACGTACGAGATGCAAAATGTTAATTATATTATGATGTCAGCAAAACTTTTAAATTCACTATGGGAGGAACCGAAAAGTTAAACTCCATACTAAAAAAGATAGTGGAGCAACACGGATGTTCTATAGATGTTAAAGTCTATTTTCTGAGGACATAAGTTCTCAGTGAATTTAACGCCTGAACAAGTATATGACATCGACTTTTCTATTAACTATTCAACTATTTAACTTTTTGCACGTATTGCTCGTTCAATTTTGTATCCCTCAGAAGCATGTAATAACACCCAAATACGATAATATATTAACAATCACTTAGACCTCGATATCATTCAGTACTTACTAACAACATAAAACAGTGGCAAACCAATATCGGAAAGTGAGTTAAATGGTATCAAAATCCTTCAGGGTTTCAAAATTTTTGAGCGAAATTAAGAACATCATCTCAGGAATTCGCTTGGAATTTCCAACTGTTCAGCAAATATAACAGATTGAGAAATAAGAATAGATTCACATAGAACAGTAGCAAGGAAATTTATGGAATACCCACCAGTTGCATACGAGTATTCAACACAACGAACGGGTGCATCGTGCCTACCCAGAATATCCTCTCTGTTGTAGTTAAACACAAGCCTGGAGCACATACACATAAAAAAAAAAATTAAAATCAGTAATTATGTTAATAAACAAGTCTCGATCCGATCACACATGTGACCAATTATATCACAGAAGCCGAAATGGAATTAAACTGAAAATCAATCTAAAGGAATTAACATAAAATTATAAGATTGAGAACCAAAAACGACATAAAAGCTAATAATTAAAAAAAAATATTGCAATAAAAACTCAGAAATCACCTTCTAACAGTGTGATCAGCACAAGCACTAAATCCCGAGGAATCATCGTGGAAGCAACAATCCAGCACGGCTGCTCCGTGCATGAACTCACCCATAAGCGCATTTGCGCTCGCATCGTACAATCGAACACTCTAAGCAAATAATTTTAGGAAATTCAAAAAACGAAAAACGAAACAAAATCAGGGAAAATTAAAAACGAGGAAGTTTCAGAAGAGCAATAGTAACCTTGTCCCAGGATGAAACGAGGAGTTGGTCGCTGTGATTGGAGAAACGGAGGTTGGAAATGCCGTCCGTCGGAGGGTTCGACAGCTCTCTCCCCGGTGGTTGTGGAGGCGCCGCCGACATGATTCACTTAATTCACTGAGCGTAGTGCGTAAAAACTGAAGATTTAGAGATTTTTTGACAAGGGGGCGGAGTACGGGAGGAGGAGTGGTGGCGTCCGCCGCTATCGGGAATTCAAATTCAAAGGCACCAAACTTATGACTCCGCTCTCTGTATTTTTGGGGGAAAAGTGTAGGGTAAATTACGAAAATACCACTGAACTTAGGCTAAATAACGAAAAATACCCCCCACACATTCATAATTACCAAAAAACCCCCTTAGGTTTGTTTCCGTCTTACACCAACCCCTTACGGTGTGATTCTTCACGGAATTTTAATTTTACATTAGGGAGTACAATTTACATAATTTCAGATATTTTCTTTTATTTCTCACATATTTAACATAAAGTATAGTAGACTATACAAATTTTCATTTAAAAAACTCGATCAACAGTTACCTTAGAAGGGGGGTTTTGGTTATTACCGAATAGGTAGGTTGTTTTTCGTTATTAGTCTAATTTCATTGGGTTTTTCGTAATTTACTCAAAAGTGTATTATTAAATAGGGTAAATAGCACTTAACCCCCTGTGGTTTGATATATTTCACATGACACCCTTTTATTTTCAATATAAGCACATGATGCGCTATAGTTTGAACTTTATACATATGACCCCCTTATACTTTTCATATAAGCACATAAGCCCCCTATGGTATTCCACTTGATAATGGGTTATGTGCAATTTATATTAAGATAAAAGGGGGTCATCTGCTATATTAAAAGTACAAGGTAGGCACGTGCACAAAGTTCAAATCACGGTAATTGCTATTTTACCTATTAAATATGAAAGTTTTATAAGTTTTACGAAATTTATTTAGTTTGCTTAATGAAAAAAAAATTAAAAAAAAAATCGTTCATTTACTTAATGAAAATTTATATTAATAATCATATAAAAAATAAATATAATGTTATAATACTTTGACTAATCATATTTCCGAAACCCAACCAAACCCAAATGATTTTTCAAAAGGTAAATTGGGCTTCAATTATGGGCCTATGTAGTACCCAAATCCATATCTTGTACTAAAAGGAATTTTCGAATATTGAAATAAACCATTTTATTCTAAATTCCCATATTCCAATTTTCAATAATAATCCATTAAACTGAAAATTGGAATAAATAACGGATTATTATTGACACGGAATTTTATAAAATAATTTCTAAACTTTCCTTTTTATATGAAAAAAACATAGATATAATACATAATTTAACTCGTTTTCACCGTTTTCACCGTTGTCATTTTTCAATTTTCTTTTCCCTGGTTAATTAGTTTTTCGAGTTTTGTTAAGGATATAAAATATAAATACGTATGCAATAGTTACGTTTTAATATGAGTTCGAATTTGTTACAATTTTAAGAGATTTTTTCTCTATTTTCGGCTAACTAGCTGTATATGACTATATTCCATTAAATGATTAAATAATGAACATGTCATTTTTTTTTCATTTCTTTCTGATATAAAAATAAAAATAAAAATAAAAATAAAAATTTTAAATGGGCCAATTTAATTAGTTGAACACCCAACATATCCAATTTAATTATTATTAGTTTTTTCTATTATTTTAACTGGCGCCGTTAATATTGAATTGTGATCATTAGTGCTAATCATGATCGTGTTAGTGAGTTATAATTTGATCTTAACAAATTGATAACCTTATAACTTTGCAATAATTAAGCATACGTGGGGTGGGGGATTTTCTTAAATATGGAGCATCTCTCTTAATTAATATTTTGAACACCTACCATTGTCCAAACTTAAGGTATCATTAGAAGCTACTCAAATAAATTGCACCAATTAATAAATTAAACTCGGCCTTATTTACGGTTTATTATATGTTACACATGGTGAAATACACTCGATATAGCATATAAATAACCCTTATTTATTTATACATTTAGAAAAGACTCTTAAATATCTATAAATAAGATTTATAAGTTTTATGCTAGTGAAATTTAAAGGATTATACTTTGATCAATACATATTTTTGTTGGAATTTTAATGTGAAAAAAATTATTAGGGTATTTTCAAAATTTGAGTCTTGGGAATGAATGAGTTTCTTCCTAAACAACACATATATTTACGAAATAACTCTTTACAAACAATATATACATTCAGAAAATGCTCTTAAATATGTACAAATAAGACCGATCAGTTTTGCATAGATATAACAAGACGCTTAAGAAATTCATTCTAATATTTCAAAGTATCCGATTGTTGTATCTTGGGAGACTAACGGGAGAAACTGCTGCACAACAACCCAAAAATATTGTCTAAAGGACATTGCGTTTGCAAGCCTCAATTGATTTGTCATTTTTCGTATTTTCAATTAACTTTTACTTTCGAGTAAGAGCAATTATTATTCAATTATTTACGCAGATTTTTATTTAACCCCGACAATTTTTACATCCACATGTACATATGTATGATTATGTGTAAATCAAAGGTGAAAAACTATCATTTATTTTTCACAAAGTGCAACATCTACAAGACTATTATTTGCAATTGTCTTTTGAATTATGATCAACATTCACAAATTTGGATTAAATCTTTCCAAAATTTACCTTTTTTTTTTTTTTTTTTTTTTTATTTTTTTTTACTTTAAGAATTTTGTGGACAATTTCTTTTGATGTTATAAAACATGCAAAAGTCAGCCTATGAATTAAGCTAATCAAGGAAATTGTACCAATAAATGGAACTCCATGTCTTTTGATTTATAACTTAAATCAAATGGATATTCGGAATATCCTTAAAATGTAACAATTGTTTTTTTGGTGCACATAGTTTAGTAGTAGTTATAATGGGAAGAACATGAACTCAGTTTACTATAGCAAAGTCAACTAACCTTATTATCAAGACAATAAATTTAGTTCAATGTATTAATAATTTAATACCTAACAAAGTCATTGTTTGCTAATATTTGTATATATATTTCAATATACTACACATTTATATATTACAAACTTGAAAATACAAGCAACATTTTATATGGATTTTGACTACACTAGTGGTGGATTTGTTATTTACTCGTGTATTAAGTAGTTTATCTGATAGATAGATTCGGTTGAAAAGTTCGAAAGGTTAGTTCATTACGCATCCACAATATTCGATTATGCTTGAACCACTCTCTAAACTCCGCAACCGAACAAATTAATTTGACATTTACTAATATATGAAACTATAAAAGTAAAAAAAAAAACAAAAAGTGAAACACTAAGGTTCTGTTTGGATAAACTTATTTTAAACAGCTGATAAACTCTTAATTATATCTGATAAGTTGTTTTAAGAGTTGTTAAGTTGTTACGTTACGTCTTATTTTTAGAATTAATTTTTAAAGTGTTTGGATAATGAGCTTATAAGCTATCTTTGCTCATTATAAGTTCGTTAAAAAATTATCGTACACTTAAGAAGAGCTTTTAAGCTCTTAAACATCTTATAAACTTTTTTTAACAGCTTATAAATTTAGGCAAACACTCAATAAATTGTACTTTGTCAATTGCATAACAATATTTTGTACATTTAACATACATGTATTTGTACTTAAATAATTATTCTCTGCCCCAAAGTCTAATGTGGCGACTCGTATACAAGTTAATTAAAATATTTTGGTAAGTGTCCACAGTCCACACGCTCCTACCCATCGACTTATATATAATAAATTAGAGGTCAAATAATATATAAATTTCCTAATTGATTTAATATGAAATTAATTACTATAAAATGTATTATTTTTCTTTTGATTTCACTTTAAAAATGCCACTTCTTAGTATTGAAAGATTAAGAAGCCATCTCTATATTCATTTCTCGTAAGGAACAGATTAAATATGTCAAATATTATGTATAAAGAGAGAATAATAAGTAGTTAGACTATTCATCTCAAATTAAAGAATGGGAAAAAGTAAAGTGACGAAGTCCTTGGAATTAATTTCTCTTTTTAAATTAAGGATTCTTAGTTTAAATTTATTTTTTGAATATTTGATAATAAATTTTAACTTTTGTAGGGAAAATATACCTAAAGGTTGTATTTGGAAATTATTTTAGGGTAAATTATGAAAAAAAAAACCCGAACTTAGGTTAAATTACAAAAATCCCCGATGTTTGTATGCATCTTACCGTTATCCCTCTGAGGGTAATTTTGTCTTTCGAAAAGTAGCATAAAAAGATGTCACGTCTGCAGGCGTAGAATCAACATGTTTCGGGCGATATTCCATGGACTCAACAATATTATGTGAAAAATTACACCCTAAGGGGGTCGGTGTAAAACGAAAACAAAAGTTAGGGTGATTTTGGTAATTACAAATAGATGGCGATGTTTTTTTTATCCTTTATCCATTTTATCTATTTTTTTAGGGTAAATTACAACCACCCCTGAGGTATGACAAAATTACGAAAAACCCTCTCCTGTTTGGGTAATTACAACAACCCCTCAACTATAAATTTTCTTACACGTCCACCCTTGCGGTTTCAGATTTAGTTGAATCTTCTTGATTCTATGAAATATTATCACTTTTGTACCCGTTTTATCCTATTCGAACTCCACATTTTGAAGCAAGATGATCATAAAATGTGTTTTTTGGCTTGTATATATATCAGATCGTGGTGCATCATAAACTGTATTTGTACACAAAACAAGTACAAACTAGAACACATTCCACGAAACCTAGATGATTATGTTGAATTTGACACCATACGGGTGGAGGTGTAAGAAGATTCATAGTTGTAGGGTAGATGTAATTATCCAAACAAGAGGGGTTTTTTTGTAGTTTGGCCATACCTTAGGAGTGGTTGTAATTTACCCATTTTTTTAACTAGGAGTTTTTAGTATTTTGCCCCTCTTTTTTTTCTTTTTCTTTCAATAAAGAAGGATAATTGTTGGTTCCTCAATTCCTCTCATGGTGCTCGACCCCATGATCAAGATAAGTTCTAGGTGCAATGTGCTTTCCAACGGGCTACCTTGTGTTGATTTCTCAGGATTTAGGTGGTTTTGCAAAAAAAATTAGAAAAATTAAAGCTGGTGATTGTGAGTTAAATCAACGATAAGTGCTTGTTTTTAAAAGTTGAGCACGTTTACAAACTCCATCCAACAACTTATTTTAAGAGAAGTTTGTCCAGATATACCTTTACATTTGCACTTATAAAACAGTTTATTTTTAGAAAAATAAAAACAAACATTGGTATTACAAACACTTCAAAAGTGATTCTGAACCCAAAAAAGCTTAAATCAAAAGTCCAAACTTCCAATTTGATGAATGAGTTACAAAAAATGGTTCTTCAATGTGGGTTACTTGTGCCAACAAACTCCAAGTAATATATAATTTGTAGCCACCATTAAAAAATTGTGCTGTATAAGACACTATATTTAATATTAATTAACACCTAAATGTATATTTTTATGATTTAAAAAAAAAAAGAATTTTGTTTTAATAGGGAGCTAATAATGGAAAGATAACAGAAATAATGCAAAAAAAAAAAAAAAACCAAACGTGCAGGGTGGTCAAGAATATTCTCGACACCTAACAACAAACAAACATTGCAATCTGATTCATAGCTTTTAATTTACTTCGCATAATTGATTAATTGTCATCTTATATTATTCACACAAAAAATAAATTATGTGTATATATATATAATTCTTAGATACTATTGCACTAACTAGATAAATATATATTGCCTTTTATAGAATATTTTAAAAAATTAACTGAAATAAATTATCTGAAATAATGAGACGTGTGTTGTGTATTATTGTTTAGTCCCACCAAATCAGATACATCAGGTGAATTGTACATAATTCAAATATTTGTCGTCAATTTATGCATAAATAATACTTATTAGGGTAATTTATTAAAAACCCCTGAACTTAGACTAAATTATGTAAAACACCTTCACTTATCAGTGATTACAGAATTCCCCAATGTACACTGATCGACTTCCTTATTAGTGTGATTTTTTATGGAATCTTTTTTATTCCATATAATGTATCCCAAAAAATACCGATTATGCCCCTACAAACGTCAAACAAAGTGAAGGTAGCCATGCAAAAATGTTTAATAAATGCCTATGTATGCTATGATGGTTCATACTAGCAATCCAGAAAGTGTAGTGATGCTGCAATGTCAAATGTGATGTTACCTTGCAGATAATGAGGTTATTGCAGAAGGTATATCAATGGCACCTACATCTAAGAAACTGTTCTTAGAGGTGGAATCGATATTTTTCCGGGAAATATTCCCTGAAATAAAAAAAATTCCGTGCAAGATTACAACATAAGATGGTGGGTGTAAGAAGGAAACAAACATTGGACGGATTTTGGTAATTAAGAATATGAAGTTTTTTTTTTCATAATTTAGTCTAAGTTGAGGGAGGTTTTTGTAATTTACCCTAATTAATATTACGTAAAAAAATAAATATAAATTATTAAAAAAGAAAAGAAAAGAGAGGAGATTTTACAGGGAAGCAAACATCCGGGTGATGGTGATTCGACGCGTGTTTAAGATGGCAAGAATCATGGGGGGGTTTTGGCCCCCACCCAACCCTAACTTCACCACCCCTGCCTGCTATTCTAGGGTTTTCCTGGACGTGTTTGGGGTTAATATTTTTTGTGGAAAAACGATTTTATTCTCCAATAAATATTAATCAATTATTATTTTACTAATTAATATTTTATTGTAATTTAATGAACCCAAAAAGAAAATATAAAAAAATTGACTATACATGTATATAATTTTAATTAATATAAGATACATCACATTTTCTCCATACATTTGAGAATTTCTTTCAAAATTCTCTTGTTTTTCTTGTCCTTTTTGTGGGGTTTAAAGACACTTTCAATTTAGAGTTTTCTTTTCATATCCATTTGAAATAATCTTGATTGAGATGTTATGCAATTTATTCAGAATCGGAACAGGATTTTCGAATTCCGCCTATTTAGAACCAACATTTACCAATTATTCAAACAATGATATTTTTCGTTCCAATTTAAAAAAAAAAAATCCAATTTTTTTTTATTGTAATTTGCGCACGTGATATTTAATTTTTCGATTTAATTTTGATTTATAAAAATAATTCCAAAAATATATTTTTTTCCAAAAAACACACTTAATAGTATCAATATTATTTATTTTATATTATAGTTGAATAAAAAAAAAAATTCAATTTTCGCCGATTCCAATCCTGTATTCTTTTAGATGTCCGACCGAAAGTGATCGAAAGAATGGTGTAATGTTTCAATTTATGTATCCTCTTTGATTCGAATGAAGGTCTTAGAATTTGTTGTTTCATGAATATTTAAATTTCTATCGATCACCTAAGAGGAAAATGGTGAAAATGACATTTTTGCCATAATTTTATTTATTTTTAATATATCCTCTATATATATTTTTTTAAATTCTAATTTCACAGCTAATGCCACTCTGTTTCTAATTGCTACAATCTCTAAAAAAATAACAATTATAGTATATATATTATGTTAAAAAAGAATAATTAATTAGACAACTCATAAGCTATTCTATTAGGTTACATTTGTGTTCATCACAACACTAATTGTAGATTATGAAAAACAATAGATCACAAAATGTATTCAAAATATTAAATACTGCATCCAATTCGGATTTACGGAATAATTTTACAAAGATAATTACTCAACAATAATCTCAAAGACCTTGTAGATGGATGCTACACAGGCTGAAATACACTAAATAATATTTTATTTACGATTTACACACAATCACAACCATATGTATACATACGTACATACAATACAATACGTATATACGATACACATGTATGATATATATATAAGACTGTTTAACTTCACCGTGTACGCTATATAACAAACCCACTAGCGGCCGGAAACATGATTCTAAATTCGTAGGCGTCGTCGAATGCATTAAAACTTTTCCGCGGAGCCCTATATATACCGGCTCCCCCGCCACAAACCTAATCAAAATTATCATCTGATTAAGGTTTACGAGCTCGATAAAATCCGACAAAAATCCTACTAATTACATCACTATCTAAGAAACCGTCGGTAGAAAATCGAATTTCCTCTTCTCACACAGTTTTCTTCATATAAATTAGAGACAAGGGCCAAGTTGGTACGAGATTTTTATGTCTGTTGGGACTATTCCAGACAATTTTTATTTATTTTTATTTTAATTTGTCTTTCCTATAATAAGAACATACATACATCAGAGTCAGCTCCACATCTAGTATTATTAATTTATTACATGTCATTTTCCTTATAATTAATTTAAGCCAAAAAATGTTTTAATGTTATTCTGAAAAAGACACGCACGTAGTCCAGATTGCCAGGTGTCATGATAATTAATTCCCTATCTATCCCACACCTTCCTCATATCTCAACCCTAGTTCTTGGATTAAAGATCTTGACCTTTTCACCCCTAATTAATTAATTAATTAATTAATTAATCTGTTACCAGTTTCTCAATCATTTTATGGTTGATCTACTAATTAAATGATTAGTGATCATTACTACGTGATTAATTAAACCACAATCCACATCTCACTAATCTGTTTTTCAAGTGCTCCCAAGGGCTACATATATACTAATTAACCAAGTCTTCTCTTAGTTGTACATAAAGATATTAACAGCTTGTCTTTTTATTATTTAAAACATTTTATTTTATTATATTATAGTATATGTTTAATTTAATTTGGATTATTTAATCACTCCTAAGAGTATAAATATTTGAGCATGTTCATTCCAACATCTCCAAGCTTCCCTTTTTACAGTTAAAAATTAATTAATTAAAAAAAAAAAATGGAAGCTTCTGTGGGAACGATTTCCGAAGGCGAATGGAACTCTACGTTCATCGGGATGTGTTCCGACGAAGCGGATTTCATGGCACAACTGCTCGGTAGCTGTTCGACTCCGAACGAATCGAGTACGGGCTTTGCATGGCCCATTTACGAATCCAATACGGGCTTTGCAGGTGATGGTTCCATGTATTCTCCGGAAGAAACTAATAATAACAATAACAATAACAATAATAATAATACTGCTAGCATGTATAGTTCCTCTTGGAGTGCTACTAGCAATAATAGCCAGGAGTGCTACTATCCTGGCAGTAGTGTTTCTCATCAATTTTTCGGGAATAGTAATAATAATTTGGTGGCGATGGATCATATTTACTGCCCGAACAACGGTAATGCGATGGAAGGGTATCATGAATTCATGAATCCTGACGTCGGCGGCGATGCTATGGAGTACTCCGATGAGAAACCGATGGAGCAGAAATTGCTAATGCCAGAGCAGCCGTTGAAGGCTTGTGAGATATCCAAGAAACGAACTCGCATCAATGGAGAAGTAAGTAATTACCAAATTATTATTTATTTATCCTTTTGGAATAAACCCCCTTTTTTATAATTATTTGTCTTTTTACAATTCTAATGCTGTTTTTATCGTATTTTTCACAATTTTTGTTGATGTTAACACAACTCTTAATTAGTCGAATTAAATTGACGGTAATTAATAGTAAGAGGGATATATATTGCAGTCGCTTTACGTGTGCACTAGACCGAAACGATGAATAAAACCCTTTTTTCAGTTCTTTATTAGGAATTTTATTGCATTGCATAACAATTTACGTTCAACACTAAATATTTGGCCAGCACCAGACGTATTTCACCTAGTGTAGTATATGTATTAAATTGTGATTCATAATAACAAGGATAATTCTTCAAGTTTCTTATTACTATTATCTCTTTTTTATACAAACATAGGTTCAAAGAAGCAAGAGAAGCATGAAGACGAAGAATTGTAGAAAGTTTGATGATGACGAAGAAGATAACAATAACAATAACAATAACAAAAGCAATGCAGTGCTTAACAGGCAGAGCTCAAGTGTGGGTTGTTCGGAAGATAATTCGATTGTTTCACATGAAATGAAAGGAGTTGCTTCGGGCTTATGCTCGAAGGGAAGCGGGCCCGCGTCTCTCAGCGTAAGCGAAAAGACGCGGGCCGGCAGGGGTTCAGCTACCGATCCCCAGAGCCTCTATGCTAGGGTAATTTTCTTCAGAGAATTGAATAATAGCGAATTTTCTATTGCAAATTCTATATATTTCATTGCATAAGTGGAACTGTATTCGTAAATTCCTCGTTTGGCAGGACATATATGTCATGATTAACTAAATAATTGGACTTTATTCGAACTTTGGTCAAATTAGTAACTTTTTTTGAGCCAAGTATCTTATATTGGCTAATCTCATCTTAGTTACCAAACGAGGCCAAAGTATAATCGGGTATAGTAGAATTTTATACGATAGAAACTTGTATTTGGTGATTAGATTTTCGATTCATTTATATGTAATTGACGATAATTTTTGTTTTGGTAAATCTTATAGAAAAGAAGAGAAAGAATAAATGAGAGATTGAGAGTGTTGCAAAACCTAGTCCCTAATGGAACTAAGGTTGATATCAGCACAATGCTTGAAGAGGCTGTTGAGTATGTCAAGTTCTTGCAGCTTCAGATTAAGGTAAGAAATTAAAATGTTTCTTGAATTACAAATAATATTTATTACAATTTTGAATTTTTATTTAGTTATTAATATTATTAGAAATAATATTTTGAAATAGTTATTAATATAGATTTATTTATTTTGGATGCAGCTTTTGAGCTCAGATGAGATGTGGATGTATTCTCCTATAGCATACAATGGAATGGACTTAGGACTTGATTTAAAGATTTCCACACAAAAATAATACAATATTTGGATGCCATTTTTTGTATTTTATTTTTTTTTTGTTTTAATTATTATTCGGAAACGTAACTAAAGCGGCGACGTATTCGATCTCTTTGATGAGGACTAAAAAAAAGTATTCATTTTCCACTAATTAAATCACACAAGCTTCTCTCATTGGCTGTTGTATGAAACTCGTGAATATTGTGTGCCTTTTTTTTTTTTTTTTTTTGGTATTTTTGTTATTCTTTTTTCACTAATTAAATGTGGTTTTGTTTTTTATTTACCTTTTCATATCTGGAAAATTAGGCAGAAATTTAGGAATTAGGAATTTTAATTGTACAAAAAAAGGGAGTAATAAATAAATCAAAAAGAATAAATAAAGATGATTACTATTTATTTTTAATAATTAAGAATTAAAAAAAATTAAAAGAAAATAGGGAGAATTATAAAAATAAAATCACGCTAGAAAGAGGGGTCGAACCTCTGACCTTGTGGTTAACAGCCACACGCTCTAACCAACTGAGCTATTCCAGCTTTTTGATTTAAAATGTTAAATCATTACATAGTTATATATTTAATCATATATGATCTTTATTTTACTTGAAATGCATTCAAACTTCTTTAAATGTTCATGTAGCATTTTTTTTCATGAAATATAATTTTTCTAAACTATTAGAAATTTATTTAGTTTTATCATAATTTATGACTTGATTTTTGTATTTGGAATATTACGTAAAATTATTTTATATTATGGACTACATCCATGAAATTTACATATTAGTGTTATAAGCTCGATTTGAACCCAATTTAAATATGACGTCTGAAATGATATATGAGCTATGTTTGAGTCTACATTTATAAATCTTTATGGTATATGAGTTCGAGTTTCTAATTTAATTTGTAAACTTGATGGTATATGAGTTGAACCTATCTATATTATAAACGAAAAAACGAAACTGCTCAATATTTATAAGGGGTATTATGTCATTTTACACTTGAGTGTACAATTAATTGTCACAACATTATAAGTGAAATGATGAAATAAATCAAAACAAAAAGGTAGATAATGGAGGACTAAATAAATCAAATAGTATAAATATTTAATAAAATATGATTATTAGTATTTAATTTAAACTATTAAGAATGGAGTGCATAGAAAACATAAACCATGGTTTTTAAATAGAAAATAAAAAAATGTAGAAAAATATAATTGAATTATTGGAGGATAAATAAGGCAAAAATGAAAAAGGTAGTAAAAGAAATTGGATTATTGGAGGAATAAATAAGGCAAAAATGAAAAAAAAGGTAGTAAAACAAATTTAAAAGGCAGAAAAAAAAATTAAAATTCCGCTAGAAAGAGGGGTCGAACCTCTGACCTTGTGGTTAACAGCCACACGCTCTAACCAACTGAGCTATTCCAGCTTGTTGAGATATTTATTCTAATAGTTAATATGTTGATAATATATTCTTGTCTACTTAATAATATATTCTTGTCTACTTAGGTTTTCATTAGTCAATTTTTGATTTACAAAATAACTAAAAACGATAGAAAAGACATGCAAATTTTTATGCTTCTCTTCCGTAAATTACTAGATAGACACTTTCGATATTATAATAATGGGTAAAATACAAAACCACCCCTAAATTTAGGCTAAACTACAAAATACCCTCACTTATTCGTAATTACCAAAATCCCCATGATCTTTTTTTCAGTCTTACACCGAACCCCTAAAGGTGTGATTGTTTACGTAATCTTTTTTATTCTAGGAAATACTCCCTGAAAAAATGCCGATGTAACCCTGTCGACTGATTGAATGTAGCCATGCATATTATCTTAAAAATTGCCTATATATGCTACGATGATTCAGATTAGCAATCGAGGAAGTTTACTGACATCACAATGTGATGTTGAAGAAAAAGATAGTATTGTAGAAGGTATATCAATACCACCTACATTTAAGAGGCTACTCCTAGGGTTAGAATCGGTACTTTTTGGGGAATATTTTCTAAAAACAAAAATATCACATGAAAAATCACACTGTGAAGGGTTCGGTGTAAGACGAAAACAAACTTCGGGCGAATTTTGATAATTACGGGTAGGTAGGGGTATTTTTCATAATTTAGCCTAACTTCAGTGACATTTTCGTAGTTTACCCTATAATAATATACCTCAAACGAAATATTACTTGACGTATTTGAAAATGAAAAGAACAATACACAAATATTCCATTTCTCTCTCACAACACATAAATTTGCTGAAAGGCTTCATTTAATCAATGCTTTAATTTAATATTCCATTTAATAAATTTCATCATTGAGAGTAAGCCATAGTTTCTGCTGCTTCATCCTCCGCATTAATCATCGTAATTAGGCCGAAGTCCCTCACCTGATTACGCACAAATATATCATACGCAATTTTATTTCGTTTTAATCGATCCGATAAACTCGGTGGAATTTTTTTAATAACTTAACATGAAACTGGTTTAAGAGAAAGAAAATGCGGATTAACGAACCTTTTAGCAAACGTTGCTTGTTCAATATTTGCGTCTTGGCTTTCCCGAAAGCCGGTTTTTTTGGCCTCAGAGTACTCTACATTACGAGAAATAATAATTAATAAATAAATAAATAAATAAAGGTGAAACTTGAAAAAACTTACTCCAAAGTCATCTTCACAATCTCTCTGTTTGAATTCCGGCACAAAAATATTCACAGTAACCTAAATATGCGAATATAATCAGAAAAAAACCCGTTTCAGCCGATACTCAAAAAAAACAAAAAAATCAAGAAAATAAAACAAAAAATAACTAGACCTCTTCTCGTTCAGAAATGTATAGCTTATCCCCCGACATTTGTTTATTTGGTGTGAAGTTGAAGACATCATGTAGAAATTCATTTTCCTATTACAAAAAAAAAAAACACATAAATAAATGTCTTAAAATATTATCGAGGCAGTAGTATTTATTACAACAACACTAAGAAGGAAGAAGAAGATATCCGACCAGCATGTGTGGGACAAATCCACGTCCTAGATAACGCTTGATAAAATCAACCTATAAATTCAAAACAGAATTATTTGAGTAGTTAAGTATAGGAGAGACTCGTCGAATAACATAGTACCATGTCAAAAAAAAAAAAAGGGCAAATTACGGTCACTCCCCTGAGGTATGCTCAAATTACGAGAAAAAAACCCCTCATATTTGGGTAATTACAAATACTCCCTTCAACTATGTATTGTCTTACACGTCCACACTTACGGTGTCAAATTTACCTACTAAGGAGGGGTTTTTTCGTAAGACAATACATGGTTGAAGGGGTGGTTGTAATTATCCAAACATGAGGGTTTTTTTTGTAATTTGGGCTTAACTCGGTGGTGGCCGTAATTTGCCCAAAAAAATACGTACCTGTAATAATTGGGACAGCGAATTTAACTGCAAGCTGTGTTTGCCGATCTTCAAAACATTTTCGTCGAAGCAACCATCCTAAAAAGATTAAGATGTAACGCCAAATATATATATATATATATATATATATATATATATATATATATATATATATATATATATATATATATATATATATATATATATATATATATATATATATATATATATATATATATATATATATATATATATATATATATATATATATATATTAGAACCTTGATAAATTAATAACCTCGATTAAATAATAGTTTCTCCCAGTCCCGACTCGGTGAAAACGTGTTAAATTATTAACTCGATAAATTTAATAATTCACTAAATTAATAGAATTTCCCTAGTTCCGACTGTATTAATTTATAGAGGTTTAATTGTATATGTATGTATTATGTATGTATACCTCTAAAACTTTCAAAATATTATGGGAAAAGTTGCTCCATCCATTCACGGCTTTAGTGGCGGCACTTTGAAGTGAAGTTTGTTGCAAAAGTTTCGTGGCGTGGTTGGATATTATTTCTCGTAGTTCTTGTACGGAGAAATCTTGATCCGTTGTGTTTTTCCCCTTATCATTCGAATTAATTTCGTCAATTTTAATATTGCTAGTGAATTTGTCGAGGCACCCCACTTCACATATCAACGCAATAGCTTCACCAGCTGCTAACGAGACAGATCGATCGTCCACTTCTAGTAGATTCAGAAAGCAAGAAATCGCCCTGATAAAAAAAAAATTATTCAGTTCTTCACAAAATTTAGTACGTCCGAAAACTTACGAAAAAACGTAATTTGAATAAATAAAATTAAGGGTAAATTCCACTTTCCCCCTTATACTTTGGTTCGGTATGACTTTACCCCCTTCTACTCTCGATTGCATCGATTTGCTCCCTGTACTTGAAAAATTGTCTCACTGTGGCCCTCGCCGTTAGTTTTCAGACCTTTGACCTTAACACCGTTTGATCTAAGTCTGAAAATTACAAAAAAACCACACCTCTCAGTTTAAATAATTATTAAAAAAATTAATAAAAATTAAAAATAAATTGTGGTTGGTGTCGTGGACTATGTTATCTCGTTGTCTTGAATTTTTTATTATTATTTTTTGTTTTTTTGTTTTTTTGTTTTTTTAATCTTTTTATAGTTTTTTAATAATTATTTAAACTGGGAGAGGTGGCGTTTTTGTAATTTCAGATTTTAGATCAAGCGGTGTTAAGGTCAATTGTCAGACAACTAGCAGCGAGGGCCACATTGAGACAATTTTTCAAGTACAGGGATGCAAATCGATGCAATCGAGAGTAGAAGGGGTAAAGTGATACCGAACCAAAGTACAAGGGGGAAAGTGGAATTTACCCTAAAATAAAATAAAAATATAATTACCCCTGCCAATGAGTATGGCTAAGGTTCCAACCGTCAACGGTGGTGAGAAGAAGCGACCAAGCAGAAACAGCAGCAGACAGAATAGACGACGAATATTTTTTCACTACAACCTAAGACGAAAACAACAACAACAACAAAAATTGTGGCTTAGCAAATAGAATCAAGAATCGATAAGTAATGTTGACCGTCTTTGACTACAACCGTGTATATATATAGATAGCAGTCACGCAATAATATTGGGATAGATAGATACACGTACATTTTCGCTCGAGCTCGAATGAATGAAATTCCATATTATCTTCATGGAAGCTTCGGTCTGCTCGGAGTCATTTGCACCGACAAAAGTCGCAATAGCTAGACAGTCAATCACCTAACGAAAAGAAGTAACATAAATGACAAGTAAAATACGAGCGGTTAAAACGTAAATATTACTGATTATCGTCATACATACAGATAACAATAACGATTCAGCCTTTGACTTAAGAGCTTGTGAGATTAAAGGGAGTGACTCGTTGTAAAGCTCACGAGCATTATCCCCACACCCTATTGTTATCGACAACAATCCTGCACGCAAAAAAAAAAAAAAATCGATAAAACGCAATATTTATAATCTCGTTGTATTTAAGAATGGAAAAAATTACCGAGGGCTCGAGAAGCCAAAACAATCTCGTTGGAAGAACCCTTCTTCAAAGAATTCAGAAATCGGTATAGTAAAGTCGCAAAACTACAAAAGAACATCGTATTAAGGTGCAGAAAAATACGTACAAGTTAAGATTAATCGTTCGACAATCTTCTTCTTTTTTTTTTTTGCACTAACTTTTTCTCGGCAAATTGAAGGCGATGGTTGGCTGTAAAGCCTTCGATAATCGAAGATAGTGCTCCCTCCCTTACCGAACCCCTATTAACAAAATGTACTTAGCCATCAAATGAAATTCGAAGTTTAGTGTATGATTTTGCAATCAAGAAGATCACCTTTTGGCGAATAAATCATCCAAAAATTTATCCATTCCGAGATTATATCCCAAATTGCATGCTATAATTCTGCTGCAGCTAAGACCTATAACAAGAACTATGTAATTATTGAAGTGGGAACAGCTTATATAGCCAATGAAATCAACAGAAATAAATTGAGCAAGAACACACACACAAACACACAGTGGAAGGTGTTCAGAAAAAAAAAATCCCAATTCAAAATTCAAGTAAAAAATAAACATTAGAATGAAGAAACGCTGCCATCAGAATAAGAAGGGGGATAAATTGTAATATTATTCAAGAAACCCAACCTTTTTTTTAAATACAAAACTCCAATCAATCTTGTCACGGCCGCAATTACAGCAAAAACCTAGCCCTAATCCTTAAAAAAAAGAAAAATTTGAACGATTGCAAATGTAAAATTCAGAGGTGTTCAATTGCCATAGCAGCAGCATGGGAAAACAACAAACACGCCTATGAATTTTTCACTCGGAAAGTCTGAACCGGAATTTGGAATAATCTATATAATTTTGGGCTGAAAGCTGTGTGTGTAAATATTAAAATTATAGGGTTATATTTGTAAATATGTTATATAAACATAGGGCAAATTACAGCCACCCCAGACGTACGGTCAAATTAAGAAAATCCCCTCCTGTTTGGGTAATTACAGCCAACCCCTCAACTATGTATTATCTTACGAAAATACCTCTCCAGCTGTAAATTTAGGAATGTTAAATCGGTAAAATCGAACCGAATTTTCGGTACGCCAACATTTCATACTGTTTATCGAACTGAATATACGATTTGCTTTGGTAAATAACTAAATTACATAAATTTTATGTAAAAATATTGAAAAGTAGGGATGGCTGTAATTACCCAAATAAGAGGGCTTTTTTTCGTAATTTGGCCATAGCTCAGGGGGTGGGCGTAAATTGCCCGATGAACATGTATAAGTTTTCGTGTTCAGACATATTTAAAATAAATTTTACAATCAACTAGCAATTTGCAATTGATCATTAAATCGTGTAAATAATTAGGGAAGTAACAAAAATATTTGAAAATTTGCTATTCAAACATGTTTCTATTTTTTTAGAAATTGCAAAATGGCCCATAAATTGTCCGACATGTGTCGTATCCAACACGAAACATATCCGGAACACGGAAACATTAAAAAGTTAAAATTTTCGTGCTACGTAGAGGAAAGTAATTCTGAGTTTGTAGTAATGTGAAATGTATGTATGGACATTATAAATACTATTTTCCATAATTAAATGTTCTCAACTTTACATTATTATATCAAGTTTGTAAAAGCGAATATGTTAGGTATCCGGATAACCCCTGAAGTCATATGTAACGGTTAAATTGCAAAACAACCCCTGATTGTATCGAAAATGCAGAAAAACCCCTCCTTGCATTAATATAGTCATTTTAGTCCTCAATATCTCTCAAAGCAGAGTCAATTACAAGAAAACTAAATTGTTTGGCACAATCAACTACAAAAGTTAACTCTGCACTTGTGAGAGGAAAAAAAAGGGGAGATAATATGGGCAAAAATCCTCACAACATAAAGCAGCAAACTAAACATTTACGAACCTAAAAGAGCTTCGATTTTCGAAATCTGATCTTCTTCATTCTTCGGTGTTGGACTCCTATTCGCCTCATGGTAAAGATCGTGCTTCCATTTCTCAACACGGGCCCCACTTGGACGATTATACCCTTGCCTGGCAGTGAATCTATCTCCCCCCTCTCTGTATCTATCGCCCGATGAAAAGTTACTCCTTGAAGAAACCCTCTGAGCCTTGTTCAACTCTCTCTCACCTGCAAACGATCTCTCGGGTTTGTCAGAATGTCGAGACGAATATACTCTCTCGTTTCTTCTTCTTCCACTTTCTGCAGGATGATCTTGATTAGGGTTTGTAGCTTTCTCTGCATCGGCCGGAGTTTTTTGCTCTCTAAAAGAAGGTCTTTTACGCATGAGAGGTTTTGGATTTGCTTTGATTTCTTCCCTGTCGTTTATTGCTCTGTCATTTTGCTCCTGCTTGGAATCTCTCCACCATCCACGTTCTTGAGAAAAAATAAAAAAATATATATATTTCAGACAATCAGTTCTTGATAAAGATTCATTTCCACCCCAAAGCAAGTACTTCCGAAATTGCTTTAATAAAAAAATCTTAGTTCCATCTCTTATGTCAAATAGCAGAAGAAAGTCGACTATCGAGAAGCTAGGCACTCTACTCTTATGAATAAAGAATAGAGGAGCTTTCAGACAAGTCCGGAAAATCATGAAACTAGAAGATATACAAAGCAGCGGGGGGGGGGGGGGGGGGGGGGGGGGGTGGTCAGGTCAATTATATTAGAGTAAATTACAACCACCCCTGAGGGATGGTCAAATTGCGAAAATCCCCCTCATGTTTGGGTAATTACAACCACCCCTCAACTATAAATCTCCTTACACGTCCATTTTTGCGGTTTCAAATTTAGTGGAATCTTCGAGATTATATGGAATATTATCACTTTTGTACCCGTTTTAACCCATTCGAACTCTACATTTTGAAGCAAGATGATCATAAGATGTGTTTTTTGGCTTGTATATATCAAATTGTGGTGCATCAGAAACTGTATTTTTCCACAAAACGAGTACAAACTAGAGCACATTCCACGAAATCTAGATGATTATGTTGAATTCGACACCATAGGGGTGGAGGTGCAAGAAAAAATCATAGTTGAGGGGTAGATGTAATTATCCAAACAAGAGTGGTTTTTTCGTAAATCGACCATACCTCAGGGGTGGTTGTAATTTAACCATTATATTATTTCGATTTACCAGTTTCCTAAATAATCTTGCTTTTTTCGAAATATCTGAACAGAAACGAGTTTGGGAAAATAGGCTCGTTGCGAAATGCAATTGAAGCATATAATATAACTAACTCATGCAACATTGAAATCCATAAGAGTAACAAATTACGTTTCAAAGAACCTCCGACGAACAAAAACGAAAAAAAACAAGAAAATAAACAGAGCAATAACAATAGCTAAAAGCTCACCATTGTCGGTTCTGCGACTGAAGCTTCTGCCATTCTGCCCGACACTACCTCGATCATCGTGCTGCTATAAATACATGCACAGGCAGCCCTAACACTGTTATATATCAGGGGCTGATATTTCCACAATTACCCCCGTAATCATTTTCTTTTTTTCGTCTATAATAAACGGACGAGAGAATACAATTTCACAACACTCCAACGACAACGATTAGTCGATTTTTACTATCGAATCGAAAACAGAATGATAATTAAGACAGCTCAAATATACGTAAATCATTAGTTTCTACAAGATTGTGTATACTGAAAAAAAAAATTCGATGACATATGATCGATTTTCACACTATACAATCACTCAGGGGTATATGAAGTAATTTTGCAAATGAGCAGAATCAGTACCTGAGAGTATTTTTTGGTACTTAACGAATCTTTACTCACTGTTCCAGATTCAACCTTTGAATCGAGAGTACGGTGCTGCTTGAAATCCCGCTCCGATCGGTCTTTTTCCGGCCCGGTTTCCGGTTTACCACCCCTCGATTTTTTAGGGCTTGCAACATATACAAAAAAAAAAAAAAAAAATTAAGAATAATTAGGAACAATTGGATGATTATTCTTCCAATCTGACAACAGAAAACACAAAATCGTCGCAAAAATTAGAAAATCACGCAAAATTCGAGGTTTTTTTTTTTAAATTACCTGGATTCACGGTCGAAGCCGGAACGGCGACGTTTTGATTCAGAGCTACGATCTTCCCGACGTGACATTTTGGATTAAGGAAACTACTCGGCGGCGCCACCACTTTTGTCGGTAGGCAGCGGCGGTGGTGAAAATGTTGCAGTGAAATGAACCCCTAAGCCAATCCCAGTGAGGAACAGATTTAACGCACGGTTTCCAGATTCTATTTTGGTGAATGTCGTTTGACCCCCATAAATATATGTTTATTGTCACTTTGCTCCCTCAACTTATGGAATTATATAGTTTTGCCCCACCTGAATGAATTATTGTTATTTGTTTACCCTTCTTTTCAATGTATTTTGAAGGACAAAATTGAATTTTTAATATTAAAAGTGAGTGAGTCTTGGCATCTCGGAAAAATATTGTGGACAAGGCTGGCACGGTTGATTCTCGACAGTGTAGGCAGACCGATGCAGACAAGGTTGGCGGTGTGTGCGGGCAAAACTGACATTGTTCACGCAAGGCATACTGTCTAGCAAGTGGTTGGGCTGTGTGGACCGCTTGGTGTGTGCGCACACCCCGATTGGGCAGGCGCCCAAAAACCGACTTCCTAGGCAGTTTGGAGAGCAGGTGCGAAGAGGTTGAGGACTAGAAAGCATGAAAACTGCCCCTTGTAGCTTGTAATTGTTAGTCAAGTATAAGTTATGGTTGCCGCCAAGTGTCCCTAGGTAGTTTAATGCGTAAACTGTCAGCTTCCTTGTATTTACATGGCTATGAGTTCACAAATCCAACTCATCTAGACATAGAAAGTTCAGATTGCATTGTTGAGCATCTGAGGTCGAATTTTGTGAGTGTACTTTGGTTTTTATTTGTATATTTGCGAGAGATAATATAAAGGTTGGGCATTGCCCACAAACATGCTTGTGTGTGTGTTTGTTTTTCGATGCATACTAGTTGATTCTTTCGCAGGGCCGGTCCGGCGTATTCAGGGGCCCGGGGCGAGAATATAATTGTTCGGTAGTTTTGCGGCAACATTCGGATTTTTTTTTCAGCATCTTAAGCTTAATGAAATAATATAAATAAATTATTTATAACAGAAACCTGATAAATAGAAGTCTGAAAATATACCTGTCTAGATAAAAAACTTTTGTGTAAAGCAAATGTTAGAATAAAAAAAAAATATTAAACTTCAAATCTGTTTTTAAAATAAATTTATAAAAAAGAAAAAAGAATAAAAGAATAAAAGAGAAAAAAAATTTAAAAATAGAAGAATAATTTTTTTTAAAACAATAAAACAATTTTTACACATAAAAATATATAATATATATATCAAAATATGAAACTTTTGGGCCCCTATGACATTGGGCCCTGGGCGTGGGCCCTGCTCGCACCACCCCAGGGCCGGCCCTGTTCTTTCGTTTACTTGTTTGATCAAAGTTCTTGTGAGTTTGTGGGAAGAGAATCGAGAGAAAGGCTGACTGATTTTGCATGTAAACATAACCAAGCCGTACATAGGCAAAAATTCTTGTGCAAACAAATACCTGTAAAACTTAGCACGATTACATTGGCATTAGTTAGGAATTGCACAAGTGCAGGATTTTGGAAATATGGATTGATGATAAGATTAATTGAATTGATTAGAATTACATTGTTTACTTTATATAATGTCACTGTTGAGATGCAAACCAAGTCTCGCATCGATTTAATATGGGAATGGTCATTGGTTTATAAAGTGAGGATAAAAACTTTATTGGCATGAGGCTTTTCGGAAAGCCCAATAATATCATACCGGTGAAGTTTGTGCTATCTCGTGGGCACAGCAACAACAACAACACGTAATTATGTTGTAATTTTTGTAATGTATACAATCTTTGGAATTGGGAAAAATATTTCATAGTATTTTTGTAATAATAAAGAGTTGAATTTTTACTAAATAGCATATCGAAGAATTTGAATAACATATTGTAAACCACAAATTTTCGAGTCTGCAAAATATAATAAAAATACGAGACATGAAAATAGGGAACAAATAGTTTATAATCAAACGAAAGCGGAATACAATCTCCGTGAATTCCCCTGATTCTTCTCTCATGTTCTAGATTTGATTCAAGGGTTTAAAAGCTTGTTCTTGAATCGAATTAACATAAACACCTCGAATTCAAATATGTTATGAATTCGAGGCGTAGGCTCGAGACTTGAGCTTGAGAGCTCGATATGTATCTATGTGAGTCTGATTTTTACATGCATAGAATGCCTTCTTTTATAGACGCAAGTTAGGGTTTCTTAGCACAAGCTAGAGTTTCATGATTTGCAGCATGGGCCGGACATTTTAAAACCCAAATATATTATGGACTTTAATTCGAGACCTAATTAATAACCAAAATAAATTGATTATATATTAATAAGTAATTTATCTCAAAATTTCTATGTTTACACATATTAATCAAATATGATTTCTTTTTTCTTTTTAATATACAGTCAAATAAGCAAGTCAAATGCATAATTTTGAATAAAATATTTGATAAATTTCATTTCTGATAGATATAGTGATTATATATCAAGACAATCATATTGAATATATTTATTATTTTTAAATATTATTACAATCTTATTTTGTAAATAGAGTGCAAGTCAATGATCAAAAGTGGAAAAAAAATTAATTTTACAATCAAATTCTTTCATATCATCTCTATAAATATAACACAATGAATGGCATTGACATGCATCCTACATTATTGAAAACAAAAACAATGACTAAGATCTTAAATTCTTGTCTCATCGTGTTTTCGATTCTATGCCTCGTCATCGGTACTAGTTCATCTTCATCATTTTGTTTTATAATTCCAAATAATAATTATAAGTTTATTTCAATAAATTGAATTGAATTAATTTGGTGATACATATATACAGGTTCTCACGTTTATGCAGTACCTTATGATTACTCATACACAAAAGAGGCAAGTCCCAAAATTAATATAACCAATCTTTTTAATTTCCTATGCATGCATGGTTTTTTTTTTTTAATATTTTTAATTAATTTTCTTGTATTTATATATTTTCAGTGTTTAGCAAAACCTTTAAAGCCTCAATACGAGGGAGGAGTGATTGTGAATCCCGAACTAAACGAAGGATTGAAAGGATGGACAAAATTCGAAGATTCAACGGTGGAGCACAGAGAATCCGACGATGGCAACAAGTACATTGTTGCTTCCGCAAGAAAACAACCGTTCCATAGTTTCTCGCAGAAGTTTAACTTAGAGAAAGAAAAACTCTACACTTTCTCCGGTACGTACGTATATATTTATATATATAAATTATTCAATAAATATACAAAATTCATAATTTATTTTTTGCAAAATTTATGTAGCTTGGCTGCAAGTAAGCAATGAAGATGCATACATAGCAGCAATTTTCAAGACAAATACAAGCAATGTATATGCTGGCTGGATTACTGCCCATAAGGGTTGTTGGTCAATGGTCAAAGGTGGACTAGTGGTCAATGTTTCTGGCCCGGCTGAACTCTATTTTGAGGTTTGATATTTTTTTTTCTTTTAATTTCTAAGAAAAAATACATTTAATACCAAAAATATATATTAGAGTCGATTTCTTACCAAAAATGATGCAAATTAGATTATGATTATTGTTAGGGATATAAATTAGTAGAAAAAAAAATCACATTTAATACCGAATTTTAATAGTTCCAAGGGCAAATTACAGCCACTCTATGAAGTATGCTCAAATTACGAAAAAACCCCTCATGTATAGGTAATTACAACCATCTCCTTCAACTATGTATTGTCTTACACGTCTATCCTATGGTGTCAAATTCACCTACTGAATAAGAGGTTTTATCGTAAGACAATACATAATTGAGGGGGTGATTGTAACTATCCAATCATAAAGAGTTTTTTCGTAATTTGAACTTACCAACAGAGGAGTGGCCATAATTCGCCCGAATTTCAATATCAAATCCAATGTAAGGAACAAATATCTTACTAACTCACTAATTTATTACTCCACTAATAGAGAATTAATACAAATTTAAAATAATTTGCAGAGCAACAATACAAATGTTGATATTTGGGCAGACAGCATTTCGTTGCAGCCATTTACTCAACAAGAGTGGAAATCCCACCAAGATCAAAGCATTGAGAAGGTGATATTCATTTCTAACAATTATTTTTATTATTTTTTTCACAAATTTTTATTTCTTTAAATTTAATTTTTTGTTTTATTATTCCAACATTGTATATGCAGTTCCGCAAATCAAAGGTGAAATTCCAGGCGGTGGATCAGCACGGCCAGCCCATACCAAACGCCACCGTTTCAATCAAACAGAACAATGCCAATTTCCCCTTCGGCACCGCCATCAACAAAAACATCATCGGAAACTCTGCATACCAAAACTGGTTCTTCTCCAGATTCAAATACACCGTTTTCGAAAACGAACTCAAATGGTAAATAAAATTCATAAGAAATTATTGCAATTAATTACCACCCCTGTATTATATCGAAATTGCTAAAAGAACCACCCCATATTATTTTATTACCAAAACCCCCCTTATGATTCAATTTTGTTTTTAGCACATGAGGTACGGTACTAGTTGCTATATAACAATATGATTATATCACAGGGTGTCGACCGAATACAACAGAGGCTCCGTCGACTACTCCGTTCCCGATGCGATGATCGCACTAGCGAAATCGCACGGAGTCACTATGCGCGGCCACAATGTACTATGGGATGAACCACAATACCAGCCATATTGGGTGCCGGGACTTTCGGCGAACGACTTGGCTGCAGCCGCGCAGCAGAGGCTGATCTCGGTGATGACCAAATACAAGGGGCGGTTCATTCACTGGGACGTAGTGAACGAGAATCTGCACTGGAACTTCTTCGAGAGCAGGCTCGGCCCAAACATTTCCACCGTTTATTACAAGTATGCTAACAAGATTGACGGAAGCAGGACGATTCCGTTTCTGAACGAGTTCAACACCATTGAGGAGAGCACCGACGGTGTCGCGTCGCCGTCGAGGTATTTGCAGAAGATTGATGAGATGAGGCGGGGAAGGTATGGTGGTCCTTTGGGTATTGGCGCGCAGGGGCATTTTGGTAATTTGAATTTGCCGTACACGAGATCCGCCCTTGATATGCTTGCTTCTGCTAAACTGCCTCTTTGGGTGACTGAGTTGGACGTTAAACCCGGGCCCAACCAGGTAAAATTTAAATTCTATAAATTATTTTTCTTATAAATACTCCCTCTGTTCCATAATATCTGTCTTTTTTGAGAAGTTCTTTTGTGTCATAATATCTGTCACCTTACAATTCCAATGCTACATTAATTGCTTATTTTTCAATTTTACCCTTATTAAACTCTATAGCACATTTCCTGCATTAATTAATAAACAAGGGTATTTTGGTCCATCAATACCTATTTTCTTAAAATCAAGACATATTTATTGAGATTCTTAAGATTTGTGCCAAGGTGAAAAACGACACCTATTTGGGAACGGAGGGAGTATTAGTTATATCTAATAATTAATAAAGTTAATTTTCTAATAAATATGTTGCATGTGTTATATTTGGGCAGGCAAATTTTTTGAACCAGGCACTAAGGGAGATTCACTCGCATTACGCAGTACAAGGCATTATGATGTGGACGGCGTGGAGCCCACAGGGTTGTTACACCATGTGTTTAACGGACGGTAATTTCAGAAACTTAGATACCGGAAATGTCGTCGACGGTTTTAGAAACGAGTTGACTCATGCCGATGGCCTACGTGGCACCACCGATTCTAATGGCTTCTTCGAGGCTTCTCTTTTCCATGGTGAATATGAAGCTAAACTTATTAACGGAGACGCGGTTTCGAGTCCGCAAGAAATTAACGTTGTACCAAACGAGGAAACGGTAGTGGATGTTCATCGTTTGACGGTCAACGTGTAATATTATTAGCCGGAGATAGAAATTCCAAACGAAATAATAAAAAAAAAAATAGGGACATATAGAGAATAAAGAATAGTGTATTCTCTCAAAATTAGTATCTTTGTGATTTGAGAAAGTGTACTAAGCACAAATATTTGAATTTAAATTTAAGTTTCTATTTCTTCTTCTTCCTTGAAAATGAAAAATGGGTTGTGTATGGCATCTCTTTTCGGTGCGAGTTAATTGCACATAAGCCCTTGTGTAATTTTGAATTGCAGAAAAACCATTTGTATTAAAAAAATTAGCAAGAACCCCCTATGTTATATTTGACAAAGTGCACTTCCCCTTTTTTTGTTTTTTCCTCTAGACTTAGATGAAATGATAAAATTACCTGAATTCTAAATAAAACAAAATAAAAATATTCAACCCAAAAAAAAAGAATCCCAAAAAAAAAAAAAAAATTGAAAACCAAATCCCAAAAGAAAAAAGAAAAGGAAAAAAGAGAGAGGATAATACAATTCATCTTCCCCGTCAAACCAACACACCACCCACTCCCTCCCCTCACTCCTACCCCCAAACTCGAACCCAAACAACTTTCTATCAAATTCCTCAAATGGTGCATCCACCGCCGCACACGTCGGAGAGCTACCGTCTACCAGCAATTTAAAAGGTCCGCGGCGGCGATGGTGGTGGATATGGACGTTGTGAGGGAGGTGGTTATGGGGGCGGACGTGGTGGAGGCGGGTACGATGGTGACCGTGGCTCTCTTCCTGTGATGTTTTTCGGTGTGAAGATGGTTGCCGGCTGGAGTGACGTTTGTGGTTTGATTTGGGAAGATGGCATTTTTGGAAATGGGAAGGATTGAATTGCAAATTTTGAAAACTTTATTTTGGGGCATATAGAATTTTGGGGTGAATTTGTAATTTTGAAAATTTGTCTTTTCGGGTCAAAAATACACTCTCAGTCGCACAATCCATGCATGCAACACAAGATAAGCTGTTAGGGACTTTATTGCCTTTGATTAATTTTCATAGGGGGGTTTGCCAATTTTTTAACAAAAGTGTTTTTTCAGTAATTCGAGTTACACATGGGTGATTTTTGAAAAAAAAAAAAAAACCGTCCAAACTATGACAAATGGAACTCAAAACCAATCATAAATAAAGCCGAAATTCAAAACCAATCAAAGGAAGTTAAAATTATCGAATATATTGTTTTTTTAATATTAAGTAAAATAAGAACTCAAATGCATAATAATGAATGCAAATTTAATAAAGTTCACTTTTGATAAATATATATTCAATGCATATAAAATTTAGGGTAAATTTCACTTTCCACTATTTTACTTTAGTTTGGTATCACTTTATCCCCTTTTACTCTTGATTGCATCGATTTGCCCCCCTGCACTAGAAAGTTTGTCACAATGTAGCCCTCGTTGTTAGCTGTCAGACATTTGACCTTAACACCGTTTGATCTAAACTCTGAAATTACAAAAACACCACCTCTCTCAGTTTAAATAATTATTTAAAAAAAAAATAAAAAAATAATAAAATGTTTAATGCGACGAGAAAACATAGTTCACGACACCAACCAAAATTTATTTTTTAATTTTTTTAATAATTATTTAAACTGGGCGCGGTGGTTTTTTTGTAATTTTAAGACTTAGATCAACCGGTGTTAACGTCAAAGGTCTTAAAACTAAATGCGAGGGCCACATTGAGATAACCTTTCAAGTACACAGGGGCAAATCGATGCAATCGAGAGTAGAAAGGGGTAAAGTGATATCAAGTCAAAGTACAAGGGGAAAGTGAAATTACCCTAAAATTTATTACATAAGATGTGTTTTTTGCATGTATATATCCGATTGTGGTGCATCAAAAACTGTATTTTTAGAAAAAAAAAAGAGTACAAACTAGAGCACATTCCAGGGAATCTAGATGATTATGTTGAATTTGACAACATAAGGGTGGAGGTCTAAGTAGATTAATAGTTGCGAGGTAGATGTAATTATCCAAACAAAACGGAGTTTTTTGTAATCTGTCCATACCTCAGGGTGGTTGTAATTTACCCAAAAAAAATTTGGATTAATAAATGTAAGGTAGAGGAAACTACTCGGCGACGCCACCACTTTTGTCGGTAGGCAGCGGCGGTGGTGAAAATGTTGCGGTGAAATGAACCCCTAAGCAAATCCACTGACGGCATTTTTGGTTCGTATGATGGGATTGATTAAAAAATGAGGATTATGCAATATTGTACTGTTCACCACTATTTAGTAAGAGAATATTGTCATTTGGTTTGAAGGATTACTAATATTGGATAACTTAATTTTTTTGTTTGGTTTGAGTGATTGTGACTGATAATGAATGAATTTACAAAGTAACCCTTGGTCAAAATAAATGCACTTGACTTCCCATATATAAAGGAGAAAAAAAAACACAATTCGAAAATCCTTCTGATATGTATAATTAATACAAAAAAGGAAAAAAAAAAAAGTTCTGCAAAAAAGAGACCCAAATCATCCATACGGTGAACCCAAAATTGAAAAGAGACTCAAAATTATGATCAACAATAGATTGAACAATTCCAGAGGACGTGGTGACGGTTTCGGTCGAGGTGACGGATCGCTTTTAAAAGTGAAATTGAATAATTCCATACGTTTATCACTGCGGGCTGAAGAGTTATGTGCAAACCTCTTGGACACCACTAAATATGTGGCGTCGTTTTGTTGCCTGCCCAAATCAAAGTGTAAGTTACATTTTTTGTGTATTTTCGACAATCAATTATAATATCCGAGCATTTATTTTGGACGCTTTGTAAATCACAAACTACAATTCAATGAATTAAATTCACAACAAACAAACTTGCAATATAAAAACAAGATATTAACATATACATACAACTTCCTTCTCTGAGAAACAACCTCCTCAAAAATCAGTAGAACAAGTGGAGAAATCAAAAAAATACTCATATCCATGTGCCAGTTGATCTCTCATGTTTCTCTCTAAAAATTCTTTCTTTTGTGTTTCTTGTTCTCTTTAAAACATTTGACACAATATTGCATGATCCTCTTTCCCCTTCCAAAGGAGGAATATTTATATATACGTTTTAATTACTTAATTAATATTATTGTGTTTTTTTTTTCTTTTAAGTCTGATTAGTTTTTTTTTCTAAACTGCAATATTTTCCAATATAAATGTCACAGCCACATAATCATACAATTTGTACAAACATAAGTCTTATTTCGGCAAAAACGTAAAACATACATGGGCATTAGTGAGATTCGGACATATGTGAGATGTTTGTAGTTGGTATTTAAGATCTAGGTTTTTACTTCACCCGATTTTCCCAACTTTAAACTCATAAATTGCGAAAATATATCATCACCGACACAAAGACCACATTAATGTAAAGATTGAAGATTTACCTGGTAATAATCGGCGATTGATTAGAAGATAGCTTAGCTTTGGTAAGAACCCAACACCCAAATGTTGATGTTTCTGAAAATTTTCACCTACCCCAAATCTTAAATACGATTTCATGGACTCTCGGCTAGATTATAAGAATAGAATGTTTCGGTTCAATTGATTCCCAGAAATCTTGAACTCAAAAATCGCAGAACATTGCAATAAAAATGGGAATATGTAATTTAGAGTTATTCTTTTTTGTGTAATAAGAATGAGGATATGTTTGGGTTCTACATTTTATTTTCTTTTAATTAATGATTTAATTGAGGGCTATTTTTTATTTTCCCTTTGTGCAATAAAATTGGATTACACAATCCCACCTATACAGGTGGGATAAATTATCACCCATTTGCATGATTTGATACCGGGCCATTAATCCATACCGGGCTTGAATCCTATGAACCAAACGCTGGATTAGGGGTGACTAAATTGTCTATCACCCCTTATCCATCAAACCAAAAGGGCCCTGAGGAATAGATTTTAACGCACGGTTTCCAGATTATATTTTGGTGAATGTCGTTTGACCCCCCAAAAATATATGTTTATTGTCATTTTGCCCCCTTAACTTATGGAATTATATAGTTTTGCCCCTGAAAGAATTATGTTGTTAATTGTTACCCTTCCTTTCAATGTATTTTGAAGAAAAAAATTTGAATGTTTAATATTAAAAATGTAAAACTTTAATTGCATTTGAAAAATGTAAAAAAATAGTTCTAAAGTTTTTTTTTATTAGTTTGCTACTTATAACATATGTATTATCTTAGAATTTTAGCGAAATATTGATTTAGTATGTGACCCACAAGTCGGGACCGACAAAAAATATACTATTTAATCAAGGTTATAATAATCGAGAATTTCTGGTGGTTGCTGTTCTTACCTGTGAAGATAAGAATTTGGATTTTGTAAAGAGTGGACTCCAATCGGTCCCCTCTATCACGAGAACTAGCCCATCAATCGGAGAATTCGAAAATAGTCCTAGGATTGCAAGGTCTTACGAGGACTTTGTGCACTCAACTAGACGAAATCGACTGCTTTGCGCGACCATGTGGAGCCACTTTGAGAGCAACCCCTCCTCAACTAGGTATTGTCTTACACGTTCACCCTTACAGTGTCAGATTTACCAATTGAAGAAGAGGGTTTTTCGTAAGAAAAGACATAGGTGAAGAGGGTAGTTGTAATTTCTCGAACAAGAGGGGAGTTTTCGTAATTTAAGCTTACCTCTAGGGGTTGGCCGTAAGTTGTTCTATTTATTAGCGTTTTGAACTTTTGAGGTGCTTATTGCTAAAGGCCCCTTTAATACGACTTCAATCTTTTAATGTTAAATTTTCAATAACTTTTTTCAAAGATCAAATGCAACCTAATAATTACTGATAAAAAGAAAGGTAAATTCCACTTTCCCCTTGTATTTTTGTTCGATATCACTTTACCCTCTTCTACTCTTGATTGCATCAATTTGCCCCCTACACTTCAAAAATTGTCTCAATGTGGCCCTCACAATTAGTTGTCAGACATTTGACCTTAACACCGTTTGATCTAAACTCTGAAATTACAAAGACATAACCTCTCACAGTTTAAATAATTATTAAAAAAAACAAAATACAAAAAAATAATAGTAAAAAAATCAACACAACGAGAAAACAAAGTCCACGACGCCAGTCACAATTTAATTTGATTTTGTTTAATAATTATTTACTGGGAGTGAATTTTTTGTAACTTTCAGACATAGATCAAACAATATTAATGTCAAAAGTTTGAAAACTAACGGCGAGAACCTCAATGAGACAATTTTCAATTTCAAGTACATGGGACAATCGATGCAATCAAGAGTAGAAGGGGTAAAGTGATATCGAGCCAAAGTACAAGGGGGAAAGTGCAACCTAATAATTAACTGTCATAGAGGTAAGAATGAGGCTTTAAATCTGTGGCAGGACTAAAATCGTGATACCTATTGTATAGGGGTGGAAATTGTATAAGAGGTATTGTATATGAATCAAAATTTTAATTATCCTACGTGGCCTTTACCAGGTAAATTTCACTTTAGTCCTTTATATTTGCAGTCAAAATCAAATTAGTCCCATTCCCATAACATGTAATTATGTTGTAATATTTGTAATGTATACAATCTTTGAATTGGGAAAAATATTTCATAGGTTTTTGTAATAATAAGAGTTGAATTTTGACTAAATAGCATATCGAAGAATTTGAATAACATATTAAACAAATATGATTTTTTTAATGTACAGTAAAATAAGCAAGTCAAATGCATAATTTTGAATAAAAGATTTAATAAATTTCATTTCTGATAAATATAGTGAGTATATTATATATCCAGATGATCATATTGAATATATTTATTATTTTTTTAATTATTATTACAAGCTTATTTTGTGATTATAAAGCAAGTCAATTACCAAAAATGGGAAAAAAAAATCAAATTATCATACAATCAAATTCTTTCATATCATCTCTATAAATATAGAACACAATGACTGGCATTGACATGCATCTTACATTATTCAAAACAAAAACAATGGCTAATAAGATCTTAATCTTATTTTCGATTCTATGCCTCGTCATCGGTATTAGTTCATCTTCATCTTTTTTATTATTTTTTTAATTCAAAATTATTATAAGTTTAATTCGATTAAATTGAATTGAATTAATTTGGTGATACATATGCACAGGTTCTCAAGTTTATGCAGTGCCTTATGATTACTCATACACAAAAGAGGCAAGTCCCAATAATTAATAAAACCAATCTTTAATTTCCTATGCATGCATGGTTTTTTGTTTTCTTTTAATTTACTATTTTTAATTAATTTTTTTGTATTTATATATTTGTAGTGCTTAGCAAAACCGTTAAAGCCTCAATACGAGGGAGGAGTGATTGTGAATCCCGAACTAAACGAAGGATTGAAAGGATGGACAAAATTCGAAGATTCGACAGTGGAGCACAGAGAATCCGACGACGGCAATATGTACATTGTTGCTTCCGCAAGAAAACAACCATTCCATAGTTTCTCGCAGAAGTTTAACTTAGAAAAAGAAAAACTCTACACTTTCTCGGGTACGTACGTAGATATATATTTATATATATACATTATTCAATAAATTTACAAAATTCATGATGTATGTTTAATAATTTATTTATTTTATTTTTGCAAAAATTTATGTAGCTTGGTTGCAAGTAAGCCATGAAAAAGCTGATATAGCAGCAATTTTCAAGACAAATACAAGCAATGTATATGCTGGTTGGGTAATAGCCCAAAGCGGTTGTTGGTCAATGGTCAAAGGTGGTCTAGTCGTCAATGTTTCCGGCCCCGCCGAGCTCTATTTTGAGGTTTGATTTTTTTTTTTTAAATTTAGAATTTCTCGAAGAAAAAAAAAACCATTTACATTACATTCTACTCTTCATTTTCGAGAAAGTATATACTAGAGTCGATTTCTTACCGAAAGTGATACAAATTAGATTTATGATTATTGTTAGGAATATTACTAGGAATAAATCACATGCAATACCGTTAAGGGTGTTTCGTTAAACTTATAAGATGTTAAAAAGAATTTATAAGATGTTTAGAAGTTTATAAACTATTAGCTTTGTACGACAAAATAATTAAAGCTCGCCTTTATTTGCAGAGCAACAACACAAATGTTGATATTTGGGCAGACAGCATTTCATTGCAGCCATTTACTCAACAAGAGTGGAAATCCCACCAAGATCAAAGCATTGAGAAGGTGATATTAATTTCTAACAATTAATTTTATTATTTTTTTCACTAATTGTTTATTTCTTTAAATTTAAATTTATAAATATTTTTTTTTTCGATTTTGTATATGCAGTTCCGTAAATCAAAGGTGAAATTCCAGGCGGTGGATCAGCACGGCCAGCCCATACCAAACGCCACCGTTTCAATCAAACAAAATAACGCCAATTTCCCCTTCGGCTGCGCCATGAACCAAAACATCGTCCAAAACGGCGCGTACCAAAACTATTTCTTCTCCAGATTCAAATACACCGTATTCCAAAACGAACTCAAATGGTAATATAATTTAATAAGCAATTATTGAGATTAAGTAGTACCCCTGCATTATATCAAAATTGCTAAAAGAACCACCCCATATGATTTTATTAGCAAAACCCCCTTATGATTCAAATGTGTTAGTCTACAAGGTACTAGTTGCTGATTGTTTAAAAAAAAAAAAAAATCGGGAAAAATACAGTCAACCCTCAAGTTTGCACCAATTTCACATTTGGCTCCCTATGTTCACAGAAATACATTTGATCCCTCATGTTTCAAAAATTAAACATATTTAGTCATTTCCGTTAATTTATCGAAATCAAGTGCGTGTCCATCACCGCCTTGACTATCGGACTAATGGTAAATTGACGGAAATGACTTAAAGTGTTAAATTATTGAAACATGATGGATCAAATGTGTTTTATTGTGAACATGAATGACCTAATGTGAAATTAATACAAACTTGAGGGGTAAAAAGTGTAATTTTCCCCAAAAAAAACTATAGATATAACAATATCTATCTATAGATGCTACACCTGATTATTTATATCGAGTGGATTTGAACCGTAGAATTACACATAATCCCACACACACCCATGTGTGTGTGTGTTTTGTATGTAGTTATTTAATCAAATCTAATATTCAAATCCATCTGATGTAAATAACCAGGTGTAGTAGCTAACTTCCCGCACTAGTTGCTAAAAAAATCTATACATATAACACTATGTACCTTTACATCCCAGGTATTCGACCGAATACAACAGAGGCTCCGTCGACTACTCCGTTCCCGACGCGATGATTGCACTAGCGAAATCGCACGGAGTCACGATCCGCGGCCACAATGTATTATGGGATGATCCGAAATACCAGCCATATTGGGTGCCGGGACTTTCGGCGAACGACTTAGGTGCAGCCGCACAGAAGAGGCTGATCTCAGTGATGACCAAATACAAGGGGCGGTTCATTCACTGGGACGTAGTGAACGAGAATCTGCACTGGAACTTCTTCGAGAGTAGGCTCGGCCCGAACATTTCTACCGTTTATTACAAGTATGCTAACAAGATTGACGGGAGCAGGACGGTGCCGTTTCTGAACGAGTACAACACCATTGAGGAGAGCAGAGATGGTGTTGCGTCGCCGTCGAGGTATTTGCAGAAGATTGATGAGATGAGGCGGGACAGGTATGGTGGTCCTTTGGGTATTGGCGCGCAGGGGCATTTTACTAGTGCGAATCTGCCGTATACGAGATCCGCCATTGATATGCTTGCTTCCGCTAAACTGCCGCTTTGGGTGACTGAGTTGGACGTTACACGCGGGCCCAACCAGGTAAATTTGAAATCGTAAAGATTATTTTGTGGTTAATATTCGTTTGAAATGTTAATTCTTTCTAACGAATAACAAATAAATCGAAAAATGTACCAACACTTGTAGAAGTTAGGTGATTTGATTAATTTATATGTTTTGTTTTTTAGTATATGCTTTTTATTGGAATTTGTATGACCATATTTGTAGAAATATTGATGCGATTTTAGTAATTTAAATTTCACAACTAATTATTTTAATATAGTTCAATTTGTGCATTGGCGGAATTGCTAGTTGTATATAATAATAAAGCTATTTTCTAATAAATATGTCGTGTTATATTATTTGGGCAGGCAAATATTTTGAACCAGGTACTAAGGGAGATTCACTCGCATAACGCAGTACAAGGCATTATGTTGTGGACACCGTGGGACCCGCAGGGTTGTGACGATAGGTGTACAAATTGTTACGCCACGTGTTTAACGGACAATAATTTCAGAAACACAGATAACGGAAATGTCGTCGACAGTTTTAGAAACGAGTTGACTCATGCCGATGGTCTTCGTGGCACCACCGATTCTAATGGCTACTTCGAGGCTTCTCTTTTCCATGGTGAATACGAAGCTAAAATTATTAACGGAGACGCGGTTTCGAGTTCACAAGAAATTAACGTTGTACCGAACGAGGAAACGGTATTGAATGTTCTTCGTTTGACGGTCAACGTGTAATACTATTAGCCGGATTATATAGAAATTCGAAAGGAAAAAAATAAAAAAATAAGGACAAATAAAGAACATTGTATCCTCTCAAAATTAGTATCTTTGTGATTTGAGAAAAGTGTACTAAGCACAATTATATGAATTTAAATTTAAGTTTCTATTTCTTATTCTTCCTTTGAAAATTAAAATGGATTTTTCACATCAATAATCATAAAACAAGTTAATATAATATGATATTGTATGTCCAAAATATGACCAATGGAACTCTTTGAAGTTATATTACAAAATAGAGAAAATTCATTTTGTACCCTTGTACTGTGCGAAAGGTATCATTTACCCCCTGGTGTATAGAAAACATCAAATGTCTCCCTATTTTTTTATGATTAGTGGTCAGACTTTTGAACGGTGTTAAATTTGAGTGTGCAGTGACTCTTTATAGTTTTATTTATATGTTAGGGTTTCTTTTAGGTTTCAGGGTTTTAAGTTAATTTTTTTCGGGAAATATACAGTTTTTATTCCTCATGTTTACAACGATTTCATATTTGGTCCCCCATATTAACAAAAAACACATTTGGTCCCTCATGTTTCAATAGTTTGACATTTATGGTTATTTCCATACCGTAATTCCGTCAGTTATGTAGTGACGGGAACACGTTTGATTCCATTAGTTTTAACGGAAAATTGACGGAAATGACTAAAAATGTTGAATATTTGAAGCATGAGGGACCAAATGTATTTTTTGGGAACATGGGTGACTAAATGTGGAATTTGAGCAAACTTGAGGGGTGAAAACTGTATTTTTCCCATTTTTCTCTTTTGGGTTTTGCTATCATAATCTGCAAAGCTTCATTTTAATTGATTTCATTTTTCATTTTTTATACAAAAACTAAAGAGAAAAGTGCCGAGATCTGGGAGTTATTTGCACAGACCCCCTTGTGTAATCTCTAATGGCTAAAAAAACCCAATGTTAAAAAAAATAGTAATTAACCACCTATGTTGCATTTTATTTAGTTCACTGACCCCTTGTGGAAATAAATATTTTGACTAAAATGAAATGATTATACTACCCTCGTTGAAATACAACGTAAAACAAAATAAAAAACAAAAATAACCGGAAAAAAAAAAACCTAAAAAAGAAAAAGAAAAAACTAGGGACTGAATTGTATTTTTTTTCAAAAAATCTACCGCTGAAAATATACATTGCACCCACACATCTCCCCAACGAAGTCCACCGACGGGGACCACCACGAGAAAAACAAGCCCTGCATTTCCGACGAATCGCGATCTCCGGTAACTATTCTGATCCACAACGGTGTCATGGTGCTGCAAGTCCAGAGAATAAAGCTTGAATCTTAGCTCCAAACCGAACCGAATATTTCGGAGAAAATGTTGGAGTGGTGGGGCGAAGCGGAGGCTGAGGATATGGAGGGAGGTGAGGCCGTAGAGAGTGTTCGCCAGAAGGAGAGCGACGGTCAGCTATGTTCAGTGTATTTTTTTTTAAATTGCAAATCAGTCCCTGGCTTAAGGAAAAAAAAGGCTTTTCTGAAACTTCAAGGGACTGAATTAAAAAAAATGAAAACATTATTTGGTGCTTATTTTTGAAATTTGTAATGTAAAGGGTATTTGGGTTTTTTCATGTCCAAAAATCGAACCCTGGTCGCAAAGCTGGCAAGTGTATCACACGACCAGCTCGTAGGGGCCTTAATGTCGTTGACTATGTAACATGGGCGTATGTGCTAATTGTTTTAAATCCAAGAAAATATATGCCCCCATCGAAAACAGAGCTTTTCGAAATAAAAATCCACGAATAAAACTATTTTTTTATCATCTTCTCCGACGATGGCGGCAGTTAGGGCTTTGACGGTGGTGGCGATTAAAGCTTTGGCTGGAGTTTTGCTAGGCTTGCTAAAATTCTAGAATTTGCAAAAGAATCGTTTGGTGTGGAATTGGCAAGGAGGAGTTGGTGGTGGATGGGACGAGAAGAGCGAAGGAGGCGGGTGGTGGAAGGAAGGGGCGGCGCGTGAAGATGTGATTGCCGGAGGTGGTATTCTGAGTTTGGTGGTGGTGGTGGGGAAGACGTAATTGTCTCTCTTGTCTTTTCATTTTCCATAAAAAAAAAGTGTTTTATTTATTTATTTAAGAAATTGTAAAAATTGTAATTTGATCCAAAGTTTTGGATTAATTATATTTAAATCCAATTCAATTTTATGTTTGGAAAATTATAATTTAGTCCCCTAGTTAAGTTTCATTAGTTTAGTAAAATTACAATTTGGCCTCTATTATATATTAATTCTAATTTTATGTTATTAATTGAAGGGTAATATAATCACTTCCTTTTATTTAACATATTTATTTTCACTAGGGATAGTAAACTAAATAAAATGCAACATATGGGGTTAATTGTTAAATTGTTTTAGCTGGATTTTTTTAGCCATTACAGCTTACGCAGAGATGTTTGTGCAAATAACTCATATTATATATACAGATAAATCACATATTGAATACAAATAAACTTATTACATAATATTTAATCAAAATCCGAATTTTGATCACATTAACCATACAAAATACCATAATTTGTTCCCAATAAAACCTATATTTTAATTAAGTATAATTCAGAAAACACTCTATCACATTCCAATATGTGTGTGTGTGTGTGTATAATATTATTACAATCTTATTTTGTAAAGATAATGCAATTCAATGACCAAAAATGGGGAAAAAGAAAAAGAAAAATCAAATTATTATACAATCAAATTCTTTCATATCATCTATATAAATATAACTCAATGAATGGCAACATTATTGAAAACAAAAACAATGGCTAAGATCTTAAATTCTTGTTTCATCGTCTTTTCGATTCTATGCCTCGTCATCGGTACTAGTTCATCTTCATCTTTTTTTTTTTAGTTCCAAATAATAATATAACTTTAATTCGATAAATTGAATTGAATTAATTTGGTGATATATTTATATATATACAGGTTCTCAAGTTTATGCAGTGCCTTATGATTACTCATACACAAAAGAGGCAAGTCCCAATAATTATTAAAACCAATCTTTAATTTCCTATGCATGCATGGTTTTTTTAATTTACTATTTTCAATTAATTTTCTTTTATTTATATATTTTCAGTGTTTAGCAAAACCGTTAAAGCCTCAATACGAGGGAGGAGTGATTGTGAATCCCGAACTAAACGAAGGATTGAAAGGATGGACAAAATTCGGAGATTCAACGGTGGAGCACCGAGAATCCGACGATGGCAACAAGTACATTGTTGCCTCCGCAAGAAAACAACCGTTTCATAGTTTCTCGCAGAAGTTTAACTTAGAGAAAGAAAAACTCTACACTTTCTCCGGTACGTACGTACGTATTTATATATATATATACATTCAATAAATTTACAAAATTCATAATTTATTTATTTTATTTTTTGCAAAATTTATGTAGCATGGTTGCAAGTAAGCAATGAAGATGCATACATAGCAGCAATTTTCAAGACAAATACAAGCAATGTATATGCTGGTTGGGTCACGGCCCATAAGGGTTGTTGGTCAATGGTCAAAGGTGGACTAGTGGTCAATGTTTCTGGCCCTGCTGAACTCTATTTTGAGGTTTGATTTTTTTTGGGAAGATACCGATTTTGTCCTTCTAGTTTGAACCAATTTCGTACTTGGTCCCCTATATTTACAAAAAAAACACATTTAGTCCCTCATGTTTCAAAAATTCAATACTTTTAGTTTTTTCCGTCAATTTTTCGTTAGTACTAACGCAATCAAGTTTGTGTACATCACTGTCTTAACTGACGGACTAATGGTAAATTGGCTGAAATGACCAGAAGTGTTAAATTATTGAAACATGAGGGACCAAATGTGTTTTTTAGTAAACATAGGGGACCAAATGTGAAATTGGTGCAAATTTGAGGAATAAAAACATTATTTTTCCTTATTTTTTGTTATTTTTTTTAATGTTTTGAATTTCTAAAAAAACATGTAATACCAAAAATATATACTAGAGTCAATTTCTTACCAAGTTAGATTATGATTATTGTTATTAGTAGAAAAAAAAATCACATTCAATACCGAACTTTAATAGTTCAAGGGCAAATTACGGTGACTCTTTGAGGTATGCTCAAATTACGAAAAAACCATCATATTTGGGTAATTACAACCACCTCTCTATATATTGTCTTACACGTTTACCTTTACAGTGTAAAACTTACCTACTGAATGAGGGATTTTTTTGTAAGACGAATACATAGTTAAGGGGATGTTGTGATTATCCAAACATGAAAGACTTTTTCGTAATTTGAACTTACCAAGAAAGGGGGTGATCGTAATTTGCTATAGTTTCAATATTATATCCAATACAAATCAACTAACTAATAGAGAATTAATACAGTTTAAAATAATTAAACTCCTCCTTTGTTTGCAGAGCAACAACACAAACGTTGATATTTGGGCAGACAGCATTTCATTGCAGCCATTTACCAATGAAGAGTGGAAATCCCACCAAGATCAAAGCGTTGAGAAGGTGATATTCATTTCTAACAATTAATTTTATTACTGTTTTCACAATTCTTTATTTCTCTAAATTTAAATATATATAAATATTTTATTTTCTTTTTTCAATGTTGTATTTGCTTGCAGTTCCGCAAATCAAAGGTGAAATTTCAAGCGGTGGATTGTAACGATCCAAAATTGAAGGGAACAAAGAAACGTAAAAAGGGGTGTAGCACTTCTTTAAGTCAAATAGCATTTTATTTAAATAATAGGTTTAACACTTTTATAAGTTGTCGTAGAGGTAGTAGCACTTTATTTCTAGTAGCACTTTATGAATTAAAATGTATAAATGGGGAATCATCTTCCCCAATACAATCAGACGAGAAATGAAAATGTTTTGATGTTGGTTTTTCTTCTCTGTATCTTCATCTGAGTTCTTGTGGAGAAGGTTTCGGGTGGTTTTCAATCCCAATCGCCCCCGACCCGATCCGGTTTATCTTTCATTAAAAAGGTTCGTTTCATGGATCAGCACGGCCAACCCATACCAAACGCCACCGTTTCAATCAAACAGAACAACGCCAATTTCCCCTTCGGCACGGCCATCAACCAAAACATCCTCCAAAACGGCGCGTACCAAAACCTCTGTTACACAGATACGCCTAATATGAGAAGTGTCCACGTGTCGGACACGTTTCCGACACGAAACGCCCAAATATGCGTATAATACGCTTGGGGGCCGTGTCAGTAATTATGAAATAATTGGACACGCGTATCCAAAATTGATACACGTGTCAAAGAGGAAAAACTATTCTCAGCCTTTTTTGAAAAGCCCAAAAGTCAAAACCTATTTTACCTTTTTTATTATAGCTAGGCTGTACCCTAGCCGTAATTTCTTTCTTTCTTTCTTGAAAACTTGAAACAGTATTTGAATAAATATATAATGTGAATTTTAAATTGTAAAAATAAATATTTTAATAATTTACAAATAGACCCCTATGTTTTCAATATTTACACGTATCCCCCATGTTCCCGTGTCCTACTTTTTTTTATTAAGAGTTTCCCGGTGTCCGTATCCATGTGTCGCCGTGTCCCCGTTCCCGTATCTGTGTAACCTAGACCAAAACTGGTTCTTCTCCAGATTCAAATACACTGTTTTCGAAAACGAACTCAAATGGTAAATAAATTAATAGCTTACAGGGTACTAGTTGCTGATTGTTTTAAAAAAACAATTGGGGAAACTACAGTTTTCACCACTCAAGTTTGCACTAATTTCAAATTTGGTCGCCCATGTTCAAATAAAAAATACATTTGGTCCCTCATGTTTCAAAAATTAACATTTTTAGTCATTTTCGTTAATTTTTCCGTTAGTACTAACGGAATCAAGTGATAAATTATTGAAACACGAGGAACCAAATGTGTTTTTTATGAACATGAGGGACCAAATGTGAAATCATTACAAATTTGAGGGGTAAAAAGTGTAATTTTCCCCAAAAAATCTATAGATCTAACAATATGTATCTATAGACGTTGCACCTGATTATTTACACCGAGTGGATTAGAACCGTAGATCTACACATAATCACACACACCCGTGTGTATGTGTGTTCTGTGGGTAGTACTATCTAATCAAAATCTACGATTCAAAATCCACCCGGTGTAAATAACGAGGTGTAGTAGCACCATCTAACTTCGCGTACTGGTTGCTAAAAAAAAGCTATACATCACAGGGCGGAGACCGAATACAACAGAGGCGTCGTCGACTACTCCGTCCCCGACGCGCTGATCAATCTAGCGAAATCGCACGGAGTCACGATCCGCGGGCACAACGTCTTATGGGACTCCCCGAAATACCAGCCACGTTGGGTGCCGGGACTTTCGTCGAACGACTTGGCTGCAGCCGCGCAGAAGAGGCTGATCTCAGTGATGACCAAATACAAGGGGCGGTTCATTCATTGGGATGTAGTGAACGAGAATATGCACTGGAATTTCTTCGAGAGCAGGCTCGGCCCGAACATTTCCACCGTTTATTACAAGTATGCAAACAAGATTGACGGGAGCAGGACGACGCCGTTTCTGAACGAGTTCCACACCATTGAGGAGAGTAGCGATGGTGTTGCGTCGCCATCGAAGTATTTGCAGAAGATTGATGAGATGAGGCGGGGGAGGTATGCTGGGCCTTTGGGTATTGGGGTGCAGGGGCATTTTAATAATGTGAATTTGCCGTATACGAGATCCGCCATTGATATGCTTGCTTCTGCTAAATTGCCGCTTTGGGTGACGGAGCTCGATGTTAAAGCCGGGCCCAACCAGGTAAAATTCTTATTAAGCGTGTGTCCATGACCGCCTTATCTGACGAACTAACGGTAAACTGACGAAAATGATCAAAAGTTTTAAATTATTGAAACACGATAGACCAATTTTTGCAATTGGTTCTAATTTTCACCTGTAGTTATATATAATAATAAGGGCAAATTACGGTTACCCCTGAGTTATGGTCAAATTATGAAACCCCCCCTCGTATTTAGGTAATTACTGTCACCCCCTCAGCTATGTATTATCTTACGAAAATAACCCTCCAGAGATACATTTAGGGATGTTAAACCGGTAAAACCGAAGTGATATCTCAGTACGCCAACATTTCATACCGTTTACCGAACTGAAAATACGATTTGGTTCGGTAAATAACCGAATTATATAAATTTTATGTAAAAATATTAAAAAGGAGGGGTGGTTGTAATTATCCAAACAAGATGGGTTTTTTTGTAATTTGTCCAGACCTCAGGAGGTTGGTAGTAATTTTCCCTAATAGTAATTTATTTTCTAATAAATATGTTGTGTTATATTTGGGCAGGCAAATTATTTGAACCAGGTACTAAGGGAGATTCACTCACATTACGCAGTACAAGGCATTATGATGTGGACTGGGTGGAGCCCGCAGGGTTGTTTCGCCATGTGTTTAACGGACAATAATTTCAGAAACTTAGAAACCGGAAACGTCGTCGATAGTTTTATAAACGAGTTGACTCATGCCGATGGTCTACGTGGCACCACCGATTCTAATGGCTTCTTCGAGGCTTCTCTTTTCCATGGTGAATATGAAGCTAAACTTATTAACGGAGACGCGGTTTCGAGTCTTCAAAAAATTAACGTTGTACCGAACGAGGAAGCGGTACTGGACGTTCATCGTTTGACGGTCAACGTGTAAGATTATTAGTCGGAGATAGCAGTTCACAAAAAGGGGGGAAAAATAAAGAAAAAATAATAGTGACATATAAAGAATAGTGTACCCTTCACAAAATTATTCACTATATTTGAGATTTTGGCTACTTTAATAAATTTAAATTTAAGTTTCTAACTTTTCTTCTCTGGTTTTTTAGGGTAAATTACAACTACAACCGTGAGGTATGGTCAAATTACGAGAAAAAAAACCCTCATGTTTGGATATTTGCATCTACCTCCTCAACTATGAATCTTCTTACATTTCCACCCTCTAGTTTGTACTTGTTTTGTGTAAAAAATAATGCACAACAATCTGATATATACAAGCCAAAAAACACATCTTATGATCATCTGGCTTCAAAATGTGGAGCACGAATGGGATAAAACGGATCAAAAATTGAGAATATTCCATATAATCTAAAAGATTCCACTAAATTTGAAACCGCAAGGATGGACGTGTAAGAAGATTTATAGTTGATGGGTGGTTGTAATTACACAAACAGGAGAGGGGTTTCGTAATTTGACCATACCTTAGGCGGGTGGTTGTAATTTACCCTTTTTTATAATTTTTTTTATGAATTTAATCAGTCATGTTCTTTTACAAATTACAGTTGACCCGTTCGATTATTCTATTTTTGAAAAAAAAAACATATAGTTTAATATTTGTATCTTCAACAATCTCAACGTGTTCGTTATAATCGCCGTTTTTTAAAACGAACTCAAATGGTAATAATTACTTCATTCGTTCATTTATAAGTGTCATTTTTCCATCTTTGCACAAATATTAAGAATCTGAATAAATGTGGCTCGATTTTGGTAAAAACACAAAAGAAACTAAAATGACGTCGTTTTTTAACGAGTACACCACCATTGAGGATTTATCAATTGAGCCCCGGGCGTGGGCCCTGCTCGCCCTACCCCAGGGCCGGCCCTGCCGACAGTGCTTCGTCGCCGTCGAGGTATTTGGAGAGGATCGTCGAGATGAGTCAGCAGGGGTATAATGGTCCTTTTGGTATTGGGGTGCAAGGGCATTTCACTAATGCGAATCTGCCGTATACGAGATCCGCACTTGATATGTTTGCTTCTGCTAATTTGCCGATTTGGGTTACGGAGTAGGCTAAACTTTTAGTTGGTCAGACTAATTATTGTTGTTATGTATGTTCATGTATAATCCATTTTACTTACTTTATTTTATATTTTTAATTGGAGAAATCACAGTTTTCATCCCTCAAGTTTACACCGATTTCACATTTGGTCCACATGTTCACAAAACACACATTTGGTCCCTCATGTTTCAATAATTTAACACTTTTGGTCATTTTCGTCAATTTACCGTTACTCCGTCAGTGATGGACACATGCTTGATTCCGTTAATTCTAACGAAAAATTGACGGAACTCGGAAGTGACTAAAAGTGTTGAAGTTTTGAAATATGAGGGATCAAATGTGTTTTTTGTGAACATGGGGACCAATGAAATCGATGCAAATATGAGGGACCAAAACTGTATTTTTCCCCATGTTTAATTCCTACTAATTAATTTTGATATAATTTTCTTTTTTTATTGGATTCTCGATTATTTAAATATGTAGAATACAATTGTCCTCTATTTTCTTTGAAAAACTTGAAAAATACAAATTTAATTTTTTTAAAGGCCACTAGTTATACAATTCTCATACTACTCCATAGTTAATAAATAGATTTGTAGTTTCAGAAGATTTCGGAATCGGAACTGGAAGTTATATTTTCACTTACATAAAAGATTCGAGTGTCGTCGACAAGATTAGGTCGGATTGGACTCACGCGGCTGATTTGCCACAGATTCTAAGGGCTTCTTCGAAACTTCACTATTCCATGGTGAATATGAAGCCAACATTATTCATCATGGTGAACTTTTTTATTTGCAAAAAATTAATGTTGTTCCGGGGGAGGAAGCACAAGATCATGTGTATCGTTTTACGATCAACGTGTAATTTAGTTAGTCGAAGATTAATTAAATAAAAAAATAGCGACTTATAGAGAATAAATATTGTTCATGAATTGCAATAAAAGTTGTGAAGTGTTATTGATGTGTTGAATGTTTCATTGAATTAATATACTTCGTAAGAATTATATTATATAGGGTAAATTACAATTACCCTGGAGGTATGGTCAAATTACGAAAAAACCCCTTATGTTTAGACAATTACATCTACTCCTTCAACTATGAATCTTCTTACACCTCCACCCTTGTGGTGTCAAATTCCACATAATCATCTAGATTTTGTGGAATGTGCTCTAGGTTGTACTCGTTTTGTGCAAATATACAGTTTCTGATGCACTACAATTTGATATATACAATCCAAAAAACACATCTTATGATCATCTTGCTTCAAAATGTGGAGCTCGAATTGGATAAAACGGGTACAATCTTGAGAATATTCCATATAATCTAGAAGATTCCACTAAATTTGAAACCGCAAGGGTGGACATGTAAGAAGATTTATAGTTGAGGGGTTGGTTGTAATTACCCAAACAGAAGGGGGGTTTTCGTAATTTGACCATACCCTAGGGATGGTTGTAATTTACCCTATTATATATATGACTAGCAACTTTGGCCCTTTTTATAGTCTTTATTAAAAGTATATTGCATAAATAAATATTAGAATTTAGGTGAAATTTATGACTACAACCTCTTCAATAATAATAAAAGTAAATTTGATAATTAAACCTTATTAATTAATGATTAAATTACCTTTCTCAAATTCATGCTTCAGATTTTATTGCACTAGAAAATAATGGTCAAAGTAAAATTTAATATTTCTTATTATCACAATTTTGATAGCATCTGGTGCAATATTCATGAAATAACAGTAAATATTAAGTAACTCACTAATTACAAACCATGGGCAACCAAATTATTCTCGAAATTTCTTGACCGTTAATATATAATTAACTCGTTTCATTTAGAAAAATATTCAGATTGTATTGTCTATAGTTACTATATTTCCGATGAAGATGGATGAACTTCGATTCGAATTTTTATTCGAATGTGTTGACTTTCCATAATCAAGTTTTTTCTTACCAAGAAAAGTCAAAATGAAAATCAAATAAATAAATAGAAAAGAGATAAACATATAATTAAATTCTTAGCATCAACCTTAATCTCATTACTATTTATGTAACATATATAGATTTACATATTAAGATTTTAAGTGTATAAACCCTATATAAGATGGTACATTGAAGAAGGAAAAAATAAAAATCACAAAAAAATAAAAGTGTCGAAAAATGGCAAAGTTCGTAAATTACTTTTTGTTCGTGGTTACCATTCTCAATCTTGGCTTTGGTACTTATTCGATTTCGTCTTTGATATATTCCAATATTTGATCAGAATTTCTAATAAATTTTATGATTATTTACAGGTTTACAAGTCCATGCAGTGCCTTATGATCACTCATACACACACGAGGCAAGTACACGAAGAAAAAAAAAATAATTTATAATTAATAAAGTTAGAAATCATATTTCTTAAATCTTGTTTTAAGGATTTTGTTATGAACATTTCAGTGTTTGGCAAAGCCGATAAAACCCCAATACAATGGAGGAATAGTCGTCAATCCCGAACTAAACGAAGGATTGTACGGATGGACATCGGTTGGAGATGCAAATATAAAACATGGAAAATCATATGATGGGAATAAATATATTATTGCTTCAGAGAGAAAACAGTCGTTTCACAGTTTCTCGCAGAAATTTATTTTACAAAAGGAAAAACTATACACTTTTTCAGGTACGGTACTCGTATATCTTCATTCATCGCTTACTATATAGCAAAATAATTATGATGACGAAACAATATTGGACACAATAATTATATTGATCTGTCTTTTTTTTTTTTTTTTGGGTAAATTCAATGTAGCTTGGTTGCAAGTGAGCGATGGAAATGCCGATGTAGCAGCAGTTTTGAAGACGAAAACGGGTTATGAAATTGCTGGTTGGGTCACGGCTCGTAAGGGTTGTTGGTCCATGCTCAAGGGTGGTCTCGTCGTCAATACTTCCGGCCCCACAGAGCTCTATTTCGAGGTTCTTTTTCTTCTAATGATCCTCAAACTAAATATTTATTTTAATGTTTATTTATTATTCTTGCGACAACAATTGCTTAAAGTGCTGCAAGTCATGATCATATCAAAATTAACATTTTCAAGAAAAAAACTTCAAAAGTAAAAGAAAATTATCGAGTAGTTTTCATCTTAAATCTATACAACTCGATAAAGTTCACCGAGTAAAACACATAACAAATCTATAAAATACACAATGATAGGGGGGATTTCAGTTTTCATCCCTCAAGTTGCACTAGTTTCACATTTGGTCCACATGTTCATAAAAAACACATTTGGTCCCTAATGTTTAAAAATTTAACAATTTTTGTCATTTCCGTTACTTCGTCAGTTAAGTTAGTCACGGACACACGCTTGATTCCGTTAGTTCTAATGGAAAATTGACGGAAATGACTAAAAGTGTAGAATTTTTGAAACATAAGGGACCAATTTTTTTTTTTTTTTGTGAACATGGGGAAGAAATGTGAAATTAGTACAAACTTGAGAGAGTAAAAATGTATTTTTCCCCACAATGATACAATATCGATATGTAATAAATGTTGTAAATGTCGACTTTAACCTCATTCTTTCATTTGCAGAGCAACAACACAAAAGTTGATATTTGGGCAGACAGCATCTCACTGCAACCATTCACTCACCAAGAATGGAAATCCCACCAACAACAAAACATTGAGAAGGTGAATTCTTTTGCAAAATGAACAAAGAAAATTGAAATTAAATTTCACAAATCTATAATTCAATGTTATATAAATTTAAATGGGAAAATTGCAGTTTCCACCCCTCAAGTTTGCACTGATTTCACAATTGGTCCCTCATGTTTACAAATATTGAATTTTTGAAACACGGGACCAAATGTGAAAACAGTGCAAACTTGAGAGACGAAATTTGAAATTTGAATTTGTAACTCTGTCTGTATATGAGGCAGTTCCGGAAATCAAAGGTGAAATTCCAGGCGGTGGACAAACACGGCGAACCGATACAAAACGCCACCGTTTCAATCAAGCAGCGCCGCCCCAATTTCCCGGTCGGCTGCGCAATCAACCAAAACATCCTCCAAAACAGCGCCTACCAAAACTGGTTCACAACCAGATTCAAATACACCGTATTCGAAAACGAACTCAAATGGTACTCAAACGAGAGATCTCGTGGCTCGGAAGACTACTCCGCATCCGACGCCCTAGTCAAATTCGCCCAATCCCGCGGCGTCGCAGTCCGCGGCCACAACGTTTTCTGGGCTAACCCGGCCGACCAGCCGAATTGGGTGCCGGGACTTTCGTCGAACGACTTGTGGGCAGCTTCGAACAAGAGAATAAATTCAGTGATGGGGAGATACCGGGGGCAGCTTTTCCACTGGGATGTTATGAACGAGAATCTGCACTTCAATTTCTTCGAGACCAAGCTTGGGTGGAACGCTTCCACTACATTCTACGGGAAGGCGAATGCGATTGACGGGAAAACGACGCCGTTTTTGAACGAGTACAATACTATTGAAGAGAGCGGCGATGGGACTTCGTCGCCGTCCAAGTATTTGCAGAAGATTTCGGAGATGAGGAAGAATGGGTATAATGGTCCTTTGGGTATTGGTGCACAAGGGCATTTTACGAATGCGAATCTGCCATATTTGAGATCCGCCATTGATCAGCTTGCTTCTGCCAAATTGCCCATTTGGGTTACTGAATTGGATGTTAAATCCGGCCCCAATCAGGTAATATATGTTTTTTTTCAATTTAAAATCTACAAGTATTTTTTATTGGAAAAAATACAGATTTCATCCCTTAACTTTGCATTTGATTTCCACATTTAGTCCCTCGTGTTCACAAAAATCACATTTGGTTCATCATGTTTCAAAAATTCAACACTTTTAGTCTTTTCCGTCAATTTTTTGTTAGTACAAACGAAATCGAGCTTGTGCCCGTCATTACTGTAAGTGACGAACTAACGGTAAATTGACGGAAGGACCAAAAATGTTAAATTAGTGAAACATGAACCAAATGTGTTATTTTGTGAGCATGGGAACTAAATGTGAAATTAGTGCAAATTTAAGGGGTGAAAACTGTTATTTTCCCAATATTTATTTATTTGTGTTATTGTTTGGGGATACGTAGGGATGAAAATTGGAATGGATATTCCAAATTCTCCCACCCAATCCAAAAATTTCCGATTTTAGTAATTTCGAATTACGAAAATATTTTCAAACGCTATTGGAATTCTCGAGTTCTGCCGATTTCGATCCAAAAAATTTCTGAAATTACGGAACAAATTTTTTCACTCTGAAATATTTTGATTTCCGATTGTTTTTGAAACGGAATAGAATTAGTTTTTCACATACAAAAGAAATGATTTTTTTTCCTCAAGTGTCGATTTCCATCCAATCCGTCCGATTTCTACCACTGGGAATATCCCTAATATTTAAGGAGTTTCAATAATCATATTCTGAATTATTATAATTTAATTTATACTAATTTAATTCAAGTCTACAATCACTAACATTTTCTTTTGCGTTATTATTTTACGAATGACTTGATAATAAATTCGAGAGCCATGCCCCTTATTATATGTAATCGAAAAAGGTAGGTGTTTAAGGGTTAGAAAATCCGGTTTTCCAATTAACCTTAATATTTTTTCTTTCCATGAGTTTAATTCGAAAAAGATCAAACAGTCGAATCTCTAGCTAATCGGCTTAATCGTGACCGTTGATCTCCAACAACAATCACAAAAACCGTAGATTCGTAACTGTGTAAACCCCCATCCTTAACCATGTCTTATATACCCGGAATGGCAAAACAGTTAAAGTCAACAACCGTTGACCAGCTCTTTAATCTCGTCGGGCAAAATTTAACCATGGTTAGGGCAAGACATAATAGTAACAATGTGTGTTTGTTTGGACAGGCATCTTACTTGGAGAAGATACTATGGGAGATTCATTCACACTCGGCTGTACAAGGCATTATAATTTGGTCTGCATGGAGTCCTAATGGATGCTACGTTATGTGTTTGACCGATAATAATTTCCGAAACTTGGCGACCGGAAATATCGTCGACAAGGTTATGAATCAATGGACCCACGCAGCTGATTTGCCGGGCCCCACAGATTCCAACGGCATCTTCGAAACTTCACTATACCATGGTGAATACGAAGTCCAAATCAATCACCCTAATGGAGACGCCGTTTCTAATTTGCATGAAATTAATCTCCTACCAAACGGCGAAGCTCAAGATACTTATCGTATTACGATAAACGTGTAGATCAGTCGGAGTTAGAAAAAAAAATCGAGAATGTTTTAAATATCTACAGAATAATACAAAACTAGCAGAATATTTACAACTTTGACATTTATTTATGACATTAATTTCTTCTTTGCTCTTTTTCTTTTTTCTTTTTTGGCAACCAAAATACAATATATAATACATAATAAATGTATTCGAAAAATCGAAACAGTGTCAATTACATGGTTTTGTTCTTATTAGTCTTGAATCTTGAACACCACTTGCGCATGAGTTCGTCGAGATTAGCGTTCATTCTTGTACCGACGCCTCCCCAAACGAGCATGTGGCTAAAATCACCGAAGGATGAACCGGTCACCTCGTACACTTCCTCGAACCCAATTCTCTTGTAAAATCTCACAAGCTGCAGTTACATATATAAATATCAACACAAAACTAAATCATAACTAACTTTATTTCTTCATATTAAGATTGTACATAGTGCATATAGTATTATACTCAAATTGGACTCAACCCGAATTTAATTGGGTCTAACCCGATATTTAACGGGCTGATCAAGGGTCTATGAGATGCTACATGCAGTGAAATACACTGTAATTTTATATCAAAGATCTATACAAATAACTAACCACTAAACACACAGATACCTGAGTGTGTGCGTTATTATGTGTAGATCAATGGTGTAGAACCATCCGATGTATTTCATCAGATAGATACAACATCTACAAAACCCTGATCAAGGGACATATATATATATATATATTCAAATCAATGACTAATTGCCTTAATTTGATCCAAAATTCTCCGATCTCGTAACAACATTTTTCATTCCGGATTTCAGAAAATGCCGATTTTCCAATTTTTCAATTCTATCGGATCGGAATCGGAATGCATACGAGATTTCCTATATTCGATCCAATTAAAATATCCGAAAACTACACTTATAAGGCATAACATCAATTTCATTTGCATTTTATATTCCAGGGCAAATTACGGCCACCCCTAAGTTATCGTCAAATTACGAAAAACCCCTCATGTTTGGGTAATTACAGTCACCCCTTAACTATGTATTATCTTACGAAAATACCCCTCCACAGATAAATTTAGGGATGTTAAATCAGTAAAACCAAACCGTAATTTCGGTACGCCAACATTTCATTTCATACCGTTTATCGAACTGAATATACGATTTAGTTCGGTAAATAAGCAAATTACATAAATTTTATGCAAAAATATTTAAAAGGGGAAGTTGGTTGTAATTACCTAAACAATGGGGGTTTTCGTAATTTGGTCATACATCAGGCGGCCATAATTTGGCATATATTTTAAGTGAACCAAACGAGAAAAAGAAATCCACTGATTCCGATTCGAAAAACTCCGAACTCCAATTTTCTCCGAACGAAATTGAAATTAGTTTCTCGAAAAAATTTACAATACCTTATTATGATAAAGATCAGTGTCATTGATAGCAAGCAGCTCGGCTCGGCTGCAGCCGCGCTCATAGCCAAGCCTAATCGCTACAGCTCCAATAAACAACCCAATCCCAAATATAGATTTCTCCATCCCGATCGTCTCCCTCTGCAATTTCATCGAATCCAAATGCAGAATTCTGCCCCCAAACCAGGCCCGTATCACCCCCTCGGCCCGGCCCACTTCCCGCCGGGTCTGCAAGCTTGTGGCTGTGATCCTGAAAAACGGGCCGAGTGTTTGGATTTGGATGTCGAGATTCTGCGCTGTGGATGCTTCCATGATTTCTGACATTGTCGGCGCGGAAGTTTCGAGATTGTTTGATTTGTTGCCATGGGGTTTTGGTTTGTGTTTGGATTTGAGGTGATGGGGTTTTTGAGTGATTGGGAATTGTGATTGTGTTTTTGGGGATTTAATTAGGGTTTGTTCTTGAGGATTGAAGTATGATAGTGGAGGCTTCACTGCTCTGGCTAGCTCCATGGATAAGAATACTAAGAACAGGAAAAGTTATTATTATTTTTGTTTATCTTTTACTATTATTATTATTTATTGGGAAAAATACACTTTGAATTGATTTCATATTTGGCCCTCATGTTCACAAAAAACACATTTTGTCCATCATGTTTCAAAAAATTCAACACTTTTAGTCTATTTCGTCAATTTTCCGTTAAAAGTAACGGAACCAAGCGTGGGCCCATCACTACGATAACTGACGAACTAACGGTAAATTGAAAAAAATGACTAAAAGTGTTGATTTTTTGAAATATGAGGGACCAAGTGTGTTTTTTTTAAACATGAGGGATTAAATGTGAAATTATTGCAAACTTGAAGGATGAAAACAGTAAATTTCCCATTATTTATTATTAGGGTAAATTACGGACACCCACCCCCTGAGGTAATGTCAAATTATGAAAAATCCCCTCATGGTTGAGTAATTATTACAACCACCCCTCAAATATATATATATATATGAATCTTCTTATACGTCCACCCCTGCGGAGTCAAATTTAGTGGAATTTTCTAGATTATGTGGATATTCTTCAGTTTGTACCCGTTTTACCTTATTCAAACTCTACATTTTGAAAAAATATAATGATAAGTTGTGTCTCTTGGCTTGTAAACATCAGATTGTGGTACATCATAAATTGTTTTTTTGCACAAAACGAAACTAGAGAGCATTCAACGGAATGTAGACGATTTTGTTGAATTTGAAACCGTATGGATGAACGTGTAAGAAGATTCATAGTTGGAGGAGCTTGATGTAATTACCCAAACATGAGGATTTTTTTTCGTAATTTGACTTTACCTCATTGTAGCAGTAATTTACCTTTCTTGTTGTTACAATCTCAATAGCAGTTATTTTTTATATTATGTTGATCTACACACTCCACTGTGGGTATGTGTGTTTCCGTGTATATGTAAGTTCGGACGAAATCAAGGAATATTTCACATCAATCGAGCAACGTGTGATATCGACAATCCCATGATTAGTACATAATTTAAGTCTCTTATTTAACGAAAGACAAGAAAAAATAAAGACAAAGAGAAACAAATACTTATTTTCTTGAAATCGTCATTAATTAATTTTGGTAATAATATCAGGATAGCATCCTTTAAAAGATGCAATGAAATTTCAGTAATATTTTTAATATCTATATAAAACGTTCAAGCCATTTGCCAATTTTAATCTTAAATAATATTACAAATAAAAAAAATAATAACAAAAATTCAGAGTGTCATCAATGGCGAAGAAGCTCTTGTTAAATTCTTGTTTGGTCCTTAGTTTCATTATAAATCTCATATTTGGTACTAATTCGATTTCATCTCATTATTTCATAAACAAATTAAATTAATCAAGCTGAAAACTTATATAATTATTTATTTATTTTATTTATTCGTCTACAGAATTTCGAGTTAATGCAGTGCCTTACGATCACACGTTCACACACGAGGTAAGTCCGGGACGAAAGGCGAAATTAAATTTTGGTTTTTTTTTTTTTACTTTTATAGAGTTGTAACGATTTATTCTATGCTATATTCAGTGAATTTTACTCGATGTATAATTGTGTACGACGTTATTAATTAGAAACCTATTTAAAAAAAAATTGATTTTATGTTTTATATAGTGTTTGGCGAAGCCTCTCAAACCTCAATATAACGGAGGAATAGTTACGAATTCGGAGTTGAACGAAAAATTGATGGGATGGGCAAAATTCGGAAACGCAAATATAGCGCACGGAGAATCTAACGATGGCAACAAGTACATTATTGCTTCGAAAAGAAAGCAATCGTTCGATAGTTTCTCACAAAATTTTCTTCTCGAGAAAAATAAGTTATACACTTTCTCAGGTACTTATATTAATTTCATCGGTAATTTTAACCAATATTATTCGACGAAACTATATAGTTTGATCGAGGCAATTAATTAATTAATTAATTTTTAATTTGATATATATAGCTTGGTTACAAGTAAGCCATGGGAAAGCTGATATATCAGCAATTTTCAAGACGAGAAACGGCTATCGGAATGCTGGTTTGGTCGTGGCTCGAAAGGGTTGTTGGTTAATGCTCAAGGGTGGCTTAGTAGTCAACGTTTCCGGTCCGGCGAAACTCTATTTCGAGGTTTTTATTTTTCTTCTTTAATTATTATTATTATTATTATTATTATTATTATTATTATTATTATTATTATTAATTTTATTTTTTTCAATTAAGATATTTTACATTTTTTGGATACGGCAATTTTCCTTGTCCAGTTTATGGACAAAGAATCTTCAATGTATATCATGATATCATATTGTATGCATCTAACAAGTTATTTACGTACGATATTTCATTGGTATAAATAAATATATGGATGTGTACATTTAAAATTAAAAATATCCTTAAGGAAGGTCCAAAAAGTCATATTTATTAATTTTGTTTCAATAAATGCTAGAAAAAAATATTTAAGCAATAATTTTGTTTATATATTATAATAGATACTCAATAAATTAATAACCTCATCGTTTAAATAATGTTTTTTTCTAGTCCCATATTATTACTTCAACAATTTAATATTCGCTAAATTAATATAATTTTTTTAGTCTCGATTGTATTAATTTTTTTTACCCGATTGTACATTGATTTGCAGAGCGACAATACAAAAGTTGATATTTGGGCAGATAGCATCTCACTGCAACCATTCACTCACCAAGAATGGAAATCCCACCAAGATCACAACATTCACAAGGTATATGATTTTTCTTTAATTAATTTAAATTATCATAAATATTTAATTCAATATATATATTTTTATTTTTAAACTCTATTTGCAGTTCCGCAAATCAAGTGTCAAATTCCAGGCCGTAGATCAACACAACCAACCCATACCAAACGCCACCGTTTCACTCAAACAACGCCACCACAGCTTCCCTTTCGGCGTCGCCATTAACAAAAACATCATCGGAAACTCCGCATACCAAAACTGGTTCACATCCAGATTCAAATACACCGTATTCGAAAACGAACTCAAATGGTAATTAACGAAAAAAACCCAAATTATATGTGTTTGTATGTAGATGTACTATAAATTAATACAGTCGGGACCGATAAAATTCTATTAATTTAGAAAATATTAAATTATCGAGATAATAATTTAGTACGCTTTTTCCGAGTCCGGACCGTAAGAAATTATTATTTAAACAAGGTTATTAATTTATCAAGCCTCGATAAATTAATAACCTCACTTAAATAATAGTTTCTTCTGATCCCGATTCAGTAAAAATCTACTAAATTATTAGTTCGATAACTTAATATTTCGCTAAATTAATAGAATTTTGATAGTCCCGACTGTATTAATTTATAGAGGTTTAACTGTATGTATAATAACACGATTCGATTCATCGATTAGGTACGCAAACGAAGTCCAAAGAGGAGTGGAAGACTACTCAATTTCCGACGCCCTCGTCAAATTCGCGCAGTCGAACGGAGTCTCAATCCGCGGCCACAACGTGTTCTGGGACAACGAGAGCGACCAGCCTTCGTGGGTGCCGGGACTTTCGTCGAACGACTTGCGTGCAGCCGCGGAGCAGAGGATAAAATCCGTGATGAACAGATACAAGGGGCAGCTATTCCACTGGGACGTTGTGAACGAGAATCTCCATTGGAGCTTCTTCGAGAGCAAGCTTGGAGCGAACGCCTCCGCCGTATTCTACGAGATGGCGAGCGGGATCGACGGCGGGACGACGCCGTTTCTGAACGAGTACAACACCATCGAGCAGAGCAGCGGCGGCGATGCGGCGGCGCCGTCGTTGTATTTGGCGAAGATTGAGCAGATGAGGGAGGAGGGGTATAATGGTCATTTGGGCATTGGGCTTCAGGGCCATTTCTCTGATCCGAATCTGCCGTATGTTAGGGCTGCCATTGATCAGCTTGCTTCTGCAGATTTACCCATTTGGATTACTGAATTAGATGTTAAATCAGGGCCCAACCAGGTATGACTCTTATTTAAACAATTACAGTTTTCATCCGTCAAGTTTGCACTCATTGCACATTTGGTCCATCATAATTATGAAAAATACATTTGGTCCCTTGTGTTTCAATAATTTAATACTTTTGGTCATTTTCGTCAATTAACCGTTAGTCCATTAGTGAAGGCAGTGAAGGGTGCATGCTTGAATCCATTAGGATTAACGGAAAATTGACCGAAAGGAATAAAAATGTTGGATTTTAAAAACATGATGGACCAAATATATTTCTTGTAATCTTGAAGGACCAAATATGAAATTAGATCAAACTTGAGGGACGGAACGGAAACTGTATATTTCCCACTCTTTGTTTATCTAATTTATTTTATTTTCTTTACTCTACATATCATATATGTTTGTAAAATATCTTTTTACATTTCTAGTTGGGGTCGAAATAAGGAGAAAAAAAAATTGATTTGCCCCGATTCTGATCCGAAAAAATACAAATTTGGAGCACTATTTTTCATTCCGAAATTCGGATTCAATTTTTTCCCTTTTTTTTTTGGATTGGAATTGGAAGAAACACGTGGTTCTGATTTCTGATCCAACTTCAAAATTTCTGAAAATAATTCCGAGTATTCCATTTTTTTATTTCCGAAATTTACACTTATAATATCCATAATTCCATATTATTATATATTTTGTATATTATCTTATTAAGAGACTGAAAATTTGGAATATTCCAAATCCCGCCATTTCCGATCCAAAATTTTACTAATATTTTTATTAATAATTTGTGTGTTGTTTGGGCAGGCAACATACTTGGAACAAATTATAAGGGAGCTTCACTCGCATTGGGCAGTCGATGGAATAATAATTTGGAGCGCGTGGAGCCCACAAGGATGCTATAGGATGTGTTTGACAGACAATAATTTCAATAATTTAGAAACGGGCGATGTCGTCGACAAGATTATACACGAATGGGCTCATACTGCCGATTTGCCGGGAACCACAGACTCTAACGGTGTGTTTGGGGCTTCACTATTTCACGGGGAGTACGAAGTCAAAATAAGTCATCCAATGGGAGGCGAATATTCTAGTTTTCAAAAGATTAGTGTTTCGCCAAACGAGGGAGTACAAGATATGGCGATTCGGTTCGAGATCGACGTCTAGAAATGTTAATAATGTGCAAGGAAATTATTGAATATATTGTTAGTTATGTGACATGTAATAGTGTTGGGGGTAATGGATTCCTAATTTTTGCAAGTGCTAAAAAAAACGAATAATGTTTGTTTATCTCATTTTTTATTTTACCTTTTTTTCTAGAGTAAATTCCATTCCCCCCCCTACTTTGGCTCGGTATCACTTTACCCCTTTACCCCCTTCTACTCTCGATTGCATCGATTTACCCTATGTACTTGAAAAATTATCTCAATGTGGCCCTTCGTTGTTAGTTGTCAGACATTTGACCTTAAAACCGTTTGATCTAAGCTCAGAAATTACAAAAACGCCACATCTCCCAGTGTAAATAATTATTAAAAAAAAAAGAATAATTAAAATTCAAGACAACGAGAAAACATAGTACAAGGGTTTTTAATTATTTTTAATTTTTTTAATTAAAAAAAATTATGTAAACTGGGTGCGGTGGTTTTTTTGTAATTTTCAGATTTAGATTGAACGGTGTTAATGTCAAATGTCTAAAAACTAACGGCAATGGCCACATTGAGACAATTTTTCAAGTATAAGGGGGCAAATCGATGCAATCGAGAGTACAAGGGGTTAAAGTGATATCGAGCCAAAGTCCAAGGGGGTAAAGTGGAATTTACCCTTTTTTCTACGGTAAAAAAATATTTAAAAAAAAATTGAATTTCGAAAATGATGTGTTATAGTTTGGGGCATTCCGAGAATCGAACTCGGGACCTCTCGCACCCGAAGCGAGAATCATACCACTAGACCAAATGCCCTGTTGTTCCTTCAAGATCTGTATTAATTAATTCACTAAAGAGTTTAAATGCAGTTCAGTTATTTGTGCTGATAGAAACTGTTTATTGAGTATAATGGCTGGTACAAGAGTGGCACTAGGTTCGAATTTGTTTTGATTGGATTATTGGCAATGTCATGAATTCTATACATTCTTCCCTGAGTTATGTAATTCGCCGCTCTAGGATTTGTGAGTATCATGTAATTATAACTTTGTTGTTAGATGCATCTTCTGTGGCATACATATAAATAAAACAATGAATGGGGGCATTCCGAGAATCGAACTCGGGACCTCTCGCACCCAAAGCGAGAATCATACCACTAGACCAAATGCCCTGTTTGTAATAAAGTTTATTAAATCGGATTTTATTTCTCGGTCTTGGTTTTTCAATTGAAAAGAATTGTCGTAAATATCTTAAGCGTTTGTGAACTCAAGAAAATGAAAATTACATGCATGGTAAAGAATGTACAGTCTTCTATAGTCTATACTTAATTATGCTGCACATGTTGCAAGCAATAAACACTTGTTTTCTTGGGCTTGTCTCAGTAGAATAATCTTCTTCTGAAGAATTTCCACACGCATCCCTCGATTAATTATTGCTTAGTTCTTGAAACTTTTCGTAAATAAAATTAAAGTCTTATTTGCATGGCATCACTCTTTGGATTTTGGTAAAACATATGTTCTTTCATATGTTTTCTTGTAGGGAGCTCTACGATCAGTTCGTGCTAATCGCCGGAGCTGGTTTAACACGCTCTTTTGTAGCTTATTTTTTCGCCAAAGTTTGTTGTATTTTGTAAAATTTGACGTATAAAAGAGTGCATGTTGAACCATCAGTACAAAAAAGTAGATTGATTCTGTTAAGTTCGCCGTTTTTCTACAAATTAAGTGCACATATAGAAAACAAGTAGTAAACTGCACCCAATGCAATATCACTAAAATCGCTTGAATATTATAATTTAAGCAAATGCTCATAGATAGATGATCTTATTCATGAATCCATTCTTTGGATTTTTAATTAGCTAAGAATGTTAAGATACAACAATTAAATGAGCTGAAATCATGCTAAAAAACATTCCACGTAATCTAGAAGATTATGATGAATTTGACACTATAAGGGTGGACGTGTAAGAAGATTCATAGTTGAGAGGAGTGGTTGTAATTTTACCCAAACATTAGGGATTTTTTCGTAATTTAATCTTACCTCAGGGGGTGGCCGTAAGTCGTAACTTACCCTAAAAAAATTGTGTGGTATTTGGCCAGACAACTTATTTCGAACAAATTATATCACATTGGGCCGTTGAAGAAATAGCGATTTGGAGGAAATATTGTGGACGAGTTTATAAGTGAGTGGACTCATGCAGCTGACTCACCTGGAACCACAAATTGTAAGAGTCTGTTTGGGACTTCACTATTTCACGATTGATGTGGTACGATTCCACGTCACGTTTTACGATTCCTCCATCGCACTTTTTGATTCCTCGCTTGGGCACTACCTACATCACGAAAATTCGTTAGGGCGTCGGGATTTGTCGTGGCGAAAACTCTCTTGACGCTCAAGTCAGCTTTCTATGATAGAAGAATTTAGAAAATTCAAGAGACTGCTCAGGAGTTATGAATTACGTTGTAAGGTTTCCGGGTATTTATATGGAGGTATATATTATCATGGGCCTAAGCCACTTAATATGGGTCGATTTGGGCCTAACTGTTTAGATCATGGCAGTTTGGGTCTTAGCCGACTTGGGCTTGTATTATTATATTTAGTCGATTTGGGCTTGGTTTGTGTGCCTCTATGGGCTTGTCGATATGGGTCTTTGGGCGTGGACCCATCAACGACAATTATGAAGCCACAATCAATCTCCCTAAAGGAGGTAAACACTATTGTTCTCAAAATTTAGTGTTGTTGTGCCAAACGAGGTAGAAGAAGAAGACTATTATTTTCAAGATCCATCTCTAAGTTACTAGTGTTCAAAAAAGTGTACATCAACGATTTTTTACTCTAGCATGCCATACCTTTATATTTGGGATATTTATATGTTGAATCTTATCTCAATTTCTTATTAGATAGTGAAATTAATTAAATGGATTCTCTACTAATAGATGAATGCTGCTTCGGCTACTTTTGAGCAGGCAAGAGAATGCAGATTCATCAGGGTAGTCTCGTCTATACGATTCTGCCGGGCGGACTCAAGGGGGTGTGCGATCTACACGAGAAGAAGAGGAAGCGAAGCCAGATGCTTCATATGCATCTTCTAGCTTAATTAACCCCTGGATTTTTTAAATGGCCTTCCAAGTCCCAACCTAGGGTAAATTACAACCACCCTTGAGGTATGGTAAAATTACGAAAACCCTCCTCTTGTTTGGGTAATTAAAACAACCCTCCTCAATTATAATTTTTTTACGCACCCACCCTTGCAGTTTCAAATTTAGTGGAAGTTTCTTGATTATATAAGATATTATCACTTTTGTACCCGTTTTATCTCATTCGAGCTCCAAATTTTGAAGCAAGATGATCATAAGATGTGTTTTTTGGCTTGTATATATCATATTGTGGTGCATCAGAAACAATATTTTTACACAAAACGAGTACAAACTAGAGAACATTCCATAGAATCTAGATAATGTGTTGAATTTGACACCATAAGGGTTGAGATGTAAGAAGATTCATAATTGAGATCGTAGATGTAATTATCCAAACATGAAGGATTTTTCGTAATTTGACCATACATCAGGGGTGGTTGTAATTTACCCCCAACCTATCATCTCGGAATCGAATTCATTTGCTTTTGCAGCGTCTGCATATTGATCGGTTTCAAAACCATGGGTATCGGCTTAAGCCTTCCCGGATCCAACCTTCTCTGAACTGAACTCTTCTGACCCCGCCCTCTCACCTGAGCCCTTTCTTTTCAATAGAATCAAGGTGCTCTAAGATTTCAGTTTACATGCACTAGTATACATCACCAATCAAATCGTGGTGCACCTTACAAACAAATAGATAATCAAAATTGTTGTAAATAGTTGTATGAATTGAGTGACTAGTAAAGCTGTCGATTCACTTGTCAATAAAAAAAAACGAGAGAGAACAAATTGTGATTACAGAGTACACTTCTAGTGGTTGTTGCTTCGATTGTCAAGGGTAAATTACGGTCACCCCTGAGATAAGGTCACATTACGAACTCTCCCTCTTTTTGGGTAATCACAAGCACACATCAATTATGAATCTTCTTACACGTTCATCCTTATGGTGTCAAATTAAACATAATTTTTTAGATTTCGTGGAACGTTCTCAAGGTTGTACTCATTTTGTGCAAAAATGCAGTTTCTGATGCACTACAATCTGTTATTTACAAGCCAAGCGACACATCTTATAATCATCTTTTGTTTCAAAATGTATAACTCGAATGTGGTCAAACGGGTACAAATTGCAGAATATTCCACATAATCAAGAAGATCTCACTAAATTTGACATCGTAAGGGTGGACGTGTAAGAAGATTCGTATATGAAGGGTGATCGTAATTACTCAAACATGAAAGGTTTTTTTTATCATTTGACCTTACCTCAGGGGTTGACCGTGATTTACCTTAAAAAGTAGGGTAAATAATTACGAACCCCCCTGAGCTTAGGCTAAATAACGAAAAACACCCCACCTATCCGTAATAACCAAAACCTCCATCTGATTAACTGTTGATCGAGTTTTTTAACAGAAAATGTGTACAATCTATTATACCTTCTGATAAATAGGGGAGAAATAAAAGAAAATATCTGAAATTATGTAAAGTCTATTCCCTAGAATAAAATAAAATCCGAGAAAAATCACACTGTAAGACGGAAACAAACATCAGGGAGTTTTTAATAATTACGAATAGGTGGAGGTGGTTTTTGTAATTTAATCTAAGTTTAGGGGGTTTTCGTAATTTACCCTAAAGAGTAAGGAGAAGAGAGCGAACAGTGCGATACAAATATGACGAGTGAAGGGTAAAATAGTAAAAACTAATAGTTATATATAGAATTAGAAGATTAATCACACATAAAAAATTCAAATTTAGAGCTTTTACCCCCAAACACTCCGTTCGCTGCTACTCCACCCGTCCACCGCCACTCCACCGCCGAAAACCATTTTCCTTCTCTCTAAAATCACTCTGAAATTTTGAAGAAGAAAAGCGCTGCTCAACAAGGTAAGATCTTCTGCAAACATTCAATTCGATTTTTTTTAGGGCAAAAATTATGCGATACTGAATTTTGTAGCTGTAGTATTACTGCTTCTGCTGATTTATTTAAACCTATTTTTTTAATTATTCCTAGCTTCAGGAATTATTGTCCGCTTTCTCCGCTGCGCATTAAATCTCAATTATATATAAAAAATAATGGAACATGGATTTGTCAGTTTTTTCAATTATAATTATTGATTGAAGCTGCAGATTTATTTAATTTAATATCTGCTTGCTGGGTACTAGTTTTTTTATTTTTATTTTTTTATTTTTATTTTATTTTATTTTATATCTGAGGAAGGGTCATGATTGAGAATTTGGCCTATTAAAAGTATATTTTGAAAATTACAGTTTTCATCCTCAAGTGTGCACCGATTTCACATTTGGTCACCCATATTCACAAAATACACATTCGGTCCCTCATATTTCAATAATTTAAACACTTTTGGTCATTACCGACAATTTACCATTAGTCTGTCAGTTAAGGCAGTGATGGACACCCTCTTGATTCGGTTAGTACTAATGGAAAATTGACGGAAATGACTAAAAATGTTTAATTTTTGAAACACGAGGGACGAAATGTGAAATCGGTGCAAATTTGAGTGAAAACCGTATTTTTCCCAAAGTATGTTAAATGAATCAAAGTAGATAAATTGACAGTGAAAGGGAAAAAAAGAGAGGAGAGAGTTGGTTTGTGAAAGTCAATGAACAAAAAAAATAGATAGGGGCATTCCGAGAATCGAACTCGGGACCTCTCGCACCCAAAGCGAGAATCATACCACTAGACCAAATGCCCTTTTGTATTAGTACTTGATCTATCTTCTTAAAGATGATATTTTTTTTGTGCATAATGTTTTGGATTTAGGCTCTAGATGTAGGTTACTTAATTTCAAGAGTCATTTGTTACTTTTAGGCAATCTTTATTATCTATAGTGGCTAGTTATGGGGGTGGCACTAGGTTCGTTTTCTTGATTGGATTATTGCCAATGCCATGAAAGTTCTACAAACAACGAGTATTGGATTATAACTGTTGATCTGCACATAATTACACACACATGTGTATGTGTGCTTAGTGAGTGGTTATTTGACCACATCAATGGCTAAAAATCACCCGGTGTAGCATCTCGATAACCGATTTTTCCTGTTTCTATAAGCTGCTTGCCCTTTCATTAACAATTTTTAAAATAAAAAATAGAAAATGGTGGGAGAAAAGCCAAAAAAGAATTGCAATTAACTTGTTTAAAAAGGGGCATTCCGAGAATCGAACTCGGGACCTCTCGCACCCAAAGCGAGAATCATACCACTAGACCAAATGCCCTTTTGCTATTCTTGATTTGTCATCTTTAACATGATGATGTATATTGCATAATGTTTTGGATTTAGGCTCTAGTGGTAGTTGACTTAGATTCGAATGTCATTTTGTTGATTTTAGAAAACCTTTATTATCTATAATGGCTAGTTATTGGGGTGGCTCTAGTTTCGTTTTGTTGATTGGATTATAGCCAATGCCATGAAAGTTTCACAAACAGCGAGTCCTAGATTTACTCTTTTGAATTAACTAAACCTTGGTGAATTCTTGAACGAGCAGATATTTGTTCCTAGAACTGTCTATCAACCTCTGACATTGAGTGATCCATGCTATCTATACATTCTTCTCTAAGTTCTTTAATTCATAAATTAAAATAAATGGCCTTACAATTCCTTTTTCTTGAAAGATCATAGATCATTTTGGTATTTTGTTTCTTGCGGGTTATAGTTCCGTTTTGTATGGAGCATTTGCCTATTAAAATGAATTGAAGTGGTAAATTAATAGTGAAAGGAAAAAGGAAAAGAAATAAGACTTTTTTTGTGAAAGTCAATGAACGAAAAATATTGAATGGGGCATTCCGAGAATCGAACTCGGGACCTCTCGCACCCAAAGCGAGAATCATACCACTAGACCAAATGCCCTTCTGTTATTCTTGATTTGTCATCTTTAAGATGATGTCGTATAGTGCATTCTTTGGATTTAGGGTCTAGATGTAGTTGACCTAGATTCAAAAGCCATTTGTTTATTTTAGACAACCTTTATTGTCTATAATGGCTAGTTAAGGGGGTGACTAGGTTTGACTTTTTTTGACCAGATTCTTGGCAATGCTTTGAAAGAACCTCAAACCATGACTGTTCTTAAAGCTTTTACTCAACCTCCAACACAAATTCATTTGTGCATTCTTTAATTCTCAATAAAGACTCAACCATTTTCATTGTTGGTTCAGCTCTGTTTTTTCACTTTTGACCTAATGGTTCTCGAAAGATCATCTTTTGGTCAATTTTCTGTCTTATTTTCACATGTTCACTACCATTATAGCTATCATTTGTCCAAGATTGGTTTCTTTTATTCTCTGTCAGCGATTTGCTAAATCTTATTAAAAATAGACTCTGTTTATCGAGCGTAATTGTATTGGTTTTAACTTGTAAACATCTAGGATTTTTAGTCGGTTGAGTTTGGACTTGACCACTTTGACATTGTGAAGAAATAAATTTAACTCATAACAGTTGACAGTTCTGTAGCTGATATCTAAACTTTTGTCTACCTTTAAGTCGACTTTGTCAGCCTCTATAATTTGATAGCTCTTTAATTAACAATTTCTTAAAAAATATAAATGATAGGAGAGAAGCCAAAAAAAGAATTGCATTAACTTGTTTGAAAAGGGGCATTTCGAGAATCGAACTCGGGACCTCTCGCACCCAAAGCGAGAATCATACCACTAGACCAAATGCCCTCTTGTTATTCTTGATCTGCATTTTTGAAGATGATACTGTATATTGCATAATAATAATTCTTTGTGTTTAGGCTCTAGATGTAGTTGAATTAGATAGTTAGATTCAAATGTCATTTGTTGCTTTTAGACAGTTACGGGCCGCACTAGGTTTGTTTTGGTGATTGGTTTATTGCTAATGCAATGAAAGTTCCTCAAACAACGACTACTAGATTCATGCTTATGAAATAACAAAAACTTAGTGGTGAATTCTTAAATAAGCAAATATTTGTGTTCATAAGGTCGATCTCTGGCATGGAGTGATCTATGCAATCATACATTCTTCCCCGAGTTTTTTAATTCACTATTTATATATAGTGGATATTGCGTAGTTAAGTTCATTGTGTTTTAGATGCCATTATTTTGGGTAAAATACAAATAATGTGCTAACAATTTTATTGTTTGCAAGGCCTATGACTCTCGTTCGGCGCAACAGTGCACAAAAGATCATGAAGTTATTCTATATCTTGCTATCCAGACTTTTCTCCCCTTGGGTAGACATTGCCTGCCTCTGTAAGCTGCTTGCCCTTTTATTAACTATATCTAAAATAAAAAATAAAAAAATGATAGGAGAAAAGCCGAAAAGAATTATTACATTAAATTATTTGAAAGGGGCATTCCGAGAATCGAACTCGGGACCTCTCGCACCCAAAGCGAGAATCATACCACTAGACCAAATGCCCGGTCATGCATATTTTGCTGACTTTCACATTTTAAACCAAAAAAAGTAATAACTATAAGTTCTTTCATATGTTTTCTTGTAGGAACCTCTACGATTGGTCCGTGCTACTTCCCGGGGATGAGTTAAGAGTGCGATTTTGGTAATCGGAATTGCGGCTTCCTAATTTGTGTGTAAGAGCAATTTCAACTCATCTTTTGTTATTTTACAATTTATAGAATACAACAACTTTTTTGGCTAAAAAACAAGCTCCATGATTTGTTTTAAAATTTACTATATTTGTTAAATTATGAGTTAGACTTTCTCAAAATGTGGTAAATATTATTTTCTACCCGAACTCTTTAATTGGTCAAGTTCGACAATTCGATTAGTAATCTACACAGCAGAACCCCTACATTTTGTTACCCAAAACGGTTACAAGTCAATTTTAAATAATGCATCATTAATCACAAGCTCTACATTTTGTTAACCATGAAATTATCTCAACCTTGATATTGTGGCCATCCCCTTCACCCACATTTTAATGCAAACTTTTCTATTTTCTTCGTCCCCATATTAAACCTAAAAACTAGCTCGCACACACATTGACACGTTCACACACATACAAAGTATATATATAAACGGGGGGTGGAGAAAGAAAAATAATATAGTTGCAAAAGCAAAAAAAAAAAATCAGAGAAAAGGAACAACCGAAGGATCACTTCACGGTTTTCTTTTCTCTCTTTATATAAAATCAACCTTTAACGTATTTTGCATGCATGCTTGAAAGGACATCATCCTCTCAAGAATGCAACAAAAGTTATATTCTCTAGATATATATAAACGTGCAAGATATTACCATCGTTAAATTTAATCGTACATTGAGAGGAAATATAAAATCAAGAGTCAGAAAATGGCGAAGCTTTTAAGTTCTTGGTGGTTTATCAGCTTCCTTTTCATTCTCGTATCTCGTATTGAAGCTCATTCGGTGACTTACGATCACTCATTCACGCATGAGGCAAGTCCAACGAGGAAAAAGAAACAACTAAGAATTTGAAAATTATTTCCTTCCTTTATGTGCTTACTTACGATCCTATTTTTTTAAAAATATTTTTTATTGATTCAAATTCTTTTATGTGCTCAGTGTTTGGCAAAGCCTTTGAAGCCTCAATATAACGGAGGGATAATCGTGAACACCGAACCGAATAAGAAATTAGATTCTTGTGTAATTTCCGGAGATGCGAACGCGACGAAAGAATGCATTTTCTCGCAAAAGCTCTTATTGGAGAACACAAAACTATATACTTTCTCAGGTATACTTTTTTTTTTTTTAATTATTTTCCTTCTTCTTAATTTCTTATTTATGTATTTATTTAAAATATATATTTAAAAAAAAAATTGATTTGATTGTAGCATGGTTGAAAGTAAGCGATGGGAATACCGACATAGGAGCGGTTGTCAAGACAAGTACATACAATCAAAGTGTCGGCACAGTTTTTGCTCAACATGGTTGTTGGTCCATGCTCAAGGGTGGTTTTATAGCTAATGCTTCTGGCCCGGCGGAGCTCTTATTTAGGGTGGTTACTCGACTTTAATTTTTTAATAAACTATTTAATTACTCAAAATCGGTGGCGTAATTTTGATTTTCTTCCACTCTTTGATTTGCAGAGCATAAATGCAGATGTCGAGATATACGCAGACAGCATCTCACTGCAACCATTTACGGAACAAGAATGGAAATCCCACCAAGATAAAAGCATCGAAAAAGTCCGCAAGTCAAGGGTCAAATTTCAGGCGGTTGACCAACACAACCGCCCGATCTCCAACGCCACCGTCACCATCAAACAACGCCGCCCCAGTTTCCCCTTTGGCACCGCCATCACATTACACATCCTCGAAAATCCCAAATACCGAGATTGGTTCTTTTCCAGATTCAGATACACTGTCTTCGAAAATGAAATGAAATGGTAAGTATAGTATCGGTGGAAATTGGAACGGAATTTCTGATTTTGCCGATTCTCGCTCCGAAATTTTCCGATTGGAACAATATTTTTCATTTTGAATTCCGATTTTTTGTTTACCCCCCCCCCCCCCTTTTCTTATTGGAATTGGAATTGGAATAGAAATGAGATTCCGATTTCTGAACCAATTTGAAATTCTGAAAATAATTCCGAAAATTCCATTTATTTCCCGAAATTTTGATTTTTCAATTTTTTTCTTTCTAATATACCTTTTCCCAACACTTTTAAACATGATTTGACCGCTACAGTATTTTTTTGTCTCCTCCCAAAATATAAACAAATATGACTTTCATTCTCAAAATTCTTCCCTCAAAGCATATTTCCCGAAAATAATTTCCGAAATTCGTTTTTTAGGCCAAATTTTCGATAGTCTTTGAAAATTGTTTGGAAATTTTCGATTTTGGGACAATTTTTTCCATTCCAACTTACTAAGTCCCAATTTTCAATTTTTACGATGTATTAGGAACAAAATTGGAATTTGTTTTTCACTCATGCAAAACAATCGATTTTTTTCCGTAATTGCTAGTTCTGTTCCGATCCGATATAACATGATCCGATTCATCAAACAGGTATGCAAACGAAATCGAAAGAGGCGTCGAGAACTACACCATTTGCGACGCCATGGTCCGGTTAGCCCAATCCCACGGAGTCGCAATCCGAGGCCACAACGTATTCTGGGATCACGGCAACCTCCAGCCCGAGTGGGTCCCGGCACTTTCGTCTGACGAATTGCGTGTGGCCGCAGACAAGAGGATAAAATCAGTGATGAACAGATATAAAGGTCAGCTAATTCACTGGGATGTCATGAACGAGAATCTCCATTGGAACTTCTTCGAGACCAGGCTGGGGCCCAACGCTTCCAATGTTTACTACGAGATGGCGAACAAGCTTGACGGAAAAGCGTTGCCGTTTCTGAACGAGTACAACACCGTCGAACACGCTGGAGATGTCTATGATAAGGCGACTCCTTCAAAGTATTTGCAGAGGATTTGGCAGATGAGGAAGATGGGGTATAATGGTCCTTTAGGTATTGGGTTGCAGGCGCATTTCTCTACTGCGAATTTGCCGTATGTTAGGTCGACTATTGATCAGCTTGCCTCTGCGAAATTGCCCATTTGGATTACTGAATTGGATGTTAAATCCGTGCCCAACCAGGTACATCGTCTTTTCTAACACGATTTTAAGACGATTTTCTGCCCAAGTATTTTAACTTAGATCAAATTTCTAAATTTGCAAGTCCTGAATTTTCTAAAAAGAAAAGTTTCTAAATATAAAAGCTTCTAGAGTGGAAACATGGTTAAAATATATGTTACACCTGGTTAAGTTTACATGACTGGGTATCGTCATCGTTCATTTTACACACACCAACATGGATGTGTGTTTGTGTGTGTGTGTGTGTGTTTGTGTGTGCGTGTGTGTGGTGTGTGTGTGTGTGTGTGTGTGTGTGTGTGTGTGTGTGTGTGTGTGTGTGTAATGAGTGATGATGTTGTAGGGGTGGAAACTGGATTGGGATTGGGATTTTCTGATTTCCTCTGATTCCGATCTGAATTTTTTTTATTTTGGATTATATCTTTCATTTTGAAATTCCAAATTTTCCCGAACTTCTTGGATTGGAATATAATGAGATTTTGATTTTCGATATTTTTTTTTCTAAAAAATATTATGTATTTGGAATTTTCCAAATTACAGCTTTCCGATCTAAAAATTTCCGATTTTGGAACAAAAAAATTCATTCCAATTCCTGAATATTCGACTTTTTTCGATTTATTTTGGAACGGAATTGGTATTTAATTTTCACTTAAAAAAGATATCAAAATTTTCAGAAAGTACTAATTCCAATCTGGAATCCGTCCGATTTCCACCCCCTATGATGTAGCATAGTATTGACCTAATAATTAGGGTAAAATCAGGTCATTTCTAACACAACGGTGAATCTTATATAAATATAAGATAATATTGTGCGTCGTTTGCCAGGCATTATACTTGGAGCGAATTACAAGGGAGCTTCATTCACATTCGGCAGTCGAAGGAATAATGATGTGGGCTGCATGGAAACCCGAGGGATGCTACGCTATGTGTTTGACGGACAATAATTTCAAGAATTTGGAAACCGGAGATGTTGTCGACAAAATTTTAAGTGAATGGACTCATGCTGCTGACTCACCTGGAACCACAAACTCTAAGGGTTTGTTTGGGACTTCACTATTTCACGGCGATTACGAAGCTACAGTTAGTCTCGGCAATGGAGATAAACATTCTTGTTCACGAGATTTTAGTGTTTTGCCAAACAAGGGATCGAAGAAGACGATTCGTTTCAAGATCAATATCTAAGATGGAAATATTGTGCACAAAATTATATTGTTGTAACAACATGTAATAGTGTTGGGGGTAGAGTATTTTTTTCCCCGGTGCATATATATGTTTTTATTTATATAATATATATAAATCGAAAAAATATTGTGATGCCACCACGCTTACAAGTTACGTGTTATGATTCAAGGAATAATCGTAGAATTGATAAACAAAACAAAGAATACAATGAAAATAAAGACTGGATATTCGATTATTATTCGGAAAATTAGGTATGGGTTTTTTGGAATAAGAACAAACAATTGAAGCTCGAAGATAGATAAATCTAAGCTATTTAATCTAACTTAGCTAAACTACAAATTACATTAAAAATGATCGCATGTATAGTGACACAAACATGCTTTTATATACCTCGGCAACGGTCAGAAAACTCAGACTCACGTGCTTGTCACCCTATATATGCATCTGCTGAAACGTCGTCGTTCCACGCCCTAATTTATTAACAGGAAAACGCTGAATAACTTACAGAAACGCGTAACACTTCTTCACTCCAAACGACATCGTTTGATGAATTGAAAATTTCTAAACAAAAAAAAAAAGTTTAGTTCGTTACATTTTACGTACGGGTGTCAACGTTTGGACATGTTGTGCGGTTTATTTACATTTCGTTTTAAGGAAAAATGTTTAGTAATAGGAAGTATTTGAAAGTGTAACTAAGATATAAAACACTGTAACAGTCAAATTATAACTATACAAGTGTTCAACAAAAATGTATAGTAGAAGTCGAATTTGAGAAATAAACTAATGTTTATTTAATTTTTAATGATATACTAAAATAATGTTTGAAGCAAAGATAAATTTTGGAATTATTTTGAAAAAGCGAACAAAAATGATTTTTCTGTGTGTTAATTTTGGTCCAATTTTGCAGCCCAAAATGGCAAATAATAATAATAATAATAATAATAATTATTATTATTATTATTATTATTATTATTATTATTATTATTATTATTATTATTATTATTATTATTATTATTATTATTATTATTATTATTATTATTATTATTATTATTATTATTATTATTATTATTATTATTATTATTATTATTATTATTATTATTATTATTATTATTATTATTATTATTATTATTATTATTTTTAAATTAGAATAAATTTGAAATATGTGCCCACTGATATACTTCTATTCTATACGGAGAAACCTCTCTTCATAACCTAAATCAAAAATTAGTATCTTCGCCATGAAAACCCTGCTCAAGCTTCAGCAAGGTAAGATCTCTGCTGATTTTTTGTCGCAATTTTCGTATCGGAAACCTAATTTATATTCAAATCAATATGAATTTTGCACTGAATTTTTTATTCATAATATTCGTTGATTCTGACATTAAAATAAGTTCATTTATTTGCTGCTGTTGTTTTTCTGACTCTATTATTTTGTAATATATTGAGATCTATGGTGTGATTAAATGCCTATAGCTTAAGCAATTATTGCCCTTTTTTTGCGGCGTCTGAATTAAAAAAAAAAACAGAGAACATGGGTTTTTGAATTACTGTTGCTGCAGATTTGTTTGCTGCAAGTTTACTTTTTATTTATTATTTTTCTTTTATTTTGGTGTACTATTTTAATTTTTAAGGTATTGTGGTGTGGTGTTCTGTGCTAGGGATTGTAGTTTCATTTGTTTATGGATACATTTTTGCACATAAAATTTGTTTAAAATGAATTAAAATTGAAGAAAAAAGAAAAAAAGAAGATTTTTTGTGAAAGTCAATAAACAAAAAGAGAATGGGGGCATTCCGAGAATCGAACTCGGGACCTCTCGCACCCAAAGCGAGAATCATACCACTAGACCAAATGCCCTTTTGTTTATGTTTGATCTGTCTTCTTAAAAGTGATGTTGTTTAATGCATAATGCTTTGGGTTTTTACACAATAGATACAATCCATTTATATTGAGAAGTCATTTGTTGCTTGGATGGGGGGTGGGGGTGGTTGGTGGGGGGTGGGGTGGGGTGGGTATTCTTCCTCGAGTTCGTCAATCACTCGTTTAATGTTGTGCAAATCATGTTTTTTTGACTTCGTCGTTTAGATGCCATGATTTTGGGTAAATTCTCAATAATGCCTCTATAGTTTCATTCTTGTTAACGTCAGTTTTTCACTTTTGACTTAATAGTTCACAAAAAGATCATCAAGTGTTTTTGTAAATGGTTCACATATTCACACTACCATTATAGCTATCAATTCTTCGAGCTCGATTTCTTTCATACTCTGTCAGCTATTTGCTAATTCTTATTCAAAATGTACTCTGTTTACTGAGTGGAAGTGTATCGGTTTTAACAAGTAAACATCTAGGATTTTTATTCGGTTAGAGTTTTGACTAGATCACTTTGACATCGTGAGGAAGTAAAATTTTCTACCCCTAAGTTGACTTTGACAGCCTCTATAATTCGATAGGCCTTTAATTAACAATTTATTAAAATATAAAATGATAGGAGAGTTGCCAAAAAAAGAATTGCATTAACTTGTTTGAATGGGGCATTCCGAGAATCGAACTCGGGACCTCTCGCACCCAAAGCGAGAATCATACCACTAGACCAAATGCCCTGTCATGTATGCTTTGCTTTGTGTGTCTTCTTAAAGCTAATGTTTGGTTTGGTTAGAATCTAGACATAATCCATTTATATTGAGAAGTCATTTGTTGCTTTTAGATAACCTTTAATATCTATAATGGCTAGTTATGGTCGGAACTTAGTTTGAATTTTGCTGATCAGATTTTTGGCAATGCTTTGAGAGCACTGCAAACAATGACTAACAGATTTACCCTTATGATGTAATGAAACGTTGGTCAATTGAAGATGTTCTTAAAGATCTTACCCACCCTCTGACACAAAGTCATTTGTGCATTCCTTAATTCACTCGTTTACTAGTTGTGCATATCTTGTTTTAAAATTCTCAGTAATGCCTCGACACTATCGTTGTCGTTAAGAGTCCGTTTTTCACTTTCGATTTAATGGTTTTCAAAAGATCATCAAATGCTTTTGCAAATTTTATACATTCTGTCATTCTGATGTAGCTATCATTTCCCCCAGCTTGGTTTCATTCATACTCTGTCTCGATTAGCTATTTGCTAATTCTTATTCAAAATGGACTCTCTTTGTTGAGCCTAATTGTATCAGTTTAAACTAGTATAATTCGAGGAGTCTTTTGGGTAGGGTTTTGACTAGACCCCTTTGGCATCGAGAATAAATAAATATAACTTATGACAGTTAACAATTCTATAGCCGTTATCCAAACTTTTTTCTACTCTTAAGTTGACTTTGCCAGCCTCGATAGTTTGATAGGCCTTTAATCATCCTAAAAATATAAAATGATAGGAGAAAAGCCAAGCAATTGAAAAAAGTCCTTTAAATTGTTTGAAAAAGGGGCATTCCGAGAATCGAACTCGGGACCTCTCGCACCCAAAGCGAGAATCATACCACTAGACCAAATGCCCTCTTGTTATTCTTGATTTGTCTTCTTTAAGATGATGTAGGTGCACAATTCTTTGTATTTAATCTCTAGATGTAGTTGACTTAGGTTGAAAACTCATTCTTTGCTTTTAGTCAACCTTTATTGTCTATAATGGCTAGTTAAGAGGCGGCACTAAGTTCGTTTTGTTGATTAGATGGAAGTTCTTCAAACAATGACAACTAGATTTACTCTTGTGAAATAACAAAAACTTTGTGAATTCTTAAACAAGCAGATGTTTCTTTGTAAAAATCTTAATCGATCTCTGACATGGAGTGATCCATGCAATGTGTACGTTTCTCCCCGAGTTCTTGAATTCACTATTTAAATTGTCTGCATATTGTGTAATTAAGTTCGTTGTGTTTAGATGCCATAGTTTTGGGTATTTGTTATTTTCTCAAATTTATGACTGGACCCTAGTGTAGCTAGCCTTTCTCCTAACTTGGTTTCTTTAGCACTCTGCGCTATCTGTATTCAAATATCGAGGAGTTTTTGTATTGGGTTTTGGACTAGATCATTTTGACATTTAAGAAGTTAATCTGAATATCTTAAAATAATTAACAATTCTATAACTAGTGACTAGATTGACCACACGCCCCGTGAGTTGACTTTACCTTCGTCTATGATGTGCTCTGCCAAATTGCTTTCTGTCAGACAAGTTAATCAAAAATATTTAATGATGGGAAACAAAACTTGCATTAACTTGATTGAAATGGGGCATTCCGAGAATCGAACTCGGGACCTCTCGCACCCAAAGCGAGAATCATACCACTAGACCAAATGCCCTGTTGTTTATATACTTCTTGATCTCTCTTCTTGATGTAGGATCTAGATGTAGTTGACTTAGATTCAAAAGTCGTTCGTTGCATTTAGACAAACCTTTACTGTATATAATGTATAATTACGGGGTGGCACTAGGTTCATTTTATTGATCGGATTATTGCCAATGCTATAACTATTGTATCTTATACGTATTTATTAGCTTATAAGTTGGGTTGGGATCTGACTTTTGAGAAGAGATAATGGGTTTGCCTGCCTCTATAAGCTGCTTGCAAGTATTAACAGTATTTAAAATATAAAATAATAGAAGAAAAGCCAAAAAGAATTACAAATAAATTGCTTGATTTGGGGCATTCCGAGAATCGAACTCGGGACCTCTCGCACCCAAAGCGAGAATCATACCACTAGACCAAATGCCCTGTTGCATTATTGCTTGATCTGTCTTCTTGAAGATGATGTTGTATATTGCATAATAATTCTTTGGATTTATACTCTAGATGCAGTTCACTTACATAGGTAATTTTTTGTTGCTTTTAGGCAACCGTTAATGTCTATAAGTAAAGTCAAGGGGTGGCACTTGGTTCGACTTCTGTTGATTGGATTATTGGCAATGTCATGAAAGTTTCACAAAAAACGATACCTAGATTTGAACTTATGAAGTAAGAACACATTGGTGAATTCTTGAACAAGTAGATATTTGTTTGTAAAGCTGTCAAGCAACGTCCATGGAGTGATCCATGCCATCTATGAGTTCTTCAATTCACTATTCTACTATTGTTCATGTCATGTAATTATAATTGTTTAGATGTCACGATTTCGGGTAAATTACATATAATGTCCAAACAATTTCATATCTTGAAAGAGCATAATTTGTGTTGTGGTATTATCCGCTGGGGATTGTAGATTTGTACGGAGAAATTTGGCTTTTAAATATTTGTTGAAATGAATTGAAGGGGATAACAAAAAAGAAGAGTTGATCTGTGAAAGTCAATGAACAAAAAGGTATTGATAGGGGCATTCCGAGAATCGAACTCGGGACCTCTCGCACCCAAAGCGAGAATCATACCACTAGACCAAATGCCCATTTGTTGATATAATTTCATTTCATATTATACTTGTAAGTAGTTTCGTATATCTGGTGTAGTGGTTAAAATTGACTTACAGCATTGTAAGTGATTTCATTGTAAGTGATTTCAGTTCCTTTTACTTGAAGTGCTTTTACCATTTCTCGAATTCGGTACCATTTTACTGATTTGATAAGCTCGTATTGTTTCTCCGTTTCCTTATAACCATATTGTTAGCAGGATACGGTATCTGCTTATAGATGCCTTCCTTATACTCGTTGACTTCGAACATGATGTGTGTTTTCACCGTTTTTCAAATTTTAATTTGATTATGACTATGTTTTCATTTATTTTTTGTAGGAACCTCTATGATTGGTTCGTGCTCTTCTTGCAGTTGATTTAAGAGCTTTGGCGGTGACTTAGGTAATCGATTTCTCTTGAATACCATATACTAAATAGTAATTAACAATTCTGTTACTATTAATTGACTTTTCGTGCCTCTATAAGCTGCCAGCCTTTTTTTTATTAATGATTTCTAAACAAACATCATCAAGTATCATTTTTGCACTGCCAATTTGCCTTCTGCCAGTCAAGTTAATCGTAGAATATATAATGATGGGAAAAAAAGCCGGACAGAGTTGCAATTGGAATTAACATGTTTGAATGGGGCATTCCTAACATCGAATTCGGGATCTCTCGCATATTAGAAAAGAAGTTGAGAAAATAGAAAAATAAGAGTTTATTTGTCAAAGTCGGTAAAATAAAATAAAAATAGAAAGGGGCATTCCGAGAATCGAACTCGGGACCTCTCGCACCCAAAGCGAGAATCATACCACTAGACCAAATGCCCTTTTGTTATTCTTGAGTTGTCTTCTTTGAGATGATGTTGTAAGGTGCATAAGTCTTTGGATTTAGGCTCTAGATGTAGTTGACTTAGATTCAGAAGTCATTTGTTGATTTTAGAAAACCTTCATTATCTATAATGGCTAGTTATTGTGGTGGCCCTAGGTTCTTTTTGTTGACTGGATTATAGATAATGCCATGAAAGTTTCACAAACGGCGAGTCGTAGACCTACTCTTTTGAAGTAACTAAACCCTGGTGAATTCGTATAACTCACAATCAACCTCTGACATGGAGTTATCCATGCAATCTATACATTCTTCTCTAAGTTCTTGAATTCATGAATTACAATAAATGGCCTTACAATTCCTTTTCTTGAAAGATCATAGTTCATTTTGGTATTTTTCCTGCGGGTATAGTTCCGTTTTGTATGGAGCATTTGCCTATTAAAATGAATTTAAGTGATAGATTAATAGTGAAAGGAAAAAGGAAAAAAAAATAAGACTTTATTAGTGAAAGTCAATGAACAAAAAATATTGAATGGGGCATTCCGAGAATCGAACTCGGGACCTCTCGCACCCAAAGCGAGAATCATACCACTAGACCAAATGCCCTTTTGCTATTCTTGATTTGTCATCTTTAACATGATGATGTATATTGCATAATGTTTTGGATTTAGGCTCTAGTTGTAGTAGTTGACTTAGATTCGAAAGTCGTTTTGTTGATTTTAGAAAACCTTTATTATCTATAATGGCTAGTTATTGAGGTGGCTCTAGTTTCGTTTTGTTGATTGGATCATAGCCAATGCCATGAAAGTTTCACAAACGGCGAGTCCTAGATTTACTCTTTTGATTTAACTAAACCTTAGTGAATTCTTGAACAAGCAGATATTTGTTCGTAAAATGGAGGGATCCATGCAATCTATACATTCTTCTCTAAGTTCTTTAATTTATAAATTACAATAAATCGCCTTACAATTCCTTTTCTTGAAAGATCATAGTTCATTTTGTATGAAACATTTGCCTATTAAAATGAATCGAAGTGGTAAATTAATAGTGAAAGGAAAAAGGAAAAAAATAAGACTTCATTAGTGAGTCAATGAACAAAAAAAATTGAAAGGGGCATTCCGAGAATCGGACCTCTCGCACCCAAAGCGAGAATCATACCACTAGACCAAATGCCCTGTTGTTTACTTAATATATGTCTTAATTCTTTGAGTATATATTCTAGATTCTAATTTTGTTGATTGAATTATTGGAATATCATGAAAGTTCCGCAAAAACGAGACCTAGATTTACACTTATAAAGTAGCAAAGCTTTGGTGAATTCAATGAATTGAATAATTGGCAGTGAGAGAAAAAAGGGAAAATAGAAGAGCTGATTTGTGAAAAAGTCAATGAGCAAAAAAAAAAATTTACAAAAGGGGCATTCCGAGAATCGAACTCGGGACCTCTCGCACCCAAAGCGAGAATCATACCACTAGACCAAATGCCCTCTTGTTTATACTTCTTGATCTCTCTTCTTAAATGTGATGTTGAGTTCACTTGCATTATTAGATTATTTGTTGTTTTTAGAGAACCTTTAAATGTCTATAATGGCAAGTTAGTGGGGTGAGGTGGGTGGGTGGGGGGGTGTGTGGGGGGTGTTGGGGTTGTCTGGTGTGGGGGAATATGTTTGACTTATGATGTTATGATGTAATGAAATCTTGGTAAATTCTTAAACATGAAGATGTTCTTAAAGCTCTTAATCAATCCTTGACACGAAGTCATCTGTGCATTCTTCCTCAAGTTCCTTAATTCACTCGTTTAATGTTTTGCATATCATGTTGTGTTTGTTTAGATGCCATGATTTTAGGTAAATTATTAATAAATGCCTCAACAATTTCATTGTTTGTAAGCCCTGTTTTTTCACTTTTAACTTATTGGTTCACAAAAGATCGTCAAATGCTTTTGTCAATTTTATAAATTCTGACGTAGCTATCATTTCCCCGAGCTTGGTTTCAATCATACTCTGTCTCGATCAGCTATTTGCTATTTGTTATTCAAACTGAACTTTGTTTATTCAGCATAACTGTATCGTATTAAAACTAGTAAACATCTCGGAGTCTTTTGGGTTGGGTTTTGGACTAGATCACTTTGTCATCGAGAAGAAACAAATAGCTGTTATCTAACTTTTTTTACCCTTAAGTTCACTTTGCCAGCTTGTATAATTTGATATCCCTTTAATTGTATTATAATATAAAATGATAGGAGAAAAGCCAAAAAAAAAAATGCATTGACTTGTTTGAATGGGGGCATTCCGAGAATCGAACTCGGGACCTCTCGCACCCAAAGCGAGAATCATACCACTAGACCAAATGCCCTTTTGTATAATTGCTTGATCTATCTTCTTTAAGCTGATGTTGTATATTGCTTTGGGTTAAGACTCTATATACATTTCACTTGGATAGGTAAACCGTTTGTTACTTCTAGACAACCTTTGATTTCTATGAGGCAAGTTAACGACGGACTTCGTTCGACTCTTGGTGAATTTTTTGGGTGCTTATTTCATTACTCGAATCGCGTATCTTTTCGCTGGTATGGTTTGTCAATAAAATTTGAATTCTAGTGATGTTTCACGTCAACAGAATTAATCATAATAGTGCTTCTATACTTGTGTTGCACATGTTGCAATTAACTCTCGATTTGTGGGGGCATTACTTATTTACGATGCTTGATGTAATATATCCCTGGAAGATTATATCTAATATTATTGCTCTCTCATACTCCATCTAAACATATAATTGTGCTTGTCGACTTTGAATGTGAAATACGTTTTCTCCAATTTTTTCAAAATTTTATTTGATCATGACTATTTTCTTTCATTTGTTTTTCTTGTAGGAATCTCTACGATTGGTTTGTGCTACTTCTTGCAGTTGATGTAAGAGCTTGGGTGAGTGATTTAGGTAATTGGGATTTGCGAATTCTTGTGGAAAAATAGGATAAGGGGTTCGTAGAAACGGTGATTGTACAAAATTTCCGATTTTGAACTTTTGTATTTGACGTTGGAACATATGAATTGTAAGTCAATTGGTGTGAAGGGTTTGGATATGGAAAAGATGAACTCTATTTTAAATGTTGAAGGGCTTATTATGTTACCTGCAGAAGTTCAATATTTTCGTTGTGTCAGTCACTGCCTTAACTGATGGTAAATTGACGAAAATGATTAGAAGTCTTAAATTATGGAAACATGAGGGATCAAATGTGTTTTTTTTTAACATGAATGATCAAATGTAAAATCTGTGCAAACATGATGGATGAAAACGGAAATTTTTCCACCAGAAATATAACATACAAGTATAAAGCACATATAACATATAAGTATACAGCATAAAGCCGACGCAAGAAAAATCTAATTGTCTACAATATACGAGCAATACTATACCTGGTGAAATACACTGTGGTTTTAAGTCATAAATCTACATAAATAACTACCATTAAACTCACACACATAAGTGTGTGTTATTATTTGTAGATCAATTATCCTATATACGAGTCAGAACACCAGGTATAAGTTCTACAAACTCACATGTACGAGTGAGAACACATTTAATGATTAATCACAACTTTACATGCACTTAGTTACCCAAGATTTAACTATAAATATCTCAATAATGACATTGTGGAATTTGTTCAATATTGCAATTTAAATTATAAATAATTAACAAAATGTGACAAAAAAAAAAAAAAAAAAACTCATTAGAAATGGAATTGTTTTTAATTAGAAAAATGATGATTGAATGGCCACCAAAGTTCTCTTTCTTTTCCATCTTCTTAGTTCCCTTCTTTTAAGCTTCCCCATTCAAAATTTTCCTTTAGCTTAAAACTACACACACACACACACACATATATATAGAGAGAGAGTATATATATAAAGGAGGTGGGAAAGAAAGAAAAATAATATATATAGCTGCAAAAGCAAAAACAAAATCAGAAAAAAAGGGGAAAGAAAACATATAAGAAGGATAACTTCATGGTTTTCCTTTCTCACATTTTATAAATCTCATTTACATATTTTGCATGCTTGAAAGGATATCATCCTCTCAAGAATCCAATAAATTAGGAGTTCCACTTTTATACACAAAATTTTCTGATTTTTTTTTCTCTTTTGCATTATTTAATATATTTTCTATATCGATTTCTATATAAAACGAGCAACACATTTTAAGAAAATTAAAGGAGTTGGCAAATGGCGAAGCTCGTAAGTTATTGGTGGTTTCTCAGCTTCCTTCTGATTCTCGTATCTCGTATTGAAGCTCATCCGGTGACTTATGATCCCTCATTTACGCATGAGGCAAGTCCACGAAAAAAAAAATCAAATTTTAATGCTAAATTTCCTTCTTATGTAGCTTAATAATCCTATTTATTTAAAAAAAAACTTATTGATTTTTTTTTTAAATCAGTGTTTGTCAACGCCTCTGAAGCCTCAATATAACGGAGGAATAATCATAAATCCCGAATTGAACGAGAAATTGAATGGTTGGATAGTTTCCGGAGATGCGAGTGCGGCGCTCGGAGAATCTATCGATGGAAACAATTACATTATTTCTTCTAAGAGAAAGCAATCCATTTTCTCAAAAAAGTTGTTCTTGGAGGAGAACAAACTATATACTTTCTCGGGTACTTTATTTTATTTAATTTAATTTGCTGTTTTATTTTTATTATTTCTGATTTATATGAAACAATTAATTGCTGAAAAATCAATTATTTCTGAATATGCAATAATTAATTGTTTTTTTGAAATGATTTATTATAATTTATAGCATGGGTGCAAGTAAGCAATGGGAATGATGCTGACGTGGCAGCAATTATAAAGACAAGCACATATAGTCAAAGTCCGGGCGCTGTGATTGGTCGAGAGGGTTGTTGGTCAATGCTCAAGGGTGGTTTTGTGGTCAACGTTACTGGCCCAGCTGATCTCTACTTTGAGGTTTGTTTTTTTCATTTATTTATTTATAATTATAATTATAATTATTTTGAACTAGAAAATTTCCGATTTTCGAAAATTGTAATGAAAAAACTTATCTCAAAATTGAAAATTTTCAAACCAAACTCGACAATTTGTTTTCAATTTATCCACGTAATAGTAATAGATAACAACATTAATATAATGAGTGTAATTTTCGGGAAAAAAATAGAATTTTAGAAGTTGAAATGAAATAAAAAACCAGGATTCAAATATATTCCAGTTCCGATAAAAAAAAAAATCAGAAATTATATTCTTTGAAATTCGAAATGACATTGTTCCAAAAAAAAAAAATAAAAAAAAATCAGATTGAATCGAAATTTCCATCACAATTTTTACTTCCAAGTCCACAATATTTCATCTTCTCCACAAAACTCACTTAATATAAATACAAATAGGGAAAACTACAGTTTTCATCCCTCATGTTTACATTGATTCATATTTGGTCCATCATGTTTACAAAAAACACATTCAGTCCCTTGTGTTTCAAAAATGCAACGTTTTTAGTCATTTTCGCCAATTTTCCGTTAAAACTAACGGAATCAAGCGTGTGCCCATCACTGCCTTAACTGACGGACTAATGTTAATTGACGGAGATGACCAAAAGTGTTAAAATTATTGAAAGATGGGGAATCAAATGTGTTTTTTTTAAACATAGGAGGCCAAATATGTAATATGTGCAAACTTGAGGGGTGAAAACTATAATTTTCCCAAAATAAATATAAACTCATTTAGATTATTCCATTCAAATTTTCCCTCTCCTATTTGATTTGCAGAGCACAAATCCAGACGTAGATATATATGCAGACAGCATTTCACTACAACCATTCACAGACCAAGAATGGAAATCCCACCAAGATCAAAGCATCGAAAATCTTCGTAAGTCAAGGGTCAAATTCCAAGCAGTCGACCAGCGCGGCCGCCCGATCTCCAACGCCACCGTCTCCATCAAACAGCTCCGCCCCACTTTCCCCTTCGGCACCGCCATCACCGCCCACATCCTCGAAAATCCCGCCTACCAAAACTGGTTCCTCTCCAGATTCCAATACACCGTCTTCGAAAACGAAATGAAATGGTATCCAAACAAAAAAATCAAATTATATATATACACATATATTTACGGTCACCTCCTAAGGTATGGTCAAATTACGAAAAAAAACCCTTTTTGTTTGAGTAATTACAGCCAACCATCTTAACTATAAGTCTTCTTACACGTCCACCCTTACAGCGTCAAATTCAACAAAATCTTCTAGTCCTGTACTCGTTTTGAGCAAAAATGCAGTTTATGATGCACCACAATCTGATATATATATATATATATATGCAAGCCAAAAAACACATCTTATGATCATCTTGTTTCAAAATGTGGAGTTCGAATAGGATAAACGGGTACAAATTGGAGACTATTCCACATAATCTAGAAGATTCCACTAAATTTGACACCGCAACGATGGACGTGTAAGACGACCCATAGTTGAAGGGTGGATGTAATTACTCAAACATGAAGGATTTTTTTTGTAATTTGACCATACCTCAGGAACGGCCGTAATTTACCTTATATATACGACACGAATCAATTTATTCAAACAGGTACGCGATCGAATTGGAGAGAGGAGTGGAGGATTACGCCGTGTGCGATGCCATGGTCCGGTTCGCGGAAGACCACGGGATCCGGATCCGGGGCCACAACGTGTTGTGGGACGACCCGAGGTACCAGCCGGAGTGGGTCAAGACACTTCCGGCGGCGGAACTGACTGCGGCGGCGCACCGGAGGATGAACTCGGTGATGAACAGGTACTCCGGCAAGCTGTTCCACTGGGATGTGATGAACGAGAATCTGCACTTCGGCTTCTTCGAGAGCCAGCTGGGGGCGAACGCCTCCGCCGTGTTCTTCGAGCGGGCCCACAAGACCGACCCCAAAACGGTGCCGTATCTGAACGAGTACAATACGATTGAAGTGAGTGGAATCGGTAAGGCGTCGCCGCCTAAATACATGCAGAAGATCGCGCAGATGAGAGAGCAGGGGTATAATGGTCCTTTGGGTATTGGGCTTGAAGCACATTTTCCTAGTATGAATCTGCCGTATATTAGGGCTGCCATTGATCAGCTTGCTTCTGCTAAATTGCCTATTTGGATTACTGAATTGGATGTTAAATCTGGGCCCAACCAGGTAAAACCTAAATTCTTGATTTGGTCAATTGAAATTTGCTTATTTCATTGTTGATAAAACGGCTAAAATTTGTATAAAATTGGAATCGATTTTTTTGATTTTCGTCGATTTCGATTCCAAATTTTCTGATTTTGGAACAATATTTTTCATTCCCATTTTCAAAATTTTGATTTTCGGTTTCTTCAAAAAAAATTGGATTGGAATTGAAATAAATATGAGATTCCGGTTTATGATTCGATTTCAGTTTTCAGGAATAATTTTGAAAATTTCGATTTTTTCACCGAAGTTTACTCTTGTAATGTTTATATTCTCGTGTATTTTGTTTTTTATGTGACTGAAAAATTGGAATTTTTCGGATATTGCCGATTTCAATCCTAAAATTTTCGGTTACGGAACATTTTTTTTTCATTCCTTCCGAATTTTTTGGAACATAATTGGAATTAGTTTTTCACTGTCAAAAAAAATAAAATGCTAATTTCGATCGGATCCGTCCGATTCCACTCATAATTCATATTGATTGAATAGTTCGAGTCTTATTTCGTGTACGAATAATAGTCCACTATTGGTCGATCATTTTTATGCGGGCTAAATTTGTAGAAAAGAAACGGTCAATCTTGGTCAAATTATTGAAACATAAAAGACCAAATGTATTTTTTTTAATATGGGGGACCAAATGTGAAATCGGTACAAACTCGAGGGATAAAATTGTAATTTTCCTAATATTTACTACCTCGTTTTTGGGCAGGCAATGTACTTGGAGCAAATAATGAAGGAGCTTCATTCACATTGGGCAGTTGAAGGAATAATGATGTGGGCTGCATGGAATCCGACCGGATGCTATGCTATGTGTTTGACGGACAATAATTTCAAGAATTTGCCAACCGGAGATGTTGTGGACGAGTTCATAAGTGAGTTGACTCATGCTGCCGGCTCACCTGGAACCACAAACGGTAACGGTCTGTTCGGGACTTCACTTTTTCACGGTGAATATGAAGCCACAGTCAGTCTCCCCAATGGAGATAAACATTCTTGTTCCCAAAATTTTAGTGTTGTGCCAAATGAGGGAGCAGAAAAAACTATTATTTTCAAGATCGATGTCTAAGTTAATAATGTACAAGAAAGTGTACACAAATATAATATCAATATAATGTTTTCCTCGTTCTCTAATTATACATTTTTTCTTGTGTTTTTATGTTCGTATTTACAACTTGAAATGCCTAGGTCATCAAAATTGGACCGGTTTAATTGCAACGTGACCGTTGGTATGGTTTAGTTCGTCATGAAGGCTTAGACAAGTTCAAAATCGAATGAATGAACGAAATATCGGGTTCGATTTGAGTTGAAGTTTGTTATGAAATAACGTATGTGTGTACAATTGATCTTCATAGAAATCAAACAGTTGACTAAAAAATTAACGTGATTCGCTTCAGTTTGAACCTATATCCACCAACCAACCAAAAACAACTTTTATAAAGTTTTCTCTCTTATCTTTTCAATTGTGTTTCTCTCTCGAAATTCAGATTGTGTTGGAATAAATTCAGCTTATCTCCATGTTGTTTAAACTCTAGACCATTAGCCAAAAAAGTTGTTAACAATCGAAAATTTATGTTTTTAGGCATAAATTTGATGGGAATGGCGGCGCACGCGTCCAACGCGAGCCAAATTTCGTTGGTTACTAACAAACCATAGACGGAACAGACCAAATATGTCATAAAGTGACAAATTAAGGGGCCAAAATGTTCTAACCGTAAACATGAAGAACCAAAAGTATATTTTTCCGATAGTTCTCCTAATCAATGAAGCATACCAAATGTATCAGAGCAACTCCAATGCTAAATATCAAAATTGGATTATCAAATGCTCATTTGATATTTAAGATAATATTTTAAAATACATTTAAAACTCTTCTACCCCAACCATGATAATCAAATTTTATTATCAATTGGAAGTTTTTTGATAATTTTATATGTAATTGCCACATGTCAATTTGTGAATGGTTGGTTAGGTGGTTATTTTTTTGATAACTCAATCTACAAGAAGTATTTTTAGATTCAAATAGGAGAAATATCAAAATACAAACCCATTTTAATAACCCCTTTGGAGAACAAATTTTTTTAATTTTAGAAGTCAGATGGTAGTTAAGAGATTTGATAACTCATTAAGTGATAAATTGAGCGGCCAAAAAGTATTTTTCTGGAACAAGAGGGACCAAAATGCTCTTATCCGTAAACATAAAGGACCAAAAGTATATTTTTTCCCGATAGTTCTACACAAACACGCCAGCTGGCATCTGCTGCTTTTCCTTTTTGCCGCCAATTACCTCAAAGCCTCAAAACTATTCCCCTCCACTCTTCCACTTCCGCCCAATTTCCCCTTTCGCTTTATTTTTTATTTTTTATTTTTTTCGCAGAGAAAAATTTCAGGAAAAGCGCTGCTCAAGAAGGTAAGAGCTTCTCCAAAATTACTGTTGATTTTAAGCTAAATTGATTGATTTTCTTACTTAATTGCCTTTTTTTTTTTTTTGCTGCTTTTGGTGGTGTAATTTTACACCTTTTAGACCTAATTTTGTGTGGGTTGGTGAATAGTGCCTAGCGTAAAGCAATTATTGCCTGTTTTCTCCGGTTATTATGAATTAATCATTTAAATCAGAACATGGGTTTGTCTCCAATTTGTTTCAATTAGAATTAGGAATCAAGCTGCAGATTTTTTGTTTAATGTAGCTCTGCTTCATAGGTAGTGTTTTTCTGTGTTTTGATGAGCTATTTATTATAAGATACTTTTTCAGAAATTATTGTTTTTTTTTATATTGTGATATATGTGCTAGGGTGTGGAGAGTGAGATTTTTGTGGAGAAATTGGCCTCCTATAAAATTAAAATTATATTAAATGAGTTACTTTTGATAGATAGGTAGTGAGAGAAAAACAAAGGAGTTTATTTGTGCAAAAGTCAATGGGCAAAAAGGGAAAAAATAGGGGCATTCCGAGAATCGAACTCGGGACCTCTCGCACCCAAAGCGAGAATCATACCACTAGACCAAATGCCCTGTTTTTTATGTTTGATATGTCTTCTTAAAAGTGATGTTGAGTTCACTTGCATTGTTAGATGTCTATAATGGCAAGTTAGGGAGGTGAGGTGGGTGGTTGGGGGGTGGGTGTTGGGGGGGAGGGGGGGGGGGTGGGGAAAATAGGTTTGACTTATGATGTAATGAAATTTTGATAAATTCTTAAACATGAAGATGTTCTTAAAGCTCTTAATCAACCTCCAACACGAAGTCATCTGTGCATTCTTCCTCAAGTTCCTTAATTCACTCGTTTAATGTTCTGCATATCATGTTGTGTTTGTTGAGATGCCATGATTTTGGGTAAATTATTAACAAATGCCTCAACAATTTCATTGTTTTTAAGCCCTGTTTTTTCACTTTTAACTTGTTGGTTCACAAAAGATCGTCAAATGCTTTTGTCAATTTTATAAATTCTGACGTAGCTATCATTTCCCCCAGCTTGGTTTTAATCGTACTCCGTCTGGATCAGCTATGTGCTATTTGTTATTCGGACTGGACTTTGTTTATTCAGCATGACTGTATCGGTTAAAACTAGTAAACATCTCGGATTCTTTTGGATTGGATTTTGGACTAGTTCACTTTGACATCGAGAAGAAACAAATATAACTTAATAACAATTTAACTATTCTATAGCTGTTTTCCAAATCGAACTCGGGACCTCTCGCACCCAAAGCGAGAATCATACCACTAGACCAAATGCCCTTTTGTTATTCTTAGTGCATAATGCTCTGGGTTTAGACTCTAGATGCATTTCACTTAGATAGATAAATCCTTTGTTTCTTCCATACAACCTATATTGTCAGTAAGGTAAGATAAGGGTGGACTAGGTTTGACTTTGGTCGATTGGATTCTTAGCGATGAAAACTTTGTCAATCCTTCAATAGGTAGATGTTTCCTAAAGTTCTTTAATCCACTTGTTATATGCTGTGCATAATATGTCATCATCAAGATGTCACGCTTAACAAACTACGTATGATGGCTCAACGATTTCATTGCTGTGAAGTCCTGTTTTTTTTTTTTTTTTTTTTTTTTTTTTTTTTTTGCATAATGGTTCGCGAAAAACCATCCAATGCTTCTGAGAAAACTTACTTCCTTATTTTCACAGATTTACTAATGGACTCTAATGTAGCCTACTGTTTCTCGAGGTTTGGTTTCTTTTCGTACTCTTATCAGCTATTTGTTAATTCTTGAATCTGACTATCTTTATTGAGCATAATTGTATCTGTTTTAAAAGGTCTTAATCAACCTCTGACGTGAAGTAGAAACCGTGCCCATCTACACATTCTTCGTCAAGTTTTTTAATTCACTATTTTAATTTTGTGCATATCATGTAATTCGGTTGGGTTTGGGATAGATCACTTCAGCATTTAAGAAAAAATAAATGGAATTTTCAAATATGTGTAGCTTATAGTAAATGACAATTCTATAACTGCTTTATAGATTTTTCTCCCTAAGTTGACTTTTTGCCTCTTTAGAGGATATCCCTTCTATTAGCAATTTCCAAACAAGTGTCACCAAGTTTGCTTAGTGTCAGTCAACCGAAATTATATCATAATAGCAGAAAAGCAAAATAAAAAAGAAAATTAAGAAAAAAAAGTCATTACATTGTTTAAAATGGGGCATTCCGAGAATTGAACTCGGGACCTCTCGCTCCCGAAGCGAGAATCATACCACTAGACCAAATGCCCTTTTGTATTAGTTTCTTGATCTCTCTTCTTTAAGCTGATAGTTGACTTAAATTCAAAATTCATTTGTTGATTTTAGACAATCTTTATTGACTACATGGCTAGTTAAGGTGGGACTAGGTTGACTTTTGTTGATCAGATTCTTGGCAATGCCTTGAAAGCACTGCAAGCAAATGACTAATAGATTTACCCTTATGATGTAATGAAACTTTGGTAAATTCTTAAACATGGCGATATTCTTAAAGCTCTTAATCAACATCCGACAAAGAGTCATCCGTGAATTCTTCCTCGAGTTTCATTAATTTATTCGTCTAATGTTGTGCATATCATGTTTTTTCTCGTTTTGGGTAAGTTCTCGATAATGCCTCAACAATTTCATTGTTGCTATGCTCGGTTTTTCACTTTTGACTTAATGGTTCTCAAAAGACCATCAAATGCTTATGCAAAATTTATGGCTTATTTTCACATATTCACTACCATTATAGTTATCATTTCTCCGAGCTTGATTTTGTTAGTACTATGTCAGCTATTGGCTAGTTCTTATTCAAAATGGACTTTGTTTGCTGAGTGAAACTGTATCGGTTTAGACTAGTAAACATCTAGGAGTCTTTCGGGTTGGGTTTTTTACTAGATCACTTCGACACCGAGATAATTAACAATAACTTATAAAAATGAACCATTTTATAGCTGTTATCCAAACTTTTTTCTACCCCTAAGTTGACTTTGCCAGCTTCTATAATTTGATAGCCCTTTAATTAACATGTTATTGAAAATATAAAATGACACGAGAAAATCCGAAAAAAGATAATAAAAATTGCATTGACTTGATTGAAAAGGGGCATTCCGAGAATCGAACTCGGGACCTCTCGCACCCAAAGCGAGAATCATACCACTAGACCAAATGCCCTTCTGTGTTATTACTTAATCTCTATTCTTATAGATGTTGTATATTGCATAATAATGCTTTGGTTTTAGACACTATATACATCTCACTTAGATAGGTAAATCATCTATTGCTTTTAGACAACCTTTGATGTCTATAATGTCAAGTTGAGGGGTAGCACTAGTCTCGACTTTTCGTTGATTGGTTCATTGGCAATGCCATGAAATTCTCAGCAAACAACTTCTAGATTTACTCTAAGTGATGAAACCTTTGTGAATTCTTAAACATTCAGATTTTCCTTAAAGCTCTTAGTCAACCTCTGAGATCGACTCATGTCATCGTAAATTCCTCCCTCATGGATAATGTCTTAACAATTTCATTGTTGTTAAGGCCTGTTTTTCACTTTTGGCTTAACGGCTATCAAAAGATCATCTAATCCTTCCGTAAAATTTCTTCGTAGTTTTACAGTTTTACTGATGGACTCTTATTTAGCTAAGTTTCTCTTAGCTTCGTTCCTTTCATACTCTATTAGCTATTTGCTAATTCTTATTCAAATTGGACTATGTTTATTCAGCATAAACGTATTTGTTTTAACTAATAAACATGTAGGAGTTTTTTGAGGTGGCTTTGGACTAGATCACTTTGACATGAAGAAGAAATAAAAGGACTTCTAAAATCTTTATAGCTTATAACACTTTAATAATTCTATATCTGCTATCCGGACTTCTTTCCACCCTTGAATCGACTCTTTCAGCATTGTAAGCTGCTATCCCTTTAATTAAATCCAAAATATATTTGACAGGAGAAAACCCAAAAAAAGAAAATTGCATTAACTTGTTTGAAAAAGGGGCATTCCGAGAATCGAACTCGGGACCTCTCGCACCCAAAGCGAGAATCATACCACTAGACCAAATGCCCTGTTGTTTATATACTTCTTCATCTCTCTTGTTAGATCTTATATTGTATAGTGCATAATGCTTTGGATATAGGCTCTAGATGTAGTTGACTTAGATTCAAAATTCATTCTTGCTTTTAGACAACCTTTATTGTCTATAATGTATAGTTAAGGGGTAGCACTAGGTTCATTTTATTGATTGGATTATTGAAAACCATGCGAGTATTAGATTTACTCTTTTGAAATAACTAAACCTTGGTGAATTCTTAAACAATCAGATATTTGCTCGTAAATGTCTTATTAAACCCTGTGTAGTGATCCATGCAAACTATACATTCTTCCCAAAGTTTTTTAATTCACTATTTTTGTATTGTGCATACCATTTAGTTTTAGCTTCATTGTTACATGCCAGGATTTTGGGTAAATTACGAAACATGGTCTAACAATTCCTTGTCTTGTAAGACTGTAGTTTACGTTTTGTACTGTGTTTATTCTACATATTATGTGTATTTTTTAGTTGGGTCGGGACTAGATCACTTTGACTTTTAAGAAGAAATAATGGAATTATAAAATCTAAAATAAACTTGTTATAATTTTAAATTCTATAATTGCTATCGAGACTATTCTCTTGATCTCTTCTTAGGTTGACTTTGCCTGCCTCTATAAGCTGTTTGCCCTTTTATTTACAATATCAAAATTAAAAAAATGTAATAGGAGAAAAAGCCAAAAAAGAAATTGCATTAAATTATTTGATGGGGCATTCCGAGAATCGAACTCGGGACCTCTCGCACCCAAAGCGAGAATCATACCACTAGACCAAATGCCCTGTTGTATTAGTTGCTAGATGTGTCTTCTTTAGCTGATGTTATAGAATGCAATAATGCATTGGGTTTAGAGTCTATATAAAATTATAAATTTCACTTCGATAGGTTTTTAGACAATCTTTATGTTTATAAGTCAAATTAAAGGGGGATTAGGTTTGACTTCTCTTGATTTGATTCTTAAATGATAAAACCTTGGCGAGTTCTTAAACAGACAGATGTTCTTAAAGCTCTTAATCAACCTCTGTCATTGGAGTGATCCATTTCACGTAATAATTCTTCGTTGAGTTCGTTAATTTACTTTTTATATGTTGTGCATATCATGTTATTTTAAGTTCATTATTAAGATACCACGCTTTTGGTTACATTCCGTATTATGGCTCAACAATTTCATTGCTGTTAAGACCTGTTTTCCAATTCCGTATGATGGCATAATGGTTCGCAAAAATCATCAAATGCTTCTGAAAAAAAATTATTTCTTATTTTCACAGATTTACTAATGGACTCTAATGTGTAGCCTACAGTTTCTCGAGGTTTGGTTTCTTTTCGTACTCTTATCAGCTATTTGTTAATTCTTATTCAAATTTGACTATCTTTATTCGGCATAATAGTATATGTTTTAAAAGGTCTTAATCAACTTTTGACGTGGTGTGGAAACCACGCCCATCTATACGTTCTTGCTCGAGTTCTTAGTTCACTATTTTAATTTTGTGCATATCATTTAACTCTTGTTGGGTTTGGGCTAGATCACTTCAGCATTTGAGAAGAAATAAATAGAATTTTGAAATTGTGTAGCTTATAGTAAATGACAATTCTATAACTGCTTAAAAGATTTCTCTCCTGAGTTGACTTTTTGCTTCGTAAGAGGGTGGCCCTTTTATTAACAATTTCCAAACAAGTGTCACCAAGTTTGCTTACTGTCAGGTCAACCTAAATTATATCATAGCAGAAAAGCAAAATAGAAAAGAAAATTAAGAAAAAAGTCATTAAAAAAAATGGGGCATTCCGAGAATTGAACTCGGGACCTCTCGCTCCCGAAGCGAGAATCATACCACTAGACCAAATGCCCTTGTGTGTTAATAACTTGATCTGTCTTCTGTAAGCTGATGTTGGAGTTAGGCTCTAGACGTAGTTGACTTAGATTCAAAAGTCATTTGTTGATCTTAGACCATTATAACTTATAGTTATCATTTCTCCGAGCTTGATTACGTGTTCATACTCTGTCAGCTATTTGCTAATTCTTATTCAATATGGACTCTGTTTATCGAGCGTAATGTATCTGTTTTAACTTAGTGAGCACCTAGGAGTTTTATTTGGTCGGGTTTGGACTAGATCACTTCGACATTGTGATCTGAACTATTTACAACCTTTAAGTTGACTTTGCCAGCGTCTGTATTTTGGTAGCCCTGTAATTAACAATTTATTGAATATAAAATCTTAGGAGATAAATCAAAAAGAATATATTGCATTAACTTGTTTGAATGGGGGCATTCCGAGAATCGAACTCGGGACCTCTCGCACCCAAAGCGAGAATCATACCACTAGACCAAATGCCCTTTTGGTATTATTGCTTGATCTATCTTCTTAAAGATGATATTGTTTTTGTGCATAATGTTTTGGATTTAGGATCTAGATGTAGGTTACTTAATTTCAAGAGTCATTTGTTACTTTTAGGCAACCTTTATTATCTATAATGGCTAGTTATGGGGTGGCACTAAGATTCGTTTTCTTGATTGGATTATTGCCAATTCCATGAAAGTTCCAGAAACAACGAGTATTGGATTATAACCGTTGATCTGCACATAATCACCCACACACCCATGTGTATGTGTGTTTAGGTTGGTGCGTGTGCTTAGTGGGTGGTTATTTGACTACATCAAAAGTTAATAATCACCCGGGGTAGCATCTCAATAACCGATTTTTCAAGTCTCCATAAGCTGCTTGCCCTTTCATTAAAAAAATTTAAAATAAAAATAATATAAAATGGTGGGAGAAAAGCCAAAAAAGAATTGCAATTAACTTGTTCAAAAAGGGGCATTCCGAGAATCGAACTCGGGACCTCTCGCACCCAAAGCGAGAATCATACCACTAGACCAAATGCCCTCTTGTTTATATACTTCTTGATCTCTCTTCTTAAGTGTGATATTGTATAGTGTATGTTTCTTGTAGACAACATTTAATTTCTATAATGCAAGTTGAGGGTGGGACTAGGTTTGGCTTTTCTCGATGGGAATCTTAAATAATGAAAACCGTGGTGAATTCTTAAACAAGTAGATATTTGTTCTTAAAGCTCTTAATCAACCTATGTTAACTCCCGTTTTTGACATAATAATTCGCGAAAAATCATCAAATGCTTCTGACTGAAAAAGTTCCGTTGTTTCTTATCTTTGCAGATTTATATAGTCGCTACTACTACCATTTCTAATGAAGTTGGTCTCTTGCGTACTCTTTGAGGTATTTGCTAATTCGTACTTGAGTTCGACTTGTGTTTATTCAGCATGATGTATTTTTTTTCTTTTTTGAGGGATATGAGATTCAGCATGATTTTATTTGTGTTTACTTTTTATCTAATAATAAATGTTTGGGAGTTTCTTGGCAGATCACTTCAACATTTGAGAAGAAGAAATAAATGGAATTCTAATAAATTGCTTACTGTTTGGTCAACCCAAATTATATCATAATAATAGCAGAAAACCAAAATAGTCATAAAAATATTCTTTGATTTGGGGCATTCCGAGAATCGAACTCGGGACCTCTCGCACCCGAAGCGAGAATCATACCACTAGACCAAATGCCCTTTTGGGTATTGGATTTCATAAGTAGTTTGAAAACAATTTACTCTCCTTTATACTTATGGGTAATTTAATATTTCACCATTTTCATTAAAAAAAAGGAAAATTGTGTCAATCCATTAATTTTAGGAGGTATTTACATTTTCTTTACAACAATTTTTTTTAATTAGATTAAACTCTAAGAGTGACACAATCATAATATACCCTTTTTAAATTTTCAAATATTGGTAATGGATCCTTATAATTACTCTCTTGAAAATTAAATTATTTCGATTCATACATAATTATATATGATCGTTACGTTACACCAAAACCTCTCATTCAAATTGACCACAAATCATTTGGTTTGTTGGTATGACATCTCTCTTTTTATGCATGCACTATCAATATTTCTCGCAATTTCACAAAAATAAATTAGATTGCCCATATAATTGTGGTATGTGTTTTCAATATCAAATAAAAATAAGGGTAAATTACAAAAACCCTCTAAAATTAGTATAAATTATGTAAATACCCCATTTATTTGTAATTACCAAAACCTCCAACGTTTATTTCCTTCTTACAGCAAACCCCTTATGGTGTGATTTGAGCCGAAGAATTATTCCTGAAAAAATGCGGATTCTATCCCTGCAGACGTCATTTCTTTATGTTACTTTTTAAAGATAAAAATTAACCTCCTTTACACGAATATTTATTCTTCTTAAATAACACCTTCACAACTTTTTAGTATTACCATCACTCATCTGAGGGTAATTTTTGTCTTCAAAAAGTAGCATAAAGAAATGTCACATCTGCAGGTGTAGAATTAACAATTTTCGCGAAATATTCACTAGAATAAAAAAAAAAAGATTCCGCGAAAATCACTCCGTAACGAGGTCGATGTAAGATGGAAACAAATATTGGGGGTTTATGCAATTACAGATAGGTGGAGTGTTTTTATAATTTAGCCTAAATTCAGGGGGGTTTTTCTAAAAGTAATAATAATACCTTTAAAAGTGGAATTGTTTTGAAGTTAAGGAAAGGATGATTGAACGGCCATCCCTTTAATTCATCCCGACTTTTACTGCACCGCACACAATTTTTTTTACTGTCTCTGTTTTCTCTCTTCCTTTGATCTCTTTTCTAAACCACCCCACTAATTTTTATTTATTTATTTAACCTCAAAAGCAATCTCATTCATACAGATAGACAAAGAAAAAGATCATATAGTTGCAAAGTAAAAAAAGGGAGGAAAGGGAACTAGAATTCCATTGAATTTGTTCTCTTTTCTCTCGAATTTGAAAATAAAGAAATTAAAAAAATAAAGAAAATGGCATTTGCAGGTACAACACAGAAATGCACTGCTTGTAGCGGCACCGTGTATCTGGTTGATCGTCTTGCCGCCGATAACCGCATTTTTCACAAGGCCTGTTTCCGATGCCACCACTGCAAAAGCACCCTCAAGGTCTCTCTCTCTCTCTCTCTCTCTCTCTCTCTCTCTCTCTCTCTCTCTCTCTCTCTCTCTCTCTCTCTCTCTCTCTCTCTCTCTCTCTCTCTCTTTAAAAAAAAAAAAAAAAAAACAAAATATTTGGTTATGATCATTTTGCAGCTGGGAAATTTCAATTCTTTCGAGGGAGTTCTCTACTGCAGACCTCACTTTGATCAGCTGTTCAAGAGAACCGGCAGTCTCGATAAAAGTTTCGAAGGTAATACTTAAATATTTATTATGATCATTTTATTTGCTTATAATTAATTATCTGCCTCAACTTGTGCTGTGTTTGTTTAAACTTCTTTGCAGGAACACCAAAAATCGTGAAACCGGAAAAGATGGTCGAAAACGAGGTATATATATACACATGCACGCTAATTAAATTCGATACTAATTTACAGAAAATGTAAATTAAAATAAAATTTGAATTTCGTATTACTAAACAGAATGCAAGCAAGGTTTCCAGTATGTTCGGTGGCACGAGGGACAAATGCGTTGGTTGTACCAAGACTGTTTATCCCATCGAAAAGGTAAAAAATCGAATTTACAAATACGCATTGCATGCATTATTTTATTAACGGTTTTTTTTTTTTTTTTTTTGGCGAAAAAAGGTTAGTGTGAACGGAGCTGCGTACCACAAGAGCTGCTTCAAGTGCAGCCATGGAGGATGTACGATTAGTCCGTCGAATTATATAGCGCACGAGGGTACACTGTACTGCAAGCACCATCATATCCAACTTTTTAAGTCCAAAGGAAATTACAGCCAGCTCGAATCCGACTCAGCTTCTGTTGAAATTGCTGCTGGATTATGAACGATTAGTTCTTTGTTAATTTTCCACCGCCATTAATTCGTTCTTTTTTTTTTTGTTTCTTGAAAATTGTTCTTTGAGCTATTTTTTTCAGGTATTTCATAAGTTTGATTGTGCTCTTTTTTTTTTTTTTTTGGTGTATGATTCTTGTTGTATTTCAGATGTTCATCAATTTACTTGTGATGAATTTTGGGAAGTTTGATTCTGTTGATTTTTTGCCTCTAAATATCTATAATGCAAGTAATTAGGTACTAATTTAGATATAAAAGTCTCTAGTGGTAAAAGAAACCATATGGACCGTGACCGAACCGGCAGGTCGGACCAATTCGACCGTGACCTAGCGACGAGGCGGTCTGATTTGACCTCTTTAACTAAAAATAAAAAAATGGAATCAAATGACCGAACCCTGAGTTGATCATGGGTTGACTTTTTTCAAACCCTTCCCGAATCCCAATCTTCGACCCCGTCTACAATATACCTGCTCGACTACGGCAATCAAATTTATAAACGGTAATAATATACACAATAAACTTCACCAAATATATTATAAGCCGTAAATCAAAGCACCAGATAAGTTCCTGGCAATTGCTATAGTGTATTGTCTGGAAGTATTGGTTAAAAACAAAACTAAAATCTGCAGTCTCGCTCTCGCTCCGAGAACGCCTCGTTAAATTTCAGGCTTAAATCTTTCGCCATCATTATTATTATAATTTATTTATTATATAACAGATAAAATAAAATGGACTTCAATCACAGTATCTAACTGGCTAATCCTCGTATCAGACTCCATCGACAATGAAACGCCAGTATTTGCCCCCCTATATATTCAATAAACAAAATCAATCCACGTATAAAAAAACCCGAAAACATCTGCGGAGTTTCTTTCTCGTACATCTATTTTTCAATAATAAAAAAAGGGTAAATTACAACCACCCCCTGAGGTATGGTCAAATTACAAAAAAACCCCTCTTGTTTGGGTAATTACAACCACCCCCTCAACTATAAATTTTTTTACACGTCCACCCTTGCGGTTTCAAATTTAGTGAAATCGTCGAGATTATATGGAATATTATAACTTTTGTACCCGTTTTATCCCATTCGAACTCTACATTTTGAAGACAGATGATCATAATATGTGTTCTTTAGCTTGTATATATCAGATTGTGGTGCATCAGAAACTGTATTTTTACACAAAACGAGTACAAACTAGAGCACATTCCACGAAATCTAGATGATTATGTTGAATTTGACACCATAAGGGTGGAGTTGTAAGAAAAAATCATAGTGAGGGGTAGATGTAATTATCCAAACAAGAGGGGTTTTTTCGTAAATTGACCATACCTCAGGGGTGGTTGTAATTTTCCCTAAAAAAAAGGATGCAATGAGTAATCTTACCCTACGAATCCTCTTTCGTCTCAGCAGATCCTCCAAAGCAGCCTGCAACTGAGCTTCCGCCTCTCGGGCTTCAGCTTCTGCCTCCTCGGCTTCCCGTTGAGCCTCTTCAGCTTCAGCCATTACAGCTTCTGCTTCAGCAACTGCTTGAGCTGCAAATGCAGCTGCTTCCTCCGCACTCAAATTCCTCATCATCTCCACCAACTCTAAATCAATCTCGACGAATCTTCTGAGATAACTAGTAGCTTCATCGTCATCATCATCATCATCATCGTCAATTGTTTCAATAAAACTGTACCCTGATGCCACACCCGCGAAGGAATAACTCCATGTTCTTTCAGATAACGGGGATTCTATTTCACACTTGCGCTTCATCTGCGAAAGATAAATGGACTCTAAACGTAAGTCAAAAGCCACTGCAAATCTCAAATAAAAAACAACTAATGTTTTCAAGCAAAAGAACTGTCGAGTTTGAGAAAGTCTCAACGAGGTGAACAGTAACAGCGGGCAGCAAATAGAAGGCAAAACCACCTTAACATCTTTGGGAAAATTGTAATTTTGGTCCTATATGTTGGTCTCTTTAGGGATTTAGTCCCAATAAGTTGTCTTATTTCAATTTTACATGCAATAATTATGCAAAATTAGTATTTTTAGTCCTATTTCACTCGAAATTTGGATTTTAGCCGTCGTTTAATGATGTACCTAACAAACTCGCAGAAATTTATTTACATGGACACTTCAAAATTATAAATGCTCCTCTAATTTGGTTTATAGATGTGTAGTCTCACATAATTAATTAAGTTCTACCAATGGTAAATTAGATGTCGAATTTATCAATTTCCAAGCGTCCATATAAGTAAAATGCATCAAGTTTATTAGTGCCGTCATAAAATTAAAAAAATATGCAAAATAGGACTAAAAATACTAGATTTGCAAAGTTATTGCATGTAAAACTGAAACATGACAAGTTAGAGGACTCAATTCCTAAATAGACCAACATAGAGGACCAAAACTGCAATTTTCCCTAACATCATTACTAGTTGCAGGTTAAACTTTGGAGGTATCCGTTATCGACTTTATGGAAAGAATGAACTAAAATAGTTGGACTAAAACTCAATAATTTGGTGTTCATTCCCTACCATTTCTAGAGTATTCGGTTATTCTATTCGAAACAATCGACCGTTCAAGCCAAGGCAGAGGAAGACGCCCTGCCTGCGTGCAGGGAAGAAAAAGTTAACACAACCACCAAAATACACCAAAATCTAATAAACCACCAACAATAACCACATTGAGCCATGAAGTTTCCGAAAAACCTAAATCGGCACAACAAGTTTCCAAAAAAAACCTACGACACGTGATCATACAACATCCAAGCGGAAGTCCCACTATAAGACACTTTTATATTTTGTTAAGTCCCACTCCAAGAATATTTAAATCAGCAGTTGAGATTCCTAGGAAACTGATGCTTAGATCGCGCAAGATTTATGTATAATAAACAAACGCCGCAGATATGGTTAAAATTGCGTAGCGAAATGCATTAATGGAGGAAGAAGAAAGGAAACAAAATCAAGGATCCTCGGATATACGATGAATAATTACCTGAGCTTGTGACAGCGGCAGCGGCGGCGGCGAACGAGAAATCGAAAAATGAGGGTTTCTGATTTCATGCTTTGCTGATAAGTTATAAAGAGAAATACCAATGGGCCTAATTTTGGGGGTGGAGGTGGTTTTTGTCTCGTAATAACAAATGGCCCAATTAGCTATCGACAGCCTGTTTCTTCGACTCTTTCCGCAGTTTAAATGCTTGAATTAATGGGCCAGCGTGTGGTTTTAAATTTCGTAAAATGCAAATCTAGACGTATAGATAGATTCACATAAATCGTATTTCCTCAATGACCTCAAGAACATACATAATTAATATGAAAATCTACGTAAAGGAGTTGATCTTGTGGCACATAAATGCATTTATTTTTCGTTCCTTTTCTTCCAACGTAGGGTGTATAAATTGACTGAACGCGTAAATAGCAGACGAGTGGAAAAACTGTGACGCCTTGAGAATTTTTTTGTATATACATGAACTACCGCTATTTTGCAATACAAAAAGACGAGCTTGTATAACCTTTTAATATAAAATAAGCTAAAAACCAGAGCCTTAATAAATTCTTTCGAAACGATAAATACTAATCTAGTTTGTACAGCCAACTAAATTGAAATAAATAGCTCGATTTTTAAATAGTTCCTTTTGTTTAAATAGCATCATATAATCGGTTTAAAACTACGTATCTCTACCACATTTTATGTAAATTCACTTATCATCTTATAATTGAAACAAAAAAAAAAAAGACGATTATGTCATAGTGGAAAATTGTCTGACCTCGTGATAAATCTCTTCGAGCCGTCATTTGATAAACCACACATCACTAATTTTCTCGTCGCTTCGATTACTGCCTGAAACAGCTATATACAGCTCTCACCAAGCTTAGGATCATACCATTCGTATGAAAGTCGTGTTCCTCCATTTGCCCTAACCTGCACGAAATCGAAATCATTACAACATCATCATAAATCAATCAATTTGGTCAAAATCATAATCCAATGCGTACACCAATCTACCTCCTTGTTTCGAAATAAACATTCGATCAAATATACGAAACCCCAACGAACATGCTTTCAGAATTCAAGAACCAGCTCCCATTAATTATCAAGTACAGGCAAAATTCCTAAGAAAATAATCAACTGGCACCAAATTTTGTAGCGTAATCAGCTAACTATTGAATTCCTACACAATCAATTCGAGCAAACTAGAATAGCGCAGCATTGCAAGTGAAACCCTAAACCCTAAACCCTAATTACATATTTCGAATTCGAACAGTAAACCTCGAAATTGGAACTAAAATCAGGAATGCAGCGAGGGCGAAAGATGGAGAATTACCTGAAACTTTGAGATTGGGGATTCAATTTGAGGATTTCAGATCATCGGAATTTGAAATACCCAACTCTTTTTTCACTATCCACTTTTTTTTTATTCAATCATAAATATGATTAATTCTATTTTCAGCCACTCTTGGGGACCTTTTTGCAATTTCTGTTATTTCCGCTGGCTTGCATGGGGGTTCTTTTCAGTAATTACCAGCGCGCCCATATCTTTCTCAGAGTTGCAGTGTCACCCCCGCCTGGGGCTTTTTTCTTATTTGTTAGGTTAGCTAGTTTTCGTAATTTCATTTCTACCCCGTCTTGTGGCATTTGTGTAATAAACGTGATAGGACGTCCCATTGTATGGTTACTCTTTTTCCTTGTGTAAGGCCATAAGGGTTTAACGAGGCCCCAAACTTTTAATATTAAGGGTAAATGACAATAACCCCTTAAGGTATAGTCAAATTACGAAAACCCCCATTCAGTTTGGGTAATTTCAACTACCCCTCAAATATAAATCTTCTTACACGTCCACCCTTGCGGTTTCAAATTTAGTGGAATCTTCGAGATTATATGGAATATTATTATTTTTGTAGCCGCTTTATCCCATTCGAACTCCACATTTTGAAGCAAGATGATCATAATATGTAGTTTTTTGGGTTGTATATATCAGATTGTGGTGCATCAGAAACTGTATTTTTACACAAAACGAGTACAAACTAGAGCACATTCCACGAAATCTAGATGATTATGTTGAATTTGACACCATTAGGGTGGAGGTGTAAGAAAAAATCATAGTTGAAGGGGTAGATGCAATTATCCAAACAAGACGGGTTTTTTCGTAAATTGACCGTACCTCAGAGGGTGTTTGTAATCTATCCTAATGTTAATGGAATAATAAAGTCTTTTTGACAAAAAAAAAATAATAATAAAAAAAATCATACATATGTATAATTATGACATCATAATTACCAATTAGGCTTTCTTAGAAATATATTAGTTCTTATAACAATACATTTTTTTATTCAATAATTTAAAAAAATACAATTTTATTAACATTTTTTATTGAATACACTGTAACTTAAATAAATAAATAAAGCTCAGGTCGATGGTTGCTTTCATAAAAATAACTTAAAATAGCTTCTTTTAATAGAAACTGATTTTGCAATTACCTAAAGGGTAATGATATACGCAGGCCAAATTAAACATTCAGGCACTTTTTTACCATGATTTTTTACCTTTTTACCATAACTATTTACCTTTTGTACTATTCCTACCCAATAAAATTAAAAAAAAAATAAAAAAAATAAAAAAAAATTAAATTGTTGTGCTCGTGCAAAAACATGCGAGCATTTCAACAGTGCTCATCTGATTTCACACGAGCACTGTTGAAATGCTCGCATGTTTTTGCACGAGCATCTTATAATTCAAAAAAAAAAAAAAAAAAAAAAAATATTAATCTGCTCGTGTAAAAACACACGAGCGGTTGAAAAGCGTTCGTGTGAAATCACACGAGCACTTTGCAACCGCTCGTGTGTTTTTACACGAGCAATTAAAAAAAAAACAAATAATAAAAATGCCTGCTCGTGTGGATTTACACGAGCACAGTGGATGTGCTCGTGTAAATTCACACGAGCAGGCCAACGTGTGATTTTTTTTGTTTTTTTTTTTCCGGATTCGTAATCTACATAACAAGAGGATCGTAAAAACGTAAAAATTACCTCCGATCTGTTGACGATTTGCACGGGCTTTGCGAAAGAAAATCGAAAGGTTGAGAGAGTTTTGAGTTTTTTTACTTTTTGTTTTTTGAAGAATGGTAAAAAATGTGCCTGAATGTTTAATTTTGGCCTGCACAAATCATTTCAGTTACCTAAAACACAGATTATGAGCCAAAATAAGGCTTAAAAGTCGTCTCTAAAAGCTTTCGCAAAAACTTTCTATTTATCGGGCTTATATATTTTTTCAGGCTTCGAGTTTAAATCAGAATCAAATCAGCTCTACAATAAATTAAATACAATCTATGTTGGTAATAGAAAGAAACCCCCATGTGAAATACAGTTCTTTTTTTTTTTTTTTGATAAATATGTGAAATACAGTTCACTCCAGCAAATATACATCATACGTTTATTTATTTATTTATATAAAGATAACATTACCGGGTGACCACGGTCCACCCCACCAAATCCTTTTCAATGAACACCTAAAATATATAAATATTAATCATACAAAATAACATTATTTTTTTTATAAAGAACCCAGTCACATGTCCAACTAGAAAAGCGAAAAACAACTCATTTCTAATGCCGAGAGTGCGCATGAGTAGCTCAACTGATTTCAAGATGGTAAGTTGGTATAAGATTTTAGAATTGAGTATTCGCGGTTTTTGTAAAAATTTCAACTTTTATATGGATTAGTTTCTCGTGGACATCAGGTTCAATTTCGCTACTCTAACAGACCGTTGAGTTACTTTTAATACAAATAATTTATCTTTAATTCAATTCGCTACTCTATAAGACCGTTGAGTTACTTTTGATACAGATGGCTGAGTTACATTTGATATAAATAATTTATCTTTAATTTAGTTCGCTACTCTAAGAGACACTTGAGTTACTTTTGATACAAATAATTTATCTTGAACTCAATTCGCTACTCTAACAGATCGTTGAGTTACTTTTGATGCAGACCGTTTTACTTTTGATACAAATAATTTATCTTTAATCCAGTTTGCTACTCTAACAGACCGTTGAGTTACTTTTGATACAAGTAATTTGTCTTTAATCCATTTTGTTATTCTAACAGACTATTAAATTAGTTTTGATACAGACCGTTAAGATACTTTTAATACAAATAATTTATCTTTAATTCACTATCCTAACGGGCTGTTGAGTTACTTTTTGAGCACATAATTCATCTTTAATCCATGAAGGAAGTGGACGACAATTCAGTATGGAGTCACACTGAACTTTGCATTTTATATTTATTTCTTTATATAATCTTTAAAAAATAAAAAAAGGTCTTTTCAAGGTCTTGAATCTTGAAATTATCATAAACAATTAAGATCCAACAAACTGTTGTCGGATAATAAATCTTGTTTTTCAATTGGATGATGTCAGTTTGACCAACGATTGTTACAATGAACAAGAAAAGAAATAAAACACTTAATAATTAACGATTAACTTAATTTTAATTGTGCCATGATTTGACAGCTAACCATCATCATTAAGGACAGCATAACAAGCTTAGCAACAGAGCAATGGTATACTGAATAATAAAATTCTGAAATATTAAATTAATTTAATACATTTTTACTAAATCAGAACTATAAGTAATTATCGGAAAATTTACAGTTTTTAATCCTCATATTCACAAAAAACACATTGTGTCCTTCATATTTCAATAATTTGACATTTTTTGTAATTTCTTTCAATCTACCGTTAGTCCGTCACTTATGTTAATGATGGCCCCACATTTGATTCGGTTAGTTTTAATGAAAAATTTACGTAAAGGACTAATAGTATTAAATTTTTGAAACACAAGGGAACAAATGTATTTTTTCGAACATAAGAAAACAAATATAAAATCAATACAAACTTGAAAGATGAAACTGTATTTTTCCGAGTATTTATTATTTAAGCAAATTGATTAATTTATTGAATATTAATTTAATTATTATTTAAGCAAATTGATTAATTTATTAAATATTAATTTATCGAGGTTCTATATATACTTAAAAACACTTAATACGACAAATCATCTCCCATGAATACGAATCTACACCAATATTGAAAAGGCCAAACGCAATTTAAATGTCCTAACTGAAAATCAAGAACTTAAATGCAATGTGAAGGTTCATAATATTATTTAAAGAAAGGGCGTAAGCTAAAGTTGCAGAATTAACAAGAGCCCTCAAAGCAAAAGGAAAAATAAGAGGGGGGCAACAGCAAATATCAATTCTTGAATTTTTCTTTTTTTTTTTTGTTGTCTGTTTTAATAAACAACTCAATCCTTCTTCTCCATCAGAAGCAAGCATCCAGAAGGCAACAGCAGCAGAGAGCAGCCAAACTGCACAAAATTAAACAATAAAAATCAATTCTTTATTCAATTAATCTTTTTTATCAATGCTTATAATTAATAACCCAAAACGATTGAATTAAAAAAAACACACACAAAAAGAGGAGGGCATATTTGGTAATTTAGAAAAAGAGATTTTCAATAACGGGTCCCACCAACCCACCCATGGGAGGGGAGGTGCACGTTAGCAGCCGTGCGCGGTGGAGGCGCACGGTAAATCGGCGTCAATTAAACAAATCAAGCATTCTAAAATAAACCGTAATTCATCAGATCTGAATCCCACAACACGAAAATTCAGCCAATCCAGACGCAATTAATCACGAACACATGCGCAGAGGAGATAAAATAAAATTCGAAAACAGAAAAACGAAATTCGGATGAACGACGTACCATCCTTCCATGCAACCGGAACTGCCGGATTGCTGTTGCTGCTGCGGCGGCGGAGGCTGGCCGTACTGGGGCGGGTAACCCTGCGGCGGCGGGTACCCCTGGGGTGGGTAGCCCTGCTGCGGTGGGTACCCTTGCGGCGGGTAGCCGGCCGGCGGATAAGCATCCTTCGGGTACCCCTCCGGCGGGTAACCTATACATCAAAAAACAAAATCAAAATCAGCCCTAAAATCACAAATCAAAATCCCTAAAATTGGATCTGAATAAAAATTCAAAAAAAATACTTGCCTTGAGGGGGCGGCACGCCGACGGGGGGTTGATTTTGATTGTAGTAACTCATGATTTTCTAGATTTTCCGGCTGTGGCTAAAATGAAGAATTGCAACTGGTTTCTCTCTACTAGAGAGATTTGAGAGAGAGAGAGAGAGAGAGGAGATTTTTCTGCTTTTCTAGAGAGAGAAAGTAATGCACAGTGGGAGAGAGAGAGATAGGGAGATGTATATAAGGAGGAGAGAGAAAGAAAAGGATAAAATTTAATTACTACGGTTTTTTCAGTGGGGAACGTGTTTTTGTGCGAAAACGCGTTTTCTTTAGATTATTACTTCTCCCCTAAGCAAAATTCTCTTATCTCCTCGTTAATATTTATTATTAGGGGCCCGGATTCTTGAGAACATTGTTTATTCCCCCCTTTTCTTTTAAGTGGTAATTTTAGATAATTGTTTACTTCTAGCAATTTGAATTAAATAGAAATAAAATAACTATACTACTTTATTTGTTGTTTAATTATAGACTTGTGAAAATGTTATAAAAGAAAATATATATACTACGGTAGAATCTCGATAAATTAAAACCCGGCAATTAATAACATCGCTTAAATAATATTTTATTTCCGGTACCGACTCGAGGACAATGTGCTAAATGAATAATTCGCTGAATTTATAAGCCAATAAGTATTTTTAAATTCTTATAGACCCCATACATGGTATATTACATTTATGATAAATTCTTATCCGATAATTACTTTTTTACATCGTCAATTAACGCACAGTTAATCATCTTTATATACGTGTGTAATTAATGTGAATGTTCTAGTCAATGTTGATTAAAATCCACACGCATTGTAGATTCTAATTGTATTACTATCAGATAATTTATATCGTAAATCTACACACATTCACCTACTGATGTATGCATTCTAGTGAATTAAGTATCTTAAAATTAATTTATTTAATTTCATATTGAAATTGAAATCATGTTAAAATCAATGTCATGTGATCATTGAAAAAATCGACCAACACATGCTTGAAAATACCGCCAGCTCCACAATGTATTATTTTTAATTATACATAAATATTCTTCCTAATTATGACAAAATATAATATCAATTAGAAAAATAAATAAATAAAATAAGCTAAAAAACGGAAATTCTCATGCATACATACATACAGCATGTTGAAGCAGATGCCGGCCGCAGCGAATTTTGGAATTTTAAATATTCAATTGGCTTTTATTAAAACAAAAAAAAAAAAGGATTTTTTCCCGCCTAATCTAATATCTTATAATCTACCAATTGAATATTAATCAAAATCTTAAATAACCCATAATTAAATATTAATTTCAAATGTATATTAATCCCTAACCTAATACCGTAAAATATATTAATTAAATATTAATTAAAATTTTCAATGACCCGTAATTAAATATTAATTTCAAATGTATACTAATCCCTCAAATATTGGTATACATCTTTCAAACTTATTTTAAATCTTATTAACAAAATAAAGGTTCCCGGAGACACCCTAAATAAACCATAATCTTATTAATAAAAGTAAGATTGCTCCTCCTAAACCCTATGAAATTTTTTCTGCTCATTTGATAGTTATAAATTATAATTGTCATTTATTTAATTAATTAATTTTATTGTTTTATTATATTTATTATAATCAAGTTTAATAAACATTTGGTTCTTATCTTATTAATAAAAGTAATATTTTCACTAAAATTGTCATTTTACTTAATTTTAATTTGATCGAAAAATTATTTAATTGTTTCGAAAAACATTTGGTTCTTATCTTATGAATAAAAGTAAAGTTGTTCTCTTATTTATAAAGGTAAAGTTACTCCTGCTAAACCATATGAATTTTTTCCGACTCATTTGATAGTTATAAATTATAATTGTCATTTATTTAATTAATTAATTTTATTGTTTTACTATATTTAATATAATCAAAATCCGTTAAGTATCTAGATTTTTTCGCCCCATATTTACGTATCTTTTTCAACCAAAATTGTTATTTTTATTTAAAATTAATTTGATGGAAAAATTATTTAATTGTTTAGAAAAATATTTGGTTCTTATCTTATTAATAAAAGTAAAGTTGTTCCTGATAACATCTTGAGATTTAATGGGATCATTCATTTACAGTAAATTTACTGAGGCATGTTATGAGTGATAAAGAAGAAGATTCGTCGAACTTCAACATTACTGAGATAAGATAAATATACAACAATATTACATCACAAATATAATGTTCAAATTAATAAATATGGCAAAAAAAGTTTATGGATGCGGGATTATCATCAATATATATAGCAAAATATCAAAATGAATTGAAACTTCAACTTTGTCGTTTAAATTGAACTTTACTTTGTATTAATTTTATTTCAACCCCGTGCATCGCACGGGCCAAAAATCTAGTTATTATAAGTCAAAAGTCTTTAATTTGATTCCTAGGCAAAACATTAACCGGCCTATATTCTTCTCTCTTGACTTCACCAAATTAAAGTCCACAGATTCAGTAGAAAATACAGTTGACCACAAAATCAATTTATATTCCATTTTCCAACTTTTTTTTTTAAATAATAATTATTTAATACATGCATGTCCGATCCTCGATAATTAATTATAGGGGAATATGCTAAGGTACAACAATTACAACATACTAAATTCTCTCTCTGCATATACGTAGCATAGTTTTATAACTTCAATTCTTAGAGAATTATACAATTTATTTGACATGCAAAAAACAAAATTCAATAAATAAAAAGGGTAAACTCACACCTACTCCCTTTAAGCATGCTAAAATAACTTTAAATTCCATGTAATATTGGTAATTACAGCCACAACCCTAAAACAATCACATGTCCTAGGATTGATATGCACTATATATATTTGTCTCCCGTGGGGCCGTTAATGCTATAATGGACGGAAATTTATAAATCTTATATAAAATAATAAGAAATAAAAAAAAATATTATGAGAGCTATGACACCCCCTAACTCTATGTTGTCTCCACTACTGCATGAAGCTAATAGTTCATTAGAACCCTAACGGAATAAATTATCCAATGCATTATTCTGCCAGGGTGTCTATCAATCTTTCAAGGAATGATTGTAATTATCGATACTATAGAGACTTAAAAGTTATTTTAACATACTTCAGGGGAGTAGGTGTAATTTATTACCCTTAAAAAAAACACTAATTTATCCTAGCAAATGGTATGGCTCTCTTTACAATGGACTGGCCCACGTTTTACAGGCCCAATATCCACTTGGGCGGGCCTGTTATACATCAAATAATTCGACCCGTTTTTAGATTGGGTCGGCCTTTTTTTTTTTTAAGTGAAAATCTAATCAGTTCAAAAAAAATCGGAAATCATAGGGATATTTGTTTCTATTTCCAAAATTAATTTCCAGTTTTATACTATTCATAAAATTGAGATCATGTTTATTAGATAATTTTATTTAGAAAATCCCATTTTTTCTTCTCAAATTTCTATTGAAAATACACTATTCATATTTTTTTCAATTTTCAAACCTACTAAAACCTACTAACTAACCTATATATTTTAGGGGTGTTAAGATATAGGTCATGGTGACAAAATTAATTTGAACTAAATGACAAGCTCAACTAAACATTTGCTTCACATCCTTTATTAAATTCATTCCGAAAATGCCCTTTCACTCATCTTTCTTTTTTCAATTTTCACTCTAGCACTTTTTATATTATTATAAACAATTTTTTTTTCCTTTATTTTTCGAATTTCGGGTTTCGTTAAATAATTCAGCAGATTTTTAAAATACGATGGGATACTATGTTGTACTATGGTTTACACACAACTATTAAAAAAATATTTTATTCTACATACTATTTTTCGTTTTTTTTTTATGGGCATATTACAAATAAGCCCATCAGTGGGGACTTATTCATAAAGAGATCCAGACAATATTCTCCTTTACCAATAAGTCCACACATGGTCCAGATTTATGTAAAGGACTAAAATAACCCCTCTTACTTTAATATGCTCCAATTTCATCCTTAACTTACTTTAACTTCAATTTGACCCCAACTTTCACAAATTATTCAATTTTGACCCAAAACTTTTTTTTTTTCACAAATTTTTTTTTCCCGCCGGATTCCGGCGTTGACCGGCGGTCAACGCCGGTCTCCGGCGTTGACTTTTTAATTTTTTTTTTTTTTTTTTTTTTTTTTTTTCCCTTCCGGATTTTTTTTCCGGATTCCAGCGTTGACTTTTTAAAATTTTTTTTTTTTTTTTTTTTTTTTTCTTCCGGATTTTTTTTCCGGATTCCGGCGGTCAACGCCGGTCTCCGGCGTTGACTTTTTAAAATTTTTTTTTTTTTTTTTTTTTTTTTTTTTTTTTCTGTAACTTTTTTTTCCGTTTAAACAGCAATATTGCTGTGAATGACAGTAATATTAACTATATTACTGTTAAACACAGTAAAATTAACTAAACTATAGTTTAACACATTGATATTGCTATATTAATCTCTAGCACATTAATATTAACACAACAAAATTCATTATTATTGTATAATAAAGTAATATTACTATGTTGTCCGTTCAACAAATGTAAACAAAATAAAAAAAACCAAAAGAATTAATATTACTGTGAGTGACAGTAATATTACTATAGCAACAGTAATATTACAATAGTAGACAGTAATATTATTACGTTACTTCGTGAATAACTCGAACAAAACAAACACCCCAAAAAAATAATAATATTGATGTTGTTGACAGTAATATTATTGTGTTTACAGTTATTTTACTGTCAACGACAGTAATATAATTACGTTGACTTGTCAACAAATCAAAAAAAATAAAAAAAAATAATAATAAATAAAAAAATATAATATTGCATTAATTTACTGTCAACGGCAGCACAATTACATAAATGTAATGTCAACGGCAGTACAATTACGTTAATTAACTATCATTGACAGTATAATTACGCTAAATTACTGTCAGTGACAGCACAATTACGGTCAACGTGTAGCGGCGGGCGTGGAAAAACAAAACAAACCAAACAAAAAAAAAAACTTAAAAAAACACTAAAGAAAGAGACCGCCGGAAACCGGCGAAAAAATCCGGAAGAAAAGAAAAGAAAAAAAAAAAAAAAAAAAAGTCAACGCCGGAATCCGGAAAAAAAATCCGGAAGAAAAAAAAAAAAAAAAAAAAAAAGTTTAAAAAGTCAACGCCGGAGACCGGCGTTGACCGCCGGTCAACGCCGGAATCCGGCGGCAAAAAAAAGTTTTTGAAAAAAAAAATTTTTTTGAAAAAAAAAAAAATTTTGGGTCAAAATTTAATAATTTGTGAAATTTGGGGTCAAATTGAGATTAAATTAAGTTAAGGATGAAATTGGAGCATATTAAATTATACTCCAAAAAAAAGTCAAAATTGAATTTTTGTGGTCAAAATTGAACTTTTATGGACAAAATTGATTAATTTGGATTACAATTAAGAATTGGGTATAAATGATTGAGGGTAATATTGGGATATACATGAATGTTTCCTTTAGTTATAATAAATATTAAAGGGATGGGCTTATTGGTGAAAGAGATATGTCCCCTATACCTAGAATAATAAACATGCTTGGTTGGGGACTTTTGCATAAAAATCCCTTTTTTTATTTTATTTTGTTGTCAATACTGTAGTAGACTATGGTATACTACAGTGTACTATGGTATATTAATTACGGTGTACTATGGTATTCTACGGTATAAAATGGTATACTATGGTGTACGACCAAACCCTAGCATCCTCAACGCATCAGCCGTCAAACCCTAGTAGCCAACATCTGCAGCCGTCGCAACCGTAGTCACCTACCAACTTTTGGAAAACCTAGATCTACCACTTTGAACACAAATCAAGCACAATCTCTTGAAGATCAAGAAAATCAGATTCAAATGGTAAAAAAATATATGTTTTCCATCAAATCTCCGCCATGATCACATCCCCACCGCTGCCTCGACCACCACAGCGGCACAGCCCCCCGCCGCCTCGACCACCATAGCAGCACAACCCGCCGTCGTCGCCTCGATAATCACAACCCTTACCCCCGCCTTGACCACCACAGCCACGCCGCTGCCTCGACCACCACAACGGCACAACCCCCCGCCGCCGGCGCCTCCTCGATAATCACAACCCCTCACCCCTGTCTCGACAACCACAGCCCCTGCCGCCGCCTCAACCACCACAGACCCCGCCGTCGTTTCGTCTATTATTACCCCTTCATTGTGCTACTGGTGATGAAAACAAGAGAGATATAGAGATATACAGATGAGAGAAGAAAAAATTGTAAAAAGAAGATGTACAGAACCGTGTGAGAGATGGGGAGAGAGAACGTGGGAGAATATTAAAAGAACGAAATATATTTTAATTGGAGAAACGTGAATATATAGGTTAGAGAATTTAGGTTAAAATGGCAAGATAGGGATTAAAAAAAATTTAGGGATGTGGTTCATATATTATTTGAAACTAAGGATTTAATTAAAAACATAAATTTCGACTTGTCATTTAGTTCAAATTAGGTTTCATTTGAGGGACTTATAGCATATTACCCCTATATTTTATTCCACCAACTCATTTCTCTCTCCTTTTATTCATCACTTCTCATTAATATTTACACTATCTCTCCTCTCATTTCTCTCTCCTCATTAATATATACACTCTCTCTCCTCCCAATTTCTCTTTCTTCTTCTTCTTATAATAATAATAATAATAATAATAATAATAAAAAAAAAAAAAAAAAAATAATAATAATAATAATAATAATAATAATAATAATAATAATAATAATAATAATAATAATAATAATAATAATAATAATAATAATAATAATAATAATAAGGGTAAATTCCACTTTACCCCCTCGTACTCTGCCTGAGAGTCACTTTACCCCCTCGTACTCTCAATTTTATCGATTTACCCCTTGTACTTGTACAATTTCCCAATACAACCATTTTCTTCATTTTGTTGTCAATTTTGACTCTAACGCCATTTGGTCAACTCTGTAAATTACAAAATTGCCACTGCCTATAACGCGTCGTTTCTCCTCCGTCAATATTGTCATTTCTTCTTCTCCCACCAGTTCCCCTTCCAAGATATCCCCAAATTGAACCCCTAACTTAGTAAAAATCAAGACCCAAAAAATAGATCGATTCCACCCGGTGCAAAGAAAAAAAATATATGAATGTGTGAAACTTTCTCTTTTCTAATCTCGAGAGTCAAAATCGAAAAAATTCAATATTTACGTCAATATTTTGACTCTTGACCAAATGGCGTCAGAGTCCAAATCGAAAAAAGCTGATGAAGAGGGTTGTATTGGGAAATTGTACAAGTACAAGGGGGTAAATCGACGAAATTAAGAGTACGAGGGGGTAAAGTGGTTCTTGGCCAGAGTACAAGGGGGTAAAGTGGAATTTACCCTAATAATAATAATAATAATAATAATAATAATAATAATAATAATAATAATAATAATAATAATAATAATAATAATAATAATAATAATAATAATAATAATAATAATAATAATAATAATAATAATAATAATAATAATAATAATAATAATAATAATAATAATAATAATAATAATAATAATAATAATAATAATAATAATAATAATAATAATAATAATAATAATAATAATAATAATAATAATAATAATAATAATAATAATAATAATAATAATAATAATAATAATAATAATAATAATAATAATAATAATAATAATAATAATAATAATAATAATAATAATAATAATAATAATAATAATAATAATAATAATAATAATAATAATAATCACTATCATCATCCTCAATCATTATTTTCCACTTTTGTACGTACTTTCGTAGAGAAAATTCACCACAATCAAACATATTCTCATTTCTACACCTACATAAAACTAAAAAGGGAAAATGTGGGATAAGCCCCTAGTTTTGAAAATATATAGGGATAGGTCCTAAAAAAATTTCTTCCCTAGTCAAAAACCCAAATTTTAATCTTAATTTGATAGAACCCCCTAGACAAATTAAAATACCCGTTTTACCCTTTTAGTTACAATTTAAAACCCTAACCCCTAACCTTTTCTCCCACTCCCTCCCATATTTTTTTCCCATCCGTCATTCTCTCTTCACCCACTCTCTCTTTTTTTCTCTCTCGAACTCTCTCTCTCTTATCTTTCTTTCTCTCTCTTCATGTCTATCTCTCTAACTCTCTTTCTCTTCTCTTTCTTTCTCTCTCTTCTGCCCACAGCCCTCCGCCGCCGCGGCTGCTCCCCCACCTCCTTGCGTCGCCGCTCCTCTCACCTCCATGCGTTGTCGTCGTCGTTAATTGCTCCACCACCGCCTTGCATTACTGCTCCGTCGCTGCTCCCCACGTCCTTGAGCCGGCCGTCATTGCTCCTCCCACCGCCTTGAACTCGGTACTAAACCATTCACTTCACTTTTTTAAGTTATTTTTTTAATTTATGAATGTCCATCAATTTTTAATTTATTTTTTAAGATCTGAATTTTTTTCACTATTTCACCTTATTTTATTGTTTTTTTTTTATGAAAATCAACTAAATTCAAAATTTTAAATTGTGTGCATTTCAGATCTGGAATTGGTAGTGTTCGATTTGTATATATTTACTGCATTTAGATATAAAAAAACACAAATCTACTATATTTTTAAAGATATGTGAACAATTAATATTAAAGTATTTTTTTAGATTAATTTGATTTTTTTATTATAAATCATATTATAATTTATTTTTTGTATTTATTTGAAGATGATTCGAAATGCCTAAAGTGTGAGAGCTTTGTTTGTCTGTAATGGAAATTTAACCAGTAGTGGTTACTTACATGAGTGATTTGAGTCAGGTGAATATACAGTTATATCTGGTCATATACAGTCATATATAGCCAGTCACATGTAGTCATGTATAGTCATGGCTACATATAACTATACATGACTATAGGACTTGTGGTATACTATAGTCATTTGTACTCGATTTCAGTTCAACAAATTTTTCAAAAAAAAAAATCATGATTTTTTGTATTTTTCATGTAATTTGATTTTTTTATTATAAATCGTATGTAATTTATTTTTAGTATTTATTTGAAGATGATTCGAAATGCCTAAAGTATGAGAGCTTTGTTTGTCTGTAATAGAAATTTAGTGGTTACTTACATTGGTGATTTGATTCAAGTGAATATACAATTATATTTAGTCATATACAGTCATATGTAGTCATGTATAGACTTAGGGGTGGGTTTGGTAGGGCAACCGTACCAAACCCCTCGAATCACTACCAATACCGAAATTTCGGTATTATGAAATCCATTACCAATACCCTACCAAAAACTTCGGTATACCGATTTCGGTATACCAAAAGTTCGGTACGGTAGGGTATGGTAATGGTAAATACCAATTTATATTATCTATTATTTAAGTCAAATTGAATATCATTTTTTTCAAAGCAATTCAAGGTATACATGTTTAAAATGTACAAAACTAATTTTTAAAATATAAGTGTCCTAAATATATGTTCTAAATTTACCTAATGTAAAATATTTCTTAAATAAAATTATAACATAAAAACTTTTAACATCAATTATATATAATAAATTGAATTATTAAAATAAAATTTTATTTATTAATAATATTTCGGTACGGTAGGGCATTACCATTTTAATAATGTTAAGTGCCGTTGCCCTACCAAAATATTTCGGTAGGGTACGCTAATAATTCGGTAGAGATTTTTCGGTAGAGAATCGGTACGGTACGGTAGGGCATCGGGTTGGTAGGGCAATTTGGTAAAAAAAAACCACCCCTATGTATAGTCATGACTACATATAACTATACATGACTATAGGACTTGTATATATACTATAGTCATTTGTAGTCGATTTCAGTTCAGTAAATTTATCAACAAAAAAAAATCATGCTTTTTTTGTATTTTTTATGTAATCTAACTCGCATTTTCCGTTTCGCTATTTAACTCGTATTTTTTTGTCGCAGGTTTTGCTTTTATTATAATTTTATGACATGCAGAGAGTAAGATTCGATGAAGTGCCTTTGTGAAGTTGAATTCATGCTACAGTAGTCTAGACTTTATGTCGCTATATATAACTATAGATAATTGTAAATAACTATAGTCACTTGTAGTAACATATATTTATATGTATGCTATAGGTTTTTAATGTACAGTAATACTTGTTCATGTTTGAACAATATATGCATATGAATGTATTTTTTCATTTTTTGTTTGTTAGTTGATTTATAATATCAAGATAAATTGTGAATTTTTTTTGTTGGTGTATATGAATTTTGGGGTAAAAAGGCAGTACATGACTACATATAACTATACAAGACTATTGAACTTGTAGTAAACTGTAGTCATGTGTAGTATATACTTCCAGTTCAGTAATTTTACCAAAATTTGAATTTATAAAAAAAAATTAAAAAAAATAAAAAAAATTTAAAATATTAAAAAAATCGAAAATAAAAAAATCCAAATATTAAAAAAATTGTTTTATAAAAAAATACAATTATAATATAAAGAGGTACAATATATACACATTAATAAAAAAATGATGATATATGCAGTACAACATACGAAATGCAGGTCCAAAATGATAAATGCAGTAGGTAAAAATGTTGAATGCAGTTGGGCGAAAATTACAAATAAGGGCACAATAGTACTTTTGCCTCTCCAGGGATATCACAAAGGAAGATTTTTAGGGGTACGGTCGACCTATCCCTATATATTTTCATATGAGGGGTGTATATCGAATGGACCCAACTGAAAATATCCCTTCATCCAAACATATTCTCATTTTCTACACAAAAATCAATAAACTACTTTTTCCGTAAGAAATTTTGAAAACTAGAAATTCTCATTGGAAACATAACCAAACATCCCATAATTTTTGAAATTGGAAAGATTTTTTTTATAAATCGTAAATTTTGGATAAAAAATCAGAATCACACACACACACACACACACACACACACACACACACACACATATATATATATATATATATATATATATATATATATATATATATCTAGTTCCGATCAATAAAAAATTGGAGAAAATCGGAAATTTGAAATACAGAATGAAAAATATTGTTCTAAAATCGAATAAATTTGGGATTATAATGGGCAAAATTGAAAATTTCGTTTTGCCATAATTACTTAGTTCAATAAATATGTTTTGCCATTTTAAGAACATCACTTTCTTCTGGAAAAGAAAAGTAATTAAACGGGGAAGTTAGATGTTACATCGGGTGTGTGTGATTTAACCGTATATGAGGTTAAATAACTACTCACTAAACACACATATATATATGGGTGTGTGTGATTTGTGAAGTATAAAAGAAATCAAAACAATGCTCTTGTCCAAACACAAAAAATCAACAACATAATATTCACAATAAAAGAAATGAAGCTCTCTCTTTTTCTTAGCTCAATTTTAATGCTCTTGATGTTTTTCCTCATCGAAAAATCTTCATCAAACCCTAATAATAAAACCGTAACCGAAGAAATCATGAATAGGGCTTGCCCTAGGACGACGAACTACGAATTGTGTCGAACAATTCTGACCAATCACACGGGTCAACCCCTCTTTCGAACCCTCGCACGTGTTGGCGCGATGGCACGTGACCAGGCAAAGTCAATGGGGAAACAAATCTTGGATCTTCACAAGGGAATAAAGAACAACAAATCGGAACTGAAAATTAGGTTACATAATTGCTGGCAGAAATACACTATTGCCGCAAATCGACTGACGGAAGCTAGCGATTTTTTGCAAGACGGCGACAAAAAGTCGGTTAAGAACCGAGTTTTGCTGGGGTTGTATGCCGGCGTCTCCGGCGATGGAGAACTCGCCGGAAAGTACCGGCAGTATTTGCCACCGAGCTTTGCGCGGGGTAGTCGGAGTTTCAGAGATCTTTGCAGTGTCCTAATTGTTATGTGTGATGAACTTTAATTAAATAATATAAGTCATAATTATGAAAAGTGAAATTATATTTGTAGGGTTTCGAATCAAATAATTATTGTTGTTTTCCAGGAATAGATATGGAATGGGATATATTATTAATGTATCGAGTATTAAATTAGTAAAATACAAAATTCACCGATAGACATCTCTCTTTTTTATTTTAATTGTTATTTTATGTTGTTGTGTACATATTAAGAAAATCAGTGAATATGCATTAATTATATGAAAAATACATAATATCAAAAAAAAATCATTAAAGTACCCTTGCCATCAGTGTTTTGAAATCGCGATTAGACCGGTCGATTGAACCAGTTAAACTGCGAACTATTATCTTCTCCGGTCCGATTTGACCGTTGAACTGTAATATCGGAAACTTAGTGAAAATCGAGTTTTGTTTGTCCAAAATTGTGCTTTGTTTATAAAAATGAACAAATAAAATGGCTAATAAAATAAGTTTTATTTACATTTTAATTGGAAATGAGTAATAAGTTAATGTGCGTGAGAGAAAATATACTTTATTTATTGTAAAAAATATGTCTAAATAATATTTTAAAAAACCGATCCAACTGTGATCCAATAGCTCATTGGATCAATATCCAGTTCGGTTTTCTCTAACATTGCTTGCCATTGATTTCTTCTTTACTAATTACATTTTAATTAATTAAGAGTGATAAAAGGGTAAAATTGAAAAACATAGAATTCAATTCAAATGATTGAATGAATATCTATTGAAATTTATTCGATCGTAGAAGCAACAATATATTATTTAATTAATTAGGAAAACCCCCAAATAATTTCGCTTTTTTCATTACTAATTAATTTCATCAAGCAAGACAATTAGAACACTGCAAAGATCCTTAAACCTCCTGCTACCCCCTGCCACGCTGGCCGGCGCAAAATGCCCCAACTCTCTATCTGCCGACTCAGCATAAGACAATGCCAGCTCAGCACGGCTCTTGACGGACAATCTGACGCCGTTCCGCAAGAACGCACTAACTTCCGTTAGTTGACGCTCAGCGTTACTATACTTCTTCCAACTATCGTGGAACTTCGTTTTCATCTCTGTCTCCATTCCTTTGCTGTAGAGGTTCCAGATACGTTTGACCGTTGACTTGGCCTGGTCACGTGCCATCGCGCTGACACGTGCGGGAGGCTGGGGGAAGATGGGTTCCCCCACGTAATTGGTCAGAATTGTTCGACAGAGATCGAGGTTTGTTGTCTTGGTGCAAACCCTGTTGATTAATTCTTCTGTTACTTTTTTAGGGTTTGCTGAAGATTTTTCTGTAAGCAAAAACAAGAGGGCTGAGATAATTAAAAAATAGAGCTTCATTTTTTTATTTTTTTCTTTTTTTCTTTTTTTCTTTCTCCTTAAATAGGTTATATATAGGGCATGCATGTTCATTATAAAATGGCAAATTCGTATTTAATTGAACAAAAACTAATTATGGCAAAAGCTCGTTAATTGTTACTCCCTCTGTTTCGAATTAACTGTTATTTTGGACTTTTTAATTTATTTCATGTTAATTAAATTATAAGGGAAATCCCAATTTTCATCCCTGAAGTTTGCATCGATTTCATATTTGGTCCCCCATGTTCACAAAAAACACATTTGGTCCTCTTATTTCAATAATTTAACACTTTTAATTCAAATTTATAATGCATAAATCATAATCACTCTTATGTTTTTTTTTTCAAATTTGCCCTCTATTTCTTTAATTCATTTTCATACTAATTACCGGCTCTTTAGATTTCCAATTTATTTTATTGCATTTTTCGATAATATCACAATTAATTTAGTACATTTATCGATCATATACTAAATACTATAACAAGAACCAGAGTATATATAAAAAATATATTCGATCTCGTGTCGTAAAAAAAGAGGCCTACTTATGCTAATTATGAAATAAATTATGAGATGAAATAGTATAATATATTACAACGACAAACACAATCCAATCGCGAAAAATAAAATAAAAATCGATCACGGCTGCTTATTATGATTCTGTGTATATATATAGTCAAGGTTAGCCTGAAGTGTTCTTCTCATCATGCATTCATCGTCTCCAACTCCTACGCATGAATTATATTCTTCATCTATACCGAAACTCTGCGCTCCATTAACCTATACAATCAAAACGAAAAATATTGAAATATATATATCAATAACATGCCATCAATTTAAATATACATATATATATGTATGTATATATATATAATGATATAAATATAGGCTCACGGGAGTGACATCACGAAACGGCCGGGCGACAATATTAGATAAAGCTAGAAAGAGAAAAAGTGTAATTGTGATGAAGAGAGAGATGATTTTAGCCATGAGTTGTTTTAATTTGATTCTGCAGTGTAAATATATAACTGTGTGTCTGAGAATTTATAGAGGGGTTGAAGATTTTCTTTTTTCATAAGAGGAGGGGCAATTATGTCATTTAACAATGACTAGCTTGGGGCATTTAAAATTTTGTTGTGCTGTTTTCTTAAAGTTCACATATTCCCGACGACACGAGGAGAGATAAATCTTTTTATTGTAGGAGTCAAATCATGTTTGGAGAGATAAATTTTTGAACTTGTAATCGAGAGTTCTTTTTGAAAATCTTAATAAACATAAATTCATGTAGGGAAATAATAAAAAGGAGATGAAAACCAGAACAAACATTAACAAGAAATTTTCAAAGTTCTAATACTTCTTCTACAACCTATCTCTTAATTAACCTTAATTTTTATTTATTGTTATTATATCATTCTTTTGACGAAAAAAAATACATTTAAAAAGGGAAATTCATCTTTGAACATAGAAAAGTAGGGAGAGTTGACACTATTATGTTGGTATTAATTAATGGTGGGGTTGGTTTGAAGATGAAAAGTAAGAATTAGATGTATCCATCTCATGACTTATAGGAATAAAATACATTTTTTAGCATTAAATTGGTGAAAGAAGCTTCCATGGTTGATAATAATCAATATATTGATCTTCTATTTAATAGTTTATTACATTTATTAATTTAATAATTGTTACATCATCTACTAGATATCTTCTTACATATTACCATCTAATTCTAGGTTCTAGATGTAGATGGAGATTTTCTAGATCATTTAGTTAGGTTTGAAATTTCAATTAAATAAAAATAATGGAGTCTTGCATGGCTAATGTAGAGGTGGTAAATGAGTTGAAACGACTTGAACTCGAATTCGAGCTTTTTGAGAAGGTAATAAAGCACTTCCTTCAATCATCCCAAAGGATGGATCTCCTTTTGGACCGAAGAACTCAACGCCTTAACCCAATTTCAGATTCCCACAGACGGCGTCGTTTGAAGGAGTAAGATTTACATCTTCAAGACCTTCTTCCAAACCCTACTCCCCTAGTTGCCGGAGAAGTCCACCTAGCGCCAGTGTAGTCGTCGGCCAATGGACGAAAAAGTAAAACCAAAGTCAAGAGAGAACATAAAAGAGAGTATAATATTTTATTTATTGTAAAAATGTAACCCTAATCAAATTTAATACATTGGTCTACATAGAAAATTGTATATAGCTATTTCTTAAATTTAGGATCTTTCTATTCGGCCAAGATGTACATCGATCAATCAACCGTCGCTTTGAATTTACACAATTTCCTTATTTGTTTATGAAAATAATCTTCAAATCTTCTTCGTATAACGGCTATCTTCAAGCTCGTTGCCAACCTTTTTTCTTCTCTACAACTTGTCGTGTGTTAGTCGGCTTTATTAGAGAGAGCTATTTGTCCATAACCTCTTTACTAATACGCTCTTTCTACGTCGAACATTTCACTTTCAGCCCACATTTTTTATCATTTATTGGGTATGGCCTAATAGTCTCGAATGTGGGGAGTTTGACCCAATGGTACCGAACTGACCCCGTCAAATAAAGAAATTAAAATTAAATGTTAAAAAATAAATGTATAAAAATAGAAGAAAAAAGTATGTACAATAAAAATTAGAAAAAAAAAAAAAAAAAAAAAAGAGGGTAATTCGATAATTTTTAAGTAAATGGTTGATGTTAAAGAAATCAAATATCAAACACTATTTTAGGGCCCCCAACATTTCTCAAATCTCTATAAATATATATTTACGGCCGAGCCCCCCTCATAATTTTTTTTATGCGTTGGCCCCCGGACTTAAAACTCTGGCTCCCCTAATGACTTTCATACACGCAACAAGGTTATACGGACAACTTAGATAGTGAGTTTACCCAGAGCGCTTAAACTGAGAAATTAACATTGCATGCATAGATAAACTCAGTAGCAGATAGACAATTTAGACTAGGTGTATATACGATCCCAACCCGGAAAAGTTGAGTTAGGTCGGGTTCGAGTTCGGATAGTGGACAACATTAGCACCAACATAGTTTAATTTCACCATATATCAAAATCCAAATGGAGGTTTTCCAATTTCCAACATCAGCCACCAGCATAATTAATAATTTAATTCCTAAGAGAAACGGGGAAAAACCATAAATGTATTTGCAACTACACGCATAGAAGAGTAAAAATAGAGAATAGAGAACTCACGCCGGAGAAGAAGAAAGAAATCACTGTCAGTCGTCTGTCACCGATGCACGCATCGTGCCGAAAAAGAAAACCACCACCACCACCACCACCACAACCAACAAACATGCAGTAGAAAACTTGCCCAACTAGACAAAACATGTTCAATTTTCTACCGATAAAACAATGAATTTAGATACAAATATTCAAAAAAAAAAAAATTAAATTATCTCATTTATACTCACAGGTGTAGAAGAAAAACAAAAATGGTGCGAGCAGCTAGTTTCGATATTTTTATGCATTACCAACCATTGTTGATTGAGAAAGAGCTCTGTACATTCCACGTGGAAACTGCCAACCAGAGAAGAGTACCTCTCTCTATTTTCGCCCTGGGGCATTTTTGTCATATAGAAACATTAGAGGACTTTTAAGCTAATTGGCAAATTAGCCTTTGTCCTTGTTTATTAGGAAATACGGGCATATAATTGTACATATGAAAAGAAGAAAAAAAATTGAAGTATACATATGATCAAGGTCAAGTGGTTATAGATACAGCCATGCATTAATTATTTATTTAATATTTATTTTTTATTTTTTTATCATAGACTACCATATAAAGGGCATTTTCTACAGCAAACACACAAATGTGAAGTACCATGTAAAACGGTGCGTAATGCAACAGACAAGTTCTCTTAATATATACAAGACACGGATAATAGGTTTAATGATTCAGATACAAGCAAAACGTTAAGAGATCTATGTGGCAAGCCTACTATCAGGGTAGGTACTAAATTATTACAGGTCCGGTGCATAAATCGTGTCTCAAGTAATACGAAGGCTATATATATATATATATATATATATATATATATATATACAGAGAGAGAGAGAGAGAGAGAGAGAGAGAGAGAGAGAGAGAGAGAGAGGTAAAATAAACATAATTATTAATAAAAATAATCTAATGTAAGAAAATTCAAAACCAATTTTAATTAAAAATAATAATAATGATAATAATAACAGGGGTTCAGGGCAACGAACACGATTTTTTTAAGGGGTATTTTGAAAAATTAATAATAAATAATTAAGTATTTAAAAACAATATGCAAATCTAAAGCACCTGGAAAGCACAGCAAATGAGCAAAACATGTACAACTGAAAAACTAAACATTTACATTAAATAAAATAAAACGCCAATCGAGTTGACATTTTTAATTCAATGTTCAAAATCTAAAAAGAAAATTGTTTAAAACTAGCTACAGCATAATTAAAACTGTTCAATTAATATTAAAGCTTTCTATAAAAAACTAACCAATTAGATTAATATATCTAACTAATGTCAGCTATACCAAAATGGTGCATGCATTTTTGCACCTTAATCCCCCGAGACTTGCCCGCTACACGACCACCACTTCCTCCTCGTCGAAATCCACATCAGCCATCTAAAATATCACATTATGACTAATGTGTATAATCAAATAGAAATTGAATAAATTACCATTTTTTTGTTTACACACATTAAAAAAAATAAAAAATAAAAATATTATTGCCATAATGTAAAATACCTGCTTTGACCTTTTGGATTCGACACTTCTTCTACGAGACCTGGCCCTATCTTTCTCATCGTCATCTAAACTCGAAGTGTCAAAAGACCGTTTCTGCTGTTTCCTTCTTCTGTCGTTTGACCTTCGGTTCTCTTCCAAACCGTGGGAACCTGACCGATCGCTCTCTGTATCGTCTGATTTTCGTCTCTCTTTGCCCTTTCTGCTTTCAGGTCCTCTGTCTCTATTTCTTCTATCTTTCCTCATCTCCTTGTCTCTTCTCTCCTTTTCCTTAGCCTGCAAAAAGGTACAGTTTGTTTTGTGAAGTGCAAGTTAAGTTTCAGTGCTAAAAATGATCTAAATTTGCACTAGACAAAACTGTGAATCTTAGATGAAGTTACTAATTTTCTGAAAGTTTTACCCCAATATGAATTCTAGAGAATCGATCATAGCTTTTAACATTACAGACCATAATATTATTACAGCTTGATAATAATAATGACAGAAATATTTAAATACAGTAAAATTATGAACAACAATTCAAGACATAAGCGAGAAAGATTTGCTTACCTTTTGTTCTTTTCGCCTGCGCTCCTTCTCTTTCGCCTTTTCTTTAAGTTCATTGATCACCTTATTAAATATTTCCAAGAAAAAGCTCTCTTCAGCAGTAAACCTGTTCGATACCATAATTAAACGAACCGCTAAAAGAGACACTTAAAAGAGAAATTTTAGGCTACGGCAAATTAAATAGCAAATAAAACTGTTACCTCTTTTCAACAAGTGGCTTGAAGTCCTCCCACTTGGAAGATGGTGATATGTCCTGTTAATTTACACAAGTGAAAAAATTTAGTAATAATAATAATTAATCACACAATAAAGTTCATAAGTGAAGCATCTTTTCAATTAAATAGATGAAAGATACCTTTGAAACGAAAAGGAACTTATAAACGTCTTCAGTTAGACGCTTTAGTTTCTTAGCTTCCTTTTCCTCTTTCTCCTTTTCAGTTTTGATTAAATCATCAAATACCAGCTGCAATTTGTTGAATTACATATCAGATTTTCAAACATCAACAAAATGACGAGCACCGCAAAAAAAATTCGTGTTTGTAGGCTTTTCAAAAAAATATCAGAAAACAATTTTAAAAAGTTTCTCTCTCCTTCAGACATGATCGCTTTTGGTGTCCCGTATCTCATTTTATTTAGCAAAAAAATAATTTAATGTAAAAATTCAAAATCAAAACAATATGCACATTTAAAGCACCAGAAAAGCATAAGTACAGTGCTATAATCCCACAATTTTCCAATTTACGAAACAGATAAGAATTACTTAATAGAAATTAATGATAGCAAAACACTAATCACATTATCTTGGATGCAAATTTTGCTTAGAAGCATATAAATTTCCCGACCACATACATAGGAATGATTTATAAATAAAATAAATACCTTCAAGTTTATATCTGATACCGATTTTGATTTAAGCTCTTTGGAAAGAGCACCCTTGAAGTCTTCAATAGTCCAAGATGATGACAAGAATATCTGAAATTCCACAAAAAATCTGTAAACTGTTCGAATAAACGAGTTCAGAAAATGTTAAAGAGAAAATCAGTACCTTTTCAGCCTTCATAGCTGCTTCTATGTGCTCTCTATCCTCCGAATACTAAAATTCAATATAAAATAAATAATTAAAAAGGAGGAAACATAAATGAATATATACATATATATATATATATATATATATATATATATATATATATATATATATATATATGATCAACAACCTGTTTTTCAAGATCATCGACAACATCTTGAAAGAGATCTTTTGCTGTAGAGCCTGTGGTGTTAGAACACACAGCCAGATATGCAGGAGCATCTTTAACCTAAAATCATGTCAAAATTGGAAATTTTAAAAACAAATATATATGTGTGTGTATATATATATATATGGTTGTAAAAAATAATAATAATAATAAACTAAATAAAAAAATAACAACCTTCATGCAATACTCTCGCCAATGAGTGTTTGCAGTAAGAGCGCCGTTAGCAACATGCTCCTCCATCAGCTTTCGGAATTCGTCTCGATTTTTGCGCTCTGCTTTCCTCTGTTCTTCCTATTGCATTAATTGTGCCTTAGTTGTGCACTTTTTGATTGGCATAGATAATTGAATAACTTAGTAACTTACCATTCGCAATTTTCTAAGCTCCTCTTCTTCCTTCTCTAAATCGCGTATGTATTCCTGAAATAAAAATATTATACGGCATTCTTACGACAATTTTTATGCTACATATATTTTGATTCACAATTCTATAGAAATATATATATAAAAAATAAAAAAAAATAAAAAAAAGGGAAAAAAGTGTTACTTGGAAGATTTCAAGGCGATCTATCTTCTCGAGGCGTAAGCATCTCTCATCATCTTCCAAGCGATCTTGAACTCTTCGCCACTGGCTACTCGCCTAAATAAAATAATGTTTAATGAACAAACAGTACGGTATTTTTTTTCCTACAATATTGGACGTTTCAAAGAAACGTAAACAAAGAAAGAGAGTTTATAGCATTCAGCACCCCAGCATTTACTATAACTGTTAAGAAAAATCCTCGTGTTATAAGGGGGAGTTTAGGGGGAGTTGTGTGCTAAAAAAGCGCATTATATGGGGGCTTTGCTAAGATTAATAACACGGGGATATTTTAACAATGCAATAAACTCAAAAAGAAAAATACCCTGACAAAGTCACAAGATTTTAGAAACTCCAAATATTCAGCTTTATGAAGTTTCTTCTCCTCCAAAGCCTTTGCTCGTTCCTATTCAAAATAAAACGATATATAAGCAAGGAAAATATTTCAATAGAGAATAATAGACAAGCTAAAAGGGAAGTAAAAAAACATTACCTTTTGTTTAAGCTCCTCTAAATGGTCATCAAAGAGGTCTTCACGATCTTTAACTCGATCGATAGCTTGAAAGCGTTCGTCCTTTTCGAACATAGATATCGCTTTGCTGCAACAGTTATAAGATCATACAAAAAGACAAAATAAATAAATAAATAAATAAGGCAGACAAAACATTCATTACAAGACAAATACAAACCTCCATCTTGTCGTATATGTCAAATCTTTACATTCCTGGGAACAATTATAGACCAGCAAATTTTGAGTAATAAATCATTAAAATACGATGTTTGGAATTATAAAATAATAGCAAAAAATAAAAACTTACTTGTAACATTGTTTTGAAATCCTCTTTTGCTTTCTTCTGTCTAGCCCGTCTCTCTTCAGCTTCTTGTTTCTTTTTCTGCCCCACAAACTGAAACACACAAATCACAAACACAATCAACCACCAAAAATTCCAACTTTAGGTAATTATTTGACAAGAAAATACAACCGAGTTTATTTCATTTATCACCCCTTTGTTATATTGAATTGTTAAAAATACTATCAAAAAACCCCTTATATTGCACTTCTTTAGCACTCAACCCCCTTTAAATAGTGCATTCTTAGGGAACAGTTTGCGGGGGAAAAAATGAATCATAGGGGGGGTTTCGGTAATAAAATAACACGGGGAGTTTTTTTTTAGCAATTAGAGAAAACACAGGAATGCTGAATGCAATAAATGGAAATTTACCTCGTTGAAAGTTTGTTTTCGCTCTCCCAAAGTCCTTAGTGCACCGTATCTCCGATCTTTTATAATCAGTCTCATAGCCTGCTTACATTCATTATATTATATTATATATATATATATATATATATATATATATATATCCACTAATCATTAGATATTTAGAGAAGAAACAACAGACCTGATCCCAGCTCCAATCGGACCCCACATTTGATGCTTCCAGTAGAGCTTTGAAAGCATTCTTCGCCTCCTAATGCCAAAAAAAAAAAAAAAAAAACAGAAAACAGAGTAAGTTGATGCATCGAGCAAAGTTCAAATAGGATTAGTTAAGGTTCGTTGCATTTAGACCCCTCCATTTACTCTAATTGTTATAATAAAAAATAAATAAATAAATTAAAAAAAAAAGAGCTCCCCGCGTTATTTTAATAGCAAAAAACCCCTTATGATGCCATTTTTTTAGCAAGCTACCCCTAAAAAAATCACAATTTAGGAGGTTATGTGCTAAAAAGATGCATCATAGGGGGTCCTAATTGCGATAAACTCAGATCATAAATACCTCTTTAGTCTCGTATACTAAAGGTCCATCATCTAGTTTCTGCTCTTCCGGCAAATTACTGTCCCCACTTCCGGAAACTTCCGCACTACGATTATCTTCCTGCAAATAAACAAAGGAATAATTCATTTACTGCTAAATCACCATCACTAAGTGCAAAAAAATAAAAAATTAGCCACATATTAACATCTACATTTTCTGTAGAAATTTTCACGACAGCAGCTTCGTGAGGCGAAGCATCGGAAATTCTCCTGAAAAATCATTAAAAAAGAAATCCATGATTATTACCAAATCATAAAACTGCATTCCCAAAAAGAATTAATTACGGGAACATGTGTGTTACATTGGCGTAGTCGTAATTTCGAGTGGACTTTGTAATCCAGTTGAATCCGATTTTAAATTAGCAACCTCATGTGTGCTGGATGCTCCGGAAGCTTCTGGAAGGTCCGGCTCAACGGCAGGTGTGACTGAAACTGGGCTCGGCACAATTACATTTTCTTGCACCAATGAAGATAAATTATTTACTTCGGGAGTTGATGAAACAGCATATGAATTTACTACATCTGTTGATGTTCCTTCACTAGGGTTTGCATTCACTCTGTCACGAGCCAACTATACACAAAAAAAAAAAAAAAAAAAAGGTGTTAAAAAAATAAGATTCTTTTTTTTAATCATCAACAAGACTGTTATTTGGATAAATCGGGATAAAAGTACCTGGACTTCATCTGGAATAGCCCATTTAGATGTTTTTGTGGCGTTGTTAAAGTAAAACCTGTAGAACAAAATTTGATATGTAATATTTTTTTATAACTGCAATGATGGAAAGTATAAACCGATTGAAAAATGAAAGCAGTTATTGTAAAATACCTTCTCCCTTCGGGAGTAGTGAATTCCCTCCAGTCAGTTGATGCATCGGCCCTCTGTAAGACATAAAACTGAATTAGAAATCATCATCTAAATGAAATCAGATTACACAATAAACAAGTACGAGGAATCTTTTATTCAACAAATTTCAAAAGGATGTAATTCACCTCCAAAATAACAACAAGTGAAGAGTTGAGTTAGTTTACTAGTTCTTCCACTGGAACGTTTTATTCACGATGGAATGTGTTCAATCCATGATTATTGAGGCATGTTCTATTCATGTTAGGATATTTTTCTTTTTTATGTCTCAACATTTTTTATTCATGTTAAAATAAAATGATGTATAGTTAAGGAACACCTTATACGAGTACCTTCACATATAAAGAAAGAAAAAAATCATAAGCAAGGTACAAACTGTGACCAACCTCAATCGGTGTCATTAATTCGAAAGGCTTGTCCCATGTCGAAACCCTTGTCTTCTTGTTGTAGTAATATCTGCATTTAAACAACGTGTCGTATTTTCAACAATTGTAATTAGAAAACGGAATACAAATAGGGAACTCATTGACGATTTTCCAAAATAGCATACGTATCATACTTTTTTCCACCACGAGATGTGTGCTCTCTCCAATCCGATGAAGCCGGTTCGGCTAGGTCAAGCAGAGTATTTTTCCCCTGAAAATGAAAAAAAGAAAAGGATAAATATATTATTGTAATATACACCAAATGAGGAAAATTACCAAAAAAAAGAAAATAATTACAAAAAAAAAAAAAAAAAAACCCACTGTTGTATTTTGCTCGGAATTCTGCTGCAAAGGCGTGACAGGATTTATGTTCTGTGAAAAAACCCCGAGTGCTGGTTGCATAGGTAAACCCGACTGTGTATTGTGGGTCCCACTAGAAAACCAGGGTGCAGAAAAATTGGGTGGGGCATCTGTCTGTGACATTGGCAGATGCTGAGCTGTCGAGACAACATTATTTTGAGTATGTCCACCAGACTGGAAAGAAAAAAGAAAATCTCAGTGTTTGATGAAAATATTAATCTTGCTAGCTAAACCACACCAAAAAAAAATTAAATAAATATATGAAAATTTACGCTGAATGATATATGAGGAATTCCGGGACCAGCAAAAGCAGGCATGAAACTGTTGGGTGTTCCTTGAGGCAGAACATGTCTTTGAAGCGGTGGTGGCTGCAGCGGCGGTGGTGCTTGAGGGTACTGGATTGAATGTCCGATGGGCTGAAACTGCTGAGGACCCATCGGAATAAATGACGGCGGTGGTGGTGGCGGAGCTAGTGGTCGAAACTGTAATAAAAAGAATGACTTAAAAGTGTTAGTAGCTATAACTTTCAAGAACCTTGTTTGGAACAAAAAAATAATTTTTAAAAAAAGACAAAAAAAACAGGGGAATCTTACTTGTATCGGCATGGGAAGAAGCGAATTCGGAGGCGGGCCCACATGAGCAACTAAACGAGGCTGAACAGAAAGAGAAAGTAGCCACATCAAAACATGTTTCATGCTATAAACAGAAGCAAAAACTAGAGGCAACCTATTCAACCATGCCATGATACTAAAAACATCATTAAATTAAATTGTTTATAAGACGAATTTATGAGATAAAGATATCATGAACGAACACGTGCACAAGGCATAATTAACTCTAAAAAATTACACGTGGCTAGAATAATTATACCAGTTTACTTCACTTATAACATTACCTAATATAGTGATATGCACGAACATCGAAATATGTTCACGAGTGTGTATTTCAGGACACGTGGAATTGCTTGTCTGAGAAGGCTTATTATCACAAATGCTCAGATAGACACACGTTAGCGAGATTATTGTTTCCCATGTCAGCATGCCAAAAACAAACCATAAAACTCTTAGCACCACGAGCTCTCATTAAAACTTTTGATAATTCAATAAGCATGGGATACACATGTTACTCTTTGCCGTTTTTGTCTTACATTCTACTTATGAAATACTAACATCAACCCAAGATTTACGAACATAATTTTTGGATAATATATGAAGTCAATGTTTTAAATTAAAATATGTAAAATAAAAGATACCGGGATTTATTACCTGCATGCCTGTAGACTGGGGGTTGTTGGCCATTTCAGCAAATGACTAATTTCTGAAACAACTGAGGAAAAAAATAAAACACTAAATGTTAGTTAATTATTTAAAAGAAAAAAGGGTCATAAAACACTTGCAGTAAACAAACAAGCTAACTCATAAAAAAATGACGTGGTAAAATACACAAGGAAAACGGCACATAATGCAGTGATGAAATTTGGACATGTTACCAGTTGTTCGACTTTGCGAAAAATAATAAATGTTATTTAACACGTGATCATTAGTTTAGTTGTACTAAATACTAACGACCACGACAAACAAAAAGATCTGCGTATATTCCAAGATTACAGATTAAATCAATGCGGACAAACAACAACAACAAATCGAAAAAAGTGATAAGAGTCGTAAATCGTCAAGGCAAAAGCGATAAACAGATACAGAGCCATGATAACAGTTGAATCGATGTACCCTAAAACTCAAAGAGAAAGAACGAATTCCGGCTTTTTTAACTGAGAAAAGAATAGATCCAACCAAGATATATTTGAGGTGCTTCTTTTTCATTAAAACAAAACGAATCTGCATTTCATAAAGTTCTATTGAGATCATCAAGTTTATTAGAGATCGTTTGCAATCAAGATGGTTTATGAAAATCTGGAATTCAAACGAGATCAACAACAATAGAATAAACCGCGAATTCGAATGAAAACCCTAAAAAAAATTGAAACAATAAATGTTTTTTTTTCTGCAGCAGCTTTTAACACCCCCACCCCACTCCACCCCACCCCACCCACCCCCACCTCCCAAAAAAAAAAAAATTCTAAAAATTCTCAAATCCAATTTCAAACCTCAATCAAACAAGAGTTCAATCAGAAAACCACGAATTCAACTAATCATCAACCCCAATTGTAAAATCCAAAAACCCCCAGTTTCTGTACAATCAAAAAAACTGATTAAAAAAACAAATAAACAAACAAGTAAAACTCCTCATTTCTCACATGCTCTTTCACCATTCAAACAAATTCAGAAAACTGAAAAAAACAAAAAACACCAAAAAAAAAAGAGGGCATAAGAGTTGTGAATTGAATTACATTTCAATAGAGAAGAACAACACAAAAACGGCACCGTATAGCCAATTCAGCAACAGGCTGTATAAACACACACAACACACACACACAAACAACAATTAATGGAATTGAGGCGGTAATAAAAAGGGGGCTGAAACTGATGAGTAGGAGTGATTCTGAATTTCTGAGGGGGGGCCGTATATATATATAGCATGGGGGCCGGGGGGGTGGGTTTTACCGGGGGCGGATTTTGGTGAGACGAACTGGAATACGTTGGACTGTATTTATTTACTTCCCGACAAAAATTAAAAATTAAAAAAAAAAATGGAAAAAAAAATTAAATAAAAAAAAACCTCGACAAATGGTGAAATTTGGTGAATCCCTGGTTTTGCTTTTTCAGCATTTGCGTCGGATTTTGGATGATACAATTTTACAGACCTTCTTCTTCCGCCTCTTCTTCATTCTTTTTTTCCTAGGCCGCTTGTTTGAGGGGTATAAAGGTCATTTCCTCCATCAAAGCTTTTTTTTCCATGCGTTGTTTGTGTTTCTTGTAATTACTATTTGTTTGTCCAAATAAAATTATTTAGGTCGTCTAGATGTTGCATTTTGTGAAATATGCTATGTAAGTTTTTGTTCGTATATATGCAGTGGCGAATCGAGAAATTTTTGTCGAGGATGTTCGAAATTGCTTAGAATAAAAAATTTAAATATTACTTTAAAAAAATAGTCATTTCAGTTAACTTATGTATAATAGTATAATTTATTTTTGAAATCAAGGATGTGTAGCTGCACATTCTAGACCATAGTCAGATCCGCCACTGTATATATATGTATGTAGATGGATATATACACATGTGGGAGGAGACGAAGACTACTACTGGACTGGGGTGTATAGTGGGTTTCAGTTCAATCTCGATACAAAACCGTATAAGATTTATTTAGTTAGCATGCTCAACCGTAAAAGAATTGACATAATGAATTTTACGAAAGAGGCGGTTACGTTGTAGTTTGTAAATAGTTTATGTAGTCAATTATGAGTAATTTGCATGATCGTATTTAAGATTTAACTCTAAAGAGTTTATCTTTTCCCGTTTTAAGCAAGTTTTACGTTACTTATTTAATTTAAACAATGTTATTGCCAAATTTTCTAAAAAACGATGTTGATGGGCGCTACCGTCAAATGGCCGTATCTTTAGCCAATTAAGATAGAAAACATTAGCTTCGGAGTAACAACCGAGGAAGTTAGCTCAAATGTTAGTAGTATGTCGTGAGAGTTGGTCGAGATACTAGATAAAGAAGAGGTGACGTGGAGGCAACGTGCTAAGGCGCATTGTTAAGATGTAAACCAAATTCCACATCAGTTTAATATGGGAAAGATTATGGTTTAATCACGTAGGGTAACAACTCTATCGGTATGAGCTTTTTGGGAAAAATTCAAGAGTAAAACCCTACGAGTTTGCCCAAAATGGACAAATATCAAAACAATGTGAAGTTTGTGCTACCCCGTATACCCCTAACTCGGAATGCGGGCGACGATAAGAACACCAAAAAAATCCATGCAAAAGCATCATCAAGACGAAAGAAGATTTCAGTTCCAGGGCTCTACAATCTGAAGGCGTGTGGTGCGGGAATGAGTCTGATCTTCAGAACATTGTTTTCGGTGTTAACAATTTTTATTTGAGGGAGGCGTTAAATACCATTTCAATTTTACTAGTATTGTTTCGACTTTAAATGTGATTTTAACCATTTTCAGTATGAATTTCTCAAAACTTAAAAAGTCAAACTTGTGATTCTCTGAATTGACTTTCTAATCCATATTGAATTAAACAAATTGAGTATCAAGTTAGAGAATTTATGTATGAATGAGTGAATGAACAGTTACTACAACTTTGATGCTTTGAATTTTTCCAAATTTGAACAATAACTCATTCATGCACGACTTCGTCTTATGTCAATATTTGATCCTATGTATAGGCTAGATTGCCGATTATTCAATTAATTAGATATTCAAATTTATGATTTGCCGACTTTATTAGAGTGAATGAACAGTTACTACAACTTTGATACTTTGAATTTTCCCAAATTCGAACAATAACTTATTCATGCACAACTTCATCTTAAATTGATATTTGATCCTATGTATAGGGTATGACTACTTTATTGGACATATGCATGCATGTGTTCTTTATGGGCTTTCTTATATGGGTTATTTGGACTTAGGCCCATCAATTAAATTATTTGACTTTCTCTCAATTATTAAGTTCTATTAATTAAATAGTTTTCACCAATAAGATATTTGCTCGATAAGATTTGTATTTAGTCAAACTCAATAGTAATTAAACGTCCGCAATCAGATACTACTATTTGATTAAATTAGTAGCACACTTTAAAAAAGAAAAAAAAAACAATTTTGTCTACAAACAATATCATAATTTTACTAATTAAAATATTTTTTAGACAATTCACATTCAGTGTCAGAATTCAACAAATTTAATTAATATAATTAGATATAAGTGAGAAAACGAGGCCTTAAAGATATCAAAATAATCATTCTCATTTAAGTTTGATTAAGTGAATCATTTTTGGAAAAAAACATTTGACTGCAAAATTTCTTTTCAACACAGCAAATGAGCAATTAATGGGTTGCACTTATTACACAATCCTCAAATTATTATTTTCTATTTGACCATCCCAAGTTAGTCAAATGACATAATCCAAATAGTATGAACAAGATTTCCAAAAACAAAAATTTAAATACATCTAGTCAAAATATTTTTAAGTAATTAGCTACACAGGGTAATCTCATTATCGCGTGTTACTATGCAATATTTCAGCTTTATAATTAACTATATAGTAAAAGAAAAAAATTAAAATTAATAAATTAGTCCAGTAAGGGATGACTTAAGGGTTGAAGTAAGTGAACGTGTGTCAATTGACTCGGATCTCCTTGCTTAGTGTGATTTACATTTATCGTATGATTTGCAAACTGCTATACGAGCGTAGATTTATTCAGTGCACCTATATGATTGGTTGTGGATTATGTAATTAAAAATAAATAAAAATACTAAAAGTAATAAATTACTTAAAAATGATTTTATATAGATTTATATGAAATAAATGAATATGAAACGTCTCTTTATCCATTCTTATCTCAAACCTATTAAATTGGCACTATCCTACTCCTACTAATTACAAAATCAATTAGTCTTAAATCTTAATTAACACAATTACATTTTCAAACATGACACAATGATTACGTAAGCCAAAAAAATCCATTGGGACAGCATATAATTAATTAGAGATTAATTAGCAATTGCCATAATTAGATTTCCAATAATCAGTCTACATACCATGTTTTTCAGATCATAAAAAATCTAGAACATTTATATATATTTATGTAAATCTCAAATAAATATATAAATAAAATCACAAAAATTTAATAAAATCTATTCATAATAAATGATCCTATTTTTATGCACTTTTCCTCATTTTCATTTATATATATATATTGCAAAGGGCAAAGCAAAAGCCTACTTTAAAGATTATAAACACAATCCCCTCTTTGTTTTTTTTTTCTCCTTGCATTTTGTTCTTGTTCTTATTGTTCTTGGGTTTTATTTTTATTTTTATTTTTATTTATTTATTTTTATAATTATATTTATTTGTGTGTGAATGCACACTCCGAGGTTCTATATTTTTATAGTTTTTAGATCAAAGATTGATAAAAGATTAAACAGTCTTCTTCTTGTATCTGTTAATCTTTTGTATATATATATCGTCGCTTTCTCTCTCTACTTTCTCGACGGATCATCGAAAAAATCGAGAAAGGTGATCGTGTGATTATTTAATTAATGACGAGGGCTAATTTCAGCATTGAAGGAGGAGATCCCTCTTCTCATAAGTTTGACGACGATGGCCGCCCGAAAAGGACCGGTAAAAAATAACTTCTTATTCGTGTTTTTTCATATTTCGCCAGAAACAAAATTTCCATTTTTGATTTACGCATAATCGCATACGCACATGTGGGTATATATGTGTGTAAAATATATTTTTATCTATGCATGTGTTTCGTTGTATGAAACAAAACTAATTTTCTTAATTTGCGAGAGATACGCAATTTTTTTAGATTAATGATGGAAATTTCCGTCGATTAAACCATGTTTTCTTGTGGTATGATGCCATGAAAATTGTTTGTGTGTGTATTGTTTACTTGAAAAATTAAAAAAAAAAAACATTTTTATATTTATTTTTTTATTTCAATCAATATTGTTATATATTTTTTCAAAGTTACATACAAAACTATTTTAAAATTTATTTGTACAATTGCTAATAATTTCATTATTATTATTGTTATCATAATTATTATTATTTTTCTAATTAAAAAAATAGATTATTTATTAGCAATTTGAAAAAATCATAGTTAATTTTTCACAATTCACTCACTTTAATTAACACCCACGTTTCCCATATTTTACACATGTTTTATATGACTGTGGTTATTTTATTATTAAAAAAAAAAATCAGGGACGGCGTTAACGGCAAGTGCTCACATAATAACGGCCGTTATTGGATCTGGTGTGTTATCCTTAGCGTGGGCCATCGCTCAATTGGGCTGGGTTGCGGGCCCCATCGCCCTTGCTTCATTCTCAATAATTACATGGTTTACTTCAACCCTATTGGCTGATTGCTATAGGTCAACTAGTGGTACTAGAAACTATACTTACAGAGACGTTGTAAAATCCTATTTAGGTAAATTTCTTTTTATTTTTTTATTTTTTTTTTAATTTTTTTTAAATTCTAAAATAAAATTTATTTAATTGTAATAAAAAATAAAAAATAAAAATAAAGAATATTCTTTTTTGTGATGCAGGAGGAACAAAACAGATGTTTTGTGGGATTGCTCAATACACCAACCTTGTTGGTGTTACTATAGGTTACTCTATCACCACCTCCATTAGCATGGTGTAAGTCTAATCTTGAACTATACATACATATACATACACACACACATATATATATATGCATACATTTTTAACTTTATTTTAAAAAAATTGAGTTATTTAAAGTTACTAAACGAGACATCACATCTTCCCCGGGTCTGAATTGGAATATATACAGGATTTCGATTTCTGATCTGATTTTAATCTCTAAATAAAAATCCAAAAAATTGGTTTCAATTTCGGTTTTTGTTAGTTCACTCGCCACAACCTTTAGATTTCAAAATTAAGTTATTTTGTTCTGCATTTTCACTATATTTTATGAATTGTTTTGATCCTTCCGTTTCACGTTTAAAGCTTAAAGTCGTTAAATTCCTTATTTATTTTTTTACATTACGAGTCCAAAATAACATAAAAAATATTATTAAAAAAAAGTCGTTATTTTTATATGTGCTCGATAGATACGATAATACGTGTTGTCACTAAATATTTGTTGTGAATTGATCAGGGCAATCAAGAGATCACATTGCTTCCACAAATATGGGCACGAAGCCGGTTGTCACATGTCGAATAATCCTTACATTGTGGGTTTCGGATTACTGCAAATAATTATAAGCCAAATTCCGAATTTTCACGAGCTTTCGATACTCTCTATTATCGCTGCCGTTATGTCGTTCGCTTACTCCTCTATCGGCATCGGTCTCTCCATCGGCAAAATCGCAGGTAATAATAATTAATTAATTAATTAATTAATTAGCATCACTAATCATATGCTAATTACTTCATTAACTATTATAAATATATACAGAAGGAGGGCATGTGGAGACTAGTCTCACCGGAATACCGATCGGGCCAAACATGTCGAAAATCCAGAAAATGTGGAATACCTATTCTGCCCTTGGAAACATTGCGTTCGCTTACGCTTTCTCCAATGTACTTGTTGAGATACAGGTGATCGAGTTATTCGATTTCTTAACCTAGCTAGTGTAAATAATTATGACATTTTATTTAAATCAATAACTAATATGGAATTTCGAAAAAAAAATTAATAATAATAATTTCAGGACACGATAAAATCAGGACAACCGGAGAACGTAGTAATGAAGAAGGCTACTTTGGCTGGGATTTCGGTTTCGACCATGTTTTACATGCTTTGCGGGATTCTAGGGTATGCTGCATTTGGCAATAATGCCCCTGGAAATTTCCTAACCGGCTTCGGCTTCTACGAGCCCTTCTGGCTCGTCGATATAGCTAATGTGTGCATCGTGGTTCATCTTATTGGAGCTTACCAGGTAATTTAACCAAACTATATATATTCTCCCTCATATTATTTGTCGCTTTGAAGAATTTTTTATTTTATTTTGAATTAGTTGTCGCTTTAGAATTTTCATGAAGCATTTATTATACATTTTCTCAATTTTGCCCTTGTTATTTTTAATTTATGGTTAAATTACAATCACCTCCTGAGATATGGTTAAATTACGAATAATTCCTCTTGTTTGGATAATTATATCTACCCTCAACTATGAATCTTCTTATACATCCACCCTTATAGTGTCAAATTCAACATAATCATTTAGATAGCATGGGATATGATCTAGTTTGTACTCGTTTTGTGTAAAACTACAGTTTATGATTGCACCACAAACTGATATATACAAGCCAAAAAACAGATCTTATGATCATCTTGCTTCAAAATGTAGAGCTCGAATGGGATAAAACGGGTACAAAAGTGATAATATTCCATATAATCTAGAAGATTCCACTAAATTTGAAACCGCAAGGGTGGACGTGTAAGAAGATTTATGGTTTAGGGGTGGTTGTAATTATCCAAACATGATGGGTTTTTCATAATTTGACCATACCTCAGGGGTTAGTTGTAATTTACCCTTAATTTCTTGAGAGAGAATTAACAACTAAATACTTAATGAGAGGGATATTTTAGTCGTTTTATTATATTTTCCCGAATCTGTGCACATTTATTAGTTTCTTAATACTCGAACGTGAATGCAGGTATTTTGCCAGCCAATATTCGGGTTCGTGGAGAAATGGAGCAACGAAAAATGGCCGGAAAATAAATTCATCACGGGGGAATATTCCGTCTGGTGTCTCAAACTGAGTTTCTTCAGGCTGATCTGGCGGACACTCTACGTGATCTTCACTACGGTCTTAGCTATGCTATTCCCATTCTTCAACGACTTTGTGGGACTCTTGGGAGCCGCTTCGTTCTGGCCGTTGACCGTTTATTTCCCGATAGAGATGTACATTGCAAGAAGAAAGATTCCAAGATTCTCTTTCATGTGGATTTGGATGCAGATTCTTAGCGGCATTTGTCTCGTTATTACGCTTCTTGCCGCCGCCGGTTCGATCGAGGGGCTCATCAGATCACTTAAGACGTTCAAGCCGTTCCATTCGATGTCTTAAAAGCTTTTATGATTTTTTTTTTCGGTTTCGAAGGAATATTGTGTCTTGTCGGTTTTTTCGGACAAAATATTTAGAAGGTGTCCTAATTAATAATAATAATTTTTTTTTTTGGAGGTAGTAAATACTAAATACTGATGTTTTAGCTTCCCATTTTGTTTATCAAAAATGAGGAGACTTGTCTTTTTTTAGGGTTATTTATGTGGTGTTTGAACAGATTTTTTGTTCTGATGTCTACTTTAGTACATTGTTTAATTATTAGGATATGTAGATTGTACATATATTAAATGGGTCCCCTGAATTTTGTTTTTTTGACATGTACCCCCAAATGTTTAATCTTTTAACATGTACACCCCCTATCTTCATTTATCTCTCAGTGGTCCGTTAGATTTAGGGGTAGAATAGGAAATTACATATAAACAAATAAAGAAATAAAGAAATAAAAATGTTAATTTGTAAAATTAACATATTAGTTACGAAGGAGCTTTTTAATTAATTTATCAATCTTACATTTTCTTAAACTTCTTCGACACCATTTTTCAATATTTTTGAAAAATCTATATAATATATAAAAGTTGAATTTCACACCTAATTGATTGACATTTGTCAATTTCAATTGGTGACATGTATTGAATTTCATCCCATGTGGCAAATTGATAGGTGAAAATAAATCATCAAAAAACATGTCACCATTTTCCAAAATTAAAAAGATATTTAATTCTTTTATTATATATTTATATCATACCATTTATAAAATGCTCCAAATATATCAACTTTCTTGGAAACTCTAAATAGTTTTATTTTTTAATTTAATTTTAATAGTAATTAATTTAATTTAAATTTATTTAAATTTAATTTAAATTTATTTAAATTTAATTTAAAATCTTAACTTATTATAATTGTATGATTGATGATGTTACGAAAAATTTGTATTTTAATTCATAAACTTGGATTTATATAAAAAAAATATTGCAGAATAAATTATTTGATATTATACATTTTACATAAACATTACCTGAGAATATGTTTATCATTTTTACTAATTTAATATTATATTAGTAATTACCAAAATTTCCCTCATATTTGTTTTCGTCTTACATCGACCCCCTTACGGTCTGATTTGTCACAGAATTTTTTTTATTACGTGGAATATTCCCCGAAAAATGCAGATTCTACCCTGCACACGACATTTGTTCATGGTACTTTTTAAAGACAAAAATTACTCTGATGGGGACTTTACACGAAATATTTAAATCTTTGTAAATAACATTTTCACAACTTTTTAGTATTACTATTACCTCCCCTAAGGGAATTTTTTGTATTTAAAAAGTAAGAGAAAAGAAATGTCATATATGCACGGTATAATCCACAACTTTTGGGATATTACATGGAATAAAAAAGATTCCGTAAAAATTCACACTATAAGGGGTTGTGTAAGACATAAACAAACATGTGGGGGATTTTGGTAATTATCGATAAGTGGGGGTAATTTCCGTAATATAGCCTAAGTTCATGAGGATTTTCGTAATTTATCCTATTAACAACGAATATCGTTATTTTCACGTCTTAATGTTTGCTTTTGCTTACACCCTTATATTATTTTAAATAATTTTAATGTCAGTTTGATAGTATAATTAAATATTAATTTCTAATATATTTAATATGTGTTACTTGATGTTTCAGGTACCACACATAAAGAATTTGATATAAAAAGTTGCGAGATTGAATAGAATTTTTTTTTATACAAAATAATAGATAATTGCAAAAACATTGATGTGCGATTAGTATTAGAATTAGAATTAGGATTGTAATTAATATTCTTTGAATTAGTATTAGTATTAAATATTAATACTAGGATTAGGATTTGGATTAATATAGTATTATAATTAATATTAGGATTATGATTATGATTAATATTAGTATTAGAATTATAATTAAGATTGTGATTATTGATTCGAACTACAATTATTGACATGTATTAGTATTATGATTATGATTAGAATTAGGATTAGGATTATTGTTAGAATTATAATTATAATTAAGATTAGCATAGAATTAGTATTATTAGTAGTAAAATTATTAGAATTATAATTAATGTTAGAAATAGGTTTATGATTAGAATTATGATTAGGATTAGAATCATGATTAGTGTTATGAATAGGATTAGGAATAAGATAAAGATTTGGGTAATATTAGTATTACAATTATAATCAGCATAAGCATATACCAGATTAACATTAAAATTAGTATTAACATTAGAATATGAACATTAGCATTAACATTAACAATATTAACATATTAGTATTAGAAATAGTATTAATATTAGTATTAGTATTAATATTAATATTATGATTAATAATAGTATTAGTAATATTATTAGTATTAATATTAGTATTAATATTAGTGTTAATATTAGTTTTAGTATTAGTATTAATATTAGTATTAACATTAATATTAATGTTAGTCTAAATATCAGTATCAATATCAATATCAGTATCAGTGTCATTATCGATATCGACATTAATATCGGCATCAGTATCGGTATCGACATCGGTATCGGTATCAGTATCAGTATCAATATCAATATCATTAATTGTATCATTATCATTATCAGTTTCAGTTTCAGTATTCGTATCCGTATCAGTATCAGTATTAGTATCAGTATTAGTATTAGTATTAGTATTAGTATTAGTAATAATGTTAGTATTAATATCAATATAACTATAATTATCGATGTAAGTATAATTATTATTATTAATATTAGTATCAGTATCAGTATCAACATTTGTATCAATATCAGTATCAGTATCAATATCGATATCAATATCAATATCAATATCAATATCAGTATCGGTATTAGTATCAGTATCAGTATTAGTATAAGTATTAGTATAAGTATCAATGTAAATATTAGTGTCAGTATTAGTATGAGTATCAGTATGATTGTGAGTATCAATATGTATGAGTATCAATATTAGTATGAGTATCAAGATTAGTATTAGTATTACTAGGAGTATCAATATGAGTATCGGTATTAGTATCAATATCAATATCAATATTAGTATTAGTATTAGTATTAATATTAACATTGATACGAGTGTCAATATTAGTGTCAGTATCAGTATCAATATCACTATTAGTATCACTATAAGTATCAGTATTATTATTAGTATTAGTATCAATATTAATCTTATTCTTAGTATTAGTATTAGTATTAGTATTAGTATTAGTATTAGTATTAGTATTAGTATTAGTATTAGTATTAATATCAATATAACTATCATTATCAATGTAAGTATCAGTATTATTATCAGTATTATTATCAGTATTAGTATCAATATTAGTATTTCTTAGTATTAATATTAGTATCAATATGGATATTAGTATTAGTATTAGTATTATTATTAGTATTAGTATTAGTATTGGTATGAGTATAAGTATGAGTATTAGTATTAGTATCAGTATTAATATTAGTATCAGTATTAGTATTAATATTTGTATTAGTATCGATATTAAATCAATATTAGTATTAGTACCAATATTAGTATTAGTATTAGTATTAGTATTAGTATTAGTATTAGTATTAGTATTAGTATTAGTATTAGTATTAGTATTAGTATTAGTAATAATATTAGTATTAATATCAATATAACTATAATTATCAATGTAAGTATAATAATTATTATTAATATTAGTATCAATATGAATATTAGTATTAATATTAGTTTTGTTATTAATATTAGTATTAGTATTGGTACGAGTATGAGTATTAGTATTAGTATCAGTATTATTATTAGTATCAGTATTAGTATTAATATTTGTATTAGTATCAGTATTATCGATATTAGTATTAGTATTAGTATTAGTATTAGTATTAGTATTAGTATTAGTATTAGTATTAGTATTAGTATTAGTATTAGTATTAGTATTAGTATTAGTATTAGTATTAGTATTAGTATTAGTATTAGTATTAGTATTAATATTAGTATTAGTATTAGTATTAGTATCACTATTAGTATTTACATTAGTATTAGTATTAGTACCAATATCACTATAATTATCAATGTAAGTATCAGTATTATTATTAGTATTAGTATCAATATTAGTCTTATTCTTAGTATTAATATTAGTATAAATATGAATATTAGTATTAGTATTGGTACGAGTATGAGTATTAGTATTAGTATCACTATTATTATTAGTATCAGTAGTAGTATTAATATTTGTATTAGTATTAGTATTAATATTAGTATTAATATTAGTATTAGTATTAGTATTAGTATTAGTATTATTAGTATTAGTATTTGTATTTATATGAGTATCAGTATTAATCGAATTAGTATCACTATTTGTAACAATATTGGTAAATCAATATTGGTATCGGTACTGGTATCAACATTGGTATCAGTACTGGTAGTGGCGTATACATCATATCTCTTTTGCAATATTTATAAGTTTTATTGTTGTTTGAGTAATGTGCATCACTAATTGAACACCATTAGTGATAAACTTACAGGTTATTTGAATATCTATTGTGTTACTTCTTTGCTACCGTGTTTGTTGTTACATTTGTTATTTTGCAGAAGATTCACATGGTGTAGTAGATGGTATTCCAAGAAATAGAGTTATACCATATGTTTTAAATGATTTCACTTAGAGCCCGTTTGGCTAAGCTTATTTAAAACATCTTATAAGCTCCTACATCTGATAAGATGTTTTAGGAGCTGATAAGCTGTTAGATCTTATTTTAAAAATTATTTTTTAAAGTGTTTGGATATGTAGCTTATAAGTTACTTTTTGTTTTTATAAGTTGTTCTGGTGTTTGGAAATAAAAGGTCTGTTTATTGCTATAATGACAAAAAAGTACATGACGCCAGTATAATTTTTAAACTTATTTGACTCAAATATTTTTGTTCCTAAAATATTATTATAATAATTACAAATTATTGTTTCAAATAATAATAATAATAATATAAAATTATATAATAATATAAAATAAAAGTTGTAAAATAAATATAATTTTTTTGTAGATGAAAGAAATATAATTTATTATGGAGATAATAAGAATATTCGTGTATTTTTATATACATATAAAATATAAATAGAGAATAATTTTTTTTACAATTATTATGATAATTACGATAATTATATGTAACTAATTATTAATCTTGATTACAAGAATACGTTGTTTTGATAAAATATAAATATTATTAGTATTCATGTAATATAATAAAGTATTTGAGGGTAATTTTGTATTTTAAGTGTTTAGTAAAGAAGCAAATAAGATCTTAAAGAAAAAAGGTGGGGTAGAGGTACTTTTTTAAAAACATCTTATAAGCTCCCTAACAGCTTATTTTTTGAAAAAATAAGATCTTTTGCAATTTTTTTACCAAACACCTTTTAACAACTTATAAGCTCCTAAACATCTTATAAGATGTTTTTAGGAGCTTATAAGCTTAGCCAAACGGGCTCTTAATCTTGCGTGTTTTGCGCGCTTCATGTTTTCTTATTTGTAATCTTTAACTTAATTTTATATGTACAACTCTAAATTAAGAGACATAGTTTATGTTTTTTATTTCCTTCTATTTTGTTTTACTTGAATTGGTATTTTTATAAAGAGATAGTCGTTTACATAAATTTATTTTTCTCATTTTGGAACCCACCTCCGTGCAACGCACGGGTGAAATACTAGTATACATGATCGAAAGACCTTTATGATTTATGTTTTTTTTTTCCTAATAATATAAGTTCACAATTGCTAATAATATAATTAATTTTCTTGTTATTGCATCTACGAAAATTCGTCATGCTCCAAACATGTAAACAATAAATGAATACTGATCGGTTAAAAAAATGTAATACTGATTAATTGGAATACAAAACTTCAAATAATAGAAATTAATCAAAAATTAAATTGGATGAAAGGGATGGATCTTTAAAAAACAAAAAAAAAAAAAACATAATAATAATTTAATAAAATAAAATATATTCAAAATGTGGTTGCTAAAAAATACAAAAGTTAAAGGAGGTAGATGTAAATAACTATATTATGTTCAAAGTTAGGTCAATATATATATTTTCCACAAAATAACACCTTATGGTCTTACCTCGTATCGTCGTACGACGTACGTTGCGAACATACATATCTCCATGCTAGAGTTTTATATACCCTTTTAACAAGACTGAGTTGATGTGCAATCGATCTTATTTACTTAAACAAGGCCCATATGGGCCGAATAGCCCATATCAAAAATAAATATACTCATACTTAATTACACACGTGTTCAGATTTTATAATGAAAAATCTTTAATATTCAGATTTATTTTCGTAAAATACATATTCAGATTACACCAAACAAATCTTTCAAACATTATCACTTAAGATTTTGTTAAGAGTTCAAATTGTGACAAGACCAAGCAATATCTTTTTTTATATTATAATATTTTGTACATTATTGCACTATTAATGTATTTTTTTAAATAAAAAAATTATGTTAATATTTTCTAAAAAATCTCCCTCCTGTGAAATTCCCACGTGTCCATCCCGATGCACATGCTCGAATTTAATTTATGGTAAATTACGGCCCCTTTTGGTAAGTCAAATTACGAAAAAAAATTCCGTCATATTTCAGTAAGTACAATCACCCCTCATTAACTATGAATCGTCTTACACGTTCACCCTTGCGATATCAAATTTAGTGAAATCTTCTAGATTATGTGGAATATTCTCCAGTTTGTACCCGTTTTACCCCTTTCGAACTCCACATTTTGAAACAATTGATCATAATATGTGTATCTTGACTTGTAAATATCAGATCGTGGTGTATCAAAAATTGCATTTTTACACAAAAGTAGTACAAACTAAAGAATATTCCGTGTAACATACAGAAGATTCTGTTGAATTTGACAACATAAGAGTAAATATGTAAGAAAATTCATAATTGATGAGTGATTATTAAATTATAAAATTATAATTGATAAGTAATTATAAAATTACCAAAAAGAAGGGTTTTTTCGTAATTTGAAATTACCTCATCAATGTTACCCTAACTTACACATTAATTTATTACTCTAATTTATTAATAGAATTTCTGAAATATTCAATGCATGGTTGAGTGTAAGTTTCAAAGTCAAAGATTCTACTCCTAGTCAACTCATTAAATCTGTGGCGGTGCTTATGAAATCCATGCACAATAAATAATCCCATTTTTAAGGATTCTTTTTCTTTTTTATTAAATAAATAATTAAATAAATAAATAAATAAACAAAGAAATGAAAACCCTAGCTCCATTAAACCACACACAAAATCCTATCTCTCTTGCTTCAATCTCCTTTCTCTTCCTTTTTGACTAATATTAATAAATTAAGTTAATCTGGGATTGAGATTGTCATTAATGCAATTTTGATTTTACAGACATTCTTTTTTTTCTTTTTTTTTTTTGTGTGAAGATTGAAAGATTAATACAGACTGTGGTTTTTCTCCTTCTGTATGTAAATTCGTAATTCTTTTTTATTTTTATTTTTTATTTAGTTTTTAGTGATGAGGGATATTAGTTTGAATATCGAAGCAGAAAATCAAGAATCATCCAAGTTTGACGATGACGGCCAAGTTAAAAGAACAGGTAATTTTTTATTATTTTTATTTCATTTCCCAATTAATTTGAGTTTTTTTTTTTTTTTTTTTTTTTTTTTTTTGTAATTGAATTGTGAGATTGTGATATATTGAGGTTTTTTTATGCTATTTTTTTTTTGATTTTTCTTAATTAAATGATGAATGAGTTTGGAAATTTGAGAACTCTTCTCTGCAAATTTTGACCTAAAACTGGGTATTCGGGATCGGGATTCGAGATTTCGTATTATCCTGATCCTTAATTTTATAACTTTGGAACAGAAATTTTTGAAATTTTCAAACTTTAGGGTTTTCAGAAATCCCGACATTGAACAACCGTGGGTTTTCAGGATCGAGATTCGAGATTTCGTACTATCCCGATCGTTAATTTTATAACTTGGAACATAATTTTGTTGTTTTTTTCAATATTAGGGTTTTCTGAAATTAGGGTATTGAACTACCGAACGGATTTGAATCCCAACTCCCGAAATTCTAATCCATAAAAAATCTCGAATCCTCGAGTTCCTTTAACGAACGCAACTTTTCACGTATATATTCGAAATTGTGGTGTGACCAAAGAGACGCATGAGTTCCGTCAAGTGACAATCGAATATCATTTGCGTTGAAGTGTTTTTCCTTTTTATTTAATTTATGTAATATTTTTTTTGTGTGTGATTATAATTAGGGACAATGTTCACGGCAACGGCACATATAATAACGGCCGTGATCGGATCCGGTGTGTTATCCTTAGCGTGGGCCATCGCTCAGCTCGGCTGGATTGCGGGCCCCATCGCCCTATTGGCCTTCGCTGTAATAACCTGGTTTACTTCAATCCTATTGGCTGATTGCTACAGGTCAACTGATGGCACTAGAAATTACACTTACATTGAAGTTGTCAGATCTCATCTAGGTAATAAATAAATTACATATATATATTATATTTATTAATATAATTTTACTATTTTTTTTAATTTTTTTTATATTGGTTACACAAATTGCAGGAGGATTAAAATTTCAACTTTGTGGTTTAGCACAACATAGCAACCTTGTTGGTTCATGTATAGGATACTCAATCACAGCCTCCATTAGCATGGTGTAAGTATATTTAATTCTTGACACATATACATCGATACACGTGCATTTTCACCGTCGAAAGGGGGCCTAGACCCCCCTCGGCTTCTAAACAATCTAGTATTTTATATAGATATCTGTTATTTTTCTAGTACTTAGACTAAAGACATAAATGATAAATCAATGGCGAAACCAGCATACGCCGAAAAGGGGCCTAGACCCCCCTCCGCTTCTAAAAAATCTACTATTTTATATAGATATCGGTTATTTTTCCAGTACGTGGAGTACTAAAAGCATAAATCAATGGCGTAGCCAGCATACATCGAAAGGGGTCTAGGTCTAGTCCCCCCTCCGCTTCTAAAATATCTACTATTTTATTTTATATAGATATCTGTTATTTTTCCAGTACTTGGACTACTAAAAGCATAAATCAATGGCGTAGCCAGCATACGTCGAAAAGGGGCCAAGACCCCCTCCGCTTCTAAAATATCTACTATTTTATATAGACATCAAGAAATGGAAAAAAGAAAACCTAAAAAATTATACATAAAACATAAGACTAGTAACATTTTTATCTATGCATGCATCTATATGTATACGAAAAATCGAAACTTCTGAAAAGTGAAATTTTAAGACGAAAATTGTTGATGCGTATTTTATTTTATTAGGGCTATGGGGAGATCGTATTGCTTCCACAAGTACGGGCACGAGGCCGGTTGCCATAGATCGAACAATCCGTACATTATGAGTTTCGGAGCGATGCAACTCGTCCTAAGCCAAATACCGAACTTCCACAAGCTTACGATGTTGTCTATCGTTGCTGCTGTTATGTCGTTCGCTTACTCGAGCATCGGCATTGGCCTCTCTATAGGCAAGATAGCAGGTAATTAATTAATTAATTTAATTAATTAGCACTATAAACATACACTAATTACTTCATTAGTTCTTAATTACTTCTGAATTTATTTATATATATACAGAAGGAGGGCAAATAGAGAGTGGCCTCACAGGGGTACCAATTGGGAAAGACATGTCAAGTACGGACAAGATGTGGAATACCTATAATGCCCTTGGAAACATTGCTTTTGCTTATGCTTTCTCCAATGTTCTTGTTGAGATACAGGTAATTTATTATTAACCTATATAGAAAGGGTTTATTGCATTTAACATCCACTTGTTTACTCTAATTATCAAAAAAACTCCCCGTGTTAAAAATATATTAGCAGAATCACCCCGGGATTCAATTTTGTTAGCAAATTACCCCCGAAAATTGCGCTATTTAGGGTTTTTGTGTACAAAAAAAGCAGCATAGGTTTTTTTTTTGTTTTTGCAGATATATTTATTACACGATGAGTTTTTAGCAATTCGATAAAATTTTGGAGTACTAAATTCAATAAAATCTACACACACACACATATATATAATAATAATAATATTATATGTTGTAGGACACAGTAAAATCAGGGGCATCAGAGAACAGAACAATGAAGAATGCTACTTTGGCGGGAATTTCGATTTCGACCATTTTCTACATGCTATGTGGGGTTTTAGGGTATGCTGCATTTGGCAATGATGCCCCCGGAAATTTCCTAACCGGTTTCGGCTTTTACGAGCCCTTTTGGCTCGTTGGTTTAGCCAATTTATTCATTGTCATTCATCTTGTTGGAGCTTACCAGGTAAATAATTATTAAACGAGTTCATTGCATTTAGCACCCCTGTAATATACTTAATTGATAAAAAAAAACTCCTCCTGCTATAAATATTACCAAAACCCCCCCTATGATGCGTTTTTAGTGGTTCGTTTGCTAATAAAATTGAATCGGTAGGCAATAAGAATTTTTGTTTAGAATAATACAGTAGAATCTCGATAAATTAATAACCTCGATTAAATAATAGTTTCTCCCGGTCCCGACTCGGTGAAAACGTGTTAAATTATTAACTTGATAATTTAATAATTCGCTAAATTAATAGAATTTCTCTTGTCCCGACTGTATTAATTTATAGAAGTTTAACTGTACTTTATTAACGACGTTAATTTATTGCAGGTATATTGCCAACCAACATTTGCGTTCGTGGAAGAATTGGGCAGAAAAAAATGGCCCGAAAGTAAATTTGTGACGAGGGAATATTCCATCTATGGGTGTTTCGACCTGAATTTATTCCGGCTCGTGTGGAGAAGTAGTTTTGTGATACTCACAACGGTTGTCGCTATGCTGTTTCCATTCTTCAACGATTTTATGGGGCTTTTAGGAGCCGCTTCGTTTTGGCCACTGACGGTTTACTTTCCGATAGAAATGTACATTGCAAGAGCAAAGATTCCAAGATTCTCTTTCACGTGGATTTGGATGCAAATACTTAGCGGCATTTGTCTCGTCATATCACTTCTTGCGGCCGCGGGTGCTATTCAAGGGCTCATAAAATCGCTCGGAACTTTCAAGCCTTTTCATTCGGTTTCTTGAAATTTATTTTTATTATTTATCCTAGGATTTTTTTGTCTATTTTTTCTTAATTTTATTTTTGCAATAAAGATTTGAGGAATGTACATGAATTTATGTAAATAGGTTTTTTTCTTAAGTCAAAACTATAGACAACATCTACTTTTGAAGCTAGTCATGCAATTCTTAATCTTGCATTAGACTATTTTTGTTTTTTAAATCTATTTAAATTAATAAGGTTTTTCTACTTTAATTGTGCACCAACCCTTTCAACTAAATAGCTACGTTTTCATATAAACAAAAAACACATCATAATCTTCTCAAAAGAAAAAGAAAATAAAAGAAAAGACGTCATAGATAATGACTATAATACCCCTCTCATTAATTATTTCTCAATATTGAGAAAAATATAATAAATATAATATGAGAAATGGAAAATTATATGCTACAACTGGTTATTTAATTTACATTGAGTGGATTTAAATCGTAGATCTACACACAATCACACACATCTATGTGTGTGCGTGCTTTTATACTATGCTACACCGGGTAGATCTTTACCATTCATAAGCACACACACACACATATCCACATTGATGTGTGTATATCAACGGTAAAAATGCACCCAGTGTAACCTTCATCGGGTATATCATAGAAATAACCGTAGATAGTTATTTAATTAAATTTACAGTTCAAATTCACACTTCATATAAATAACCTGGTGTACCATGTATACGAATCTGGACAATACAATGGTCTTCATACAAGCGCGAAAAAAAAAAAAAAAAAAAACCCTAATAAAAAATGACTAAAATACCCTCGCATTAATTGTTTCACCATAAATTATTTCTCAATATTGAGGAAAGTAGTATAATAAATACTCCATTTGGGAATAAATGAATGGGGACAATATAATGGTCTTGATACATGCATGCAAGAATTGCTGAAACATTTGAGATAACCTAATTAAAATTCACCGAATGGTTTATGTAAGTTTCAAGAAGATGAAATTAAATTGAGCTAATAATTCAACTCACCTAATATTTAGGTGGTGTTTTTGTAATTATTGATCCCATTTTAAGAATCTTCACCACTGTCAGTACATCATAAAAGGCAAAGATAATTAATCCTCACAGCTGTATATTTTCTTTTTGACTATTACAGTAATTTGAAAATGAATTATATATGTATATACAGTGTGAATGCATGACAAAAGATTACATGATCTTCTTGCTCAATTAATTCCAATATATATTCATGTATATATATATGCTCTTTGTGTATGTTGATTTTCTGTACGTAAAAAAGGTGAAGGGATATATATAATAAATATATATTATATATATTATATATATATATAATGGTGAGGGAAACAAGTTTGAGCATTGAAGCAGGAAATGAATCTTCCAAGTTTGATGATGATGGCCGACTAAAAAGGACTGGTAATATGGTCTTTTTATTTATTCTAGTTCCCCCGTTTTCGCGTTTTCGTTCATGTTTCAGGTTTCGGGTTTCGGATTTTAGCGTTTTCGGGGTTTTCATGTTTTTGGGTTTTCGGGTTTCATGTTTCTCGGGTTTTCGCATTTTCGGGTTTCAGGTTCAGTGTTTTCGCCGGGGGCGGACCCAAGAGGTATTGGGTGGGGGGCTAGAATATTTTTTTGGGGCTAAAATGGTACAAATTTTTAACTTTAGCGTATAAATTAATATATAGATAAATAAAGCGAAATATTAAAAAAGTAATAAAAAAGAGGGGGGAAAAAAATTCTGCAGGGGCGGCCCACCAAGGAGTACCTTGGGTCAGCCCCTGTGTTTCGGGTTTCGGATTTTTGTTTTTCGGGTTTTTAGGTTACGAGTAGGGGCGAGTCCGGCCCCTATCTAGGGTGGACTGAAAACTTCAATTTACAAGTTCTTTCACTATATTTTACATATAGTATTATTTACACCACCCAATTTTTATTATTTAGTCCACATAAAACTTAAATTATGAAAAAAAAAACCTAAATTTTTCTCTCTTTCTAATTTATCCAAAAAAAGTCCAAAATATTCCGAATTTTGGGTTTTTGGGTTTTTGGGTTTCGTGTTTTCGGGTGTATTTTCCTTAGCCTGCACCATCGCCTCAATGCCTTGTGTGTGTTTATACTAATGCCTCTATGATTTTATTTTATTTTTTTATTTCTTCATACTAACGGTGGTTTTATTTTTCCGTTTATTATAATCAGGAACATTGTTGACGGCAACTGCACACATAATAACGGTCGTTATTGGATCGGGTGTGTTATCCTTAGCGTGGACCATCGCTCAATTGGGCTGGATTGCGGGCCCCATTGCTCTCGTGGCCTTTTCTGTAATTACATGGTTTACTTCAATCCTATTGGCCGATGGCTACCGATCCAGTAATGGCACTAGAAATTACACTTACAAAGATGTTGTCAGATCTCACCTAGGTAAATTACAACTACCTCCCTCAGGTAGAAACTATTTATGAAAAACCCCCCTCATGTTTTATCAATTACATCCATTCCCCTACACTTTGTAAATTTCTTACATCCACCCCCCTACAAAAGGGTAAATGTATGAAATCTACAAAATTCAGGGGTGGATGTAATTATGGAAACATGAGGGGTTTTTTTCGTAAATAGATTATACCTCAAGGGCCAATTATAATTGCCATTTGAAATATTGCAACTTTGTTTTTATTAATTAAGTTTAATATTTGGATAGATAAATTTATAGGAAACTCTTAATAATTGCAATTTATTTTGAGTTTTTATAATGTGCAGGAGGAATAAAAGTTCAACTTTGTGCCATAGGTCAATACAGCATACTTGTTGGTGCAAGTATTGGTTACTCAATTACAGCCTCCATTAGCCTTGTGTAAGTATACTATATATATATATATATATATATATATATATATATATATATATATATATATATATATATATATATATATATATATATATATAACATTAATTTTAATTTTAATTTTCAGACAGCATTTGTTTTGTGAATGTAACAGGGCAATTAAGAGATCAATTTGTTTCCACAAATTAGGACATAATAATAAAGACAATTGTCACATGCCAAACAATCCTTACATCATAAGTTTTGGAGTTTTACAAATAATTCTAAGCCAAATACCAAATTTCCACAAGCTTTCGATTCTCTCTATTATCGCTGCTGCTATGTCGTTCGCTTACTCCACTATCGGCATCGGTCTCTCTATCGGCAAAATTGCAGGTAATTAATTATTAATTAATTAATTAAGTATCACTAATCATATACTAATTATATACTTCACTAAAATATATATAGAAGGAGGAAATGTAGAGAGTGGTCTCTCCGGAATACCAATAGAGCCGAACATGCCGAAAATCGAGAAAATGTGGAATACCTATTCTGCCCTTGGAAACATTGCGTTCGCTTATGGTTTCTCCAATGTCCTTGTTGAGATACAGGTGAGTTAATTACTCGATTAATTAATTATTTATTCGTGAAACTACTAGTGTAGTAATTACTCAATTAATTAATTTTCAGGACACGATAAAATCAGGGGCGGAAACGGAAAGCAAAATCATGAAGAAGGCTACGTTGGCTGGAATATCGGTCTCCACCGTTTTCTACATGCTATGTGGTATTTTAGGATACGCCGCTTTTGGCAATAATGCCCCTGGGAATATGCTTACCGGTTTCGGCTTCTACGAGCCTTTTTGGCTAGTCGGTTTAGCTAATCTATTTATCGTAATTCATCTCGTTGGAGCTTACCAGGTAAATAAATTAAACTATTTTTTTTCCACATTAGTTAAAAAAAATAAAAATAAAAATCAATATTAATATACTAACTACGTTAATTCGTTCTTGAAGGTTTTAAGCCAACCGATATTCGGGGTTGTGGAGGATTGGATCAAAGAAAAACGGCCGAAAAACAAATTTCTCACGGGGGAATATTCTATTTTCAAATTGAGTTTGTTCAGGCTGACTTGGAGAACAAGTTACGTGATATTCACGACAACGTTAGCTATGCTATTTCCGTTCTTCAATGATTTTGTCGGACTTATTGGAGCTATCACGTTTTGGCCGTTGACCGTTTATTTCCCGATCGAAATCTACTTGGCGAGATCAAAGATTCCAAGATTCTCTTTCAAGTGGATTTGGATGCGATCGCTTAGCGGCATTTGTCTCGCCGTTTCACTTCTTGCAGCTGCCGGTTCGATCGAGGGACTCGTGAAATCACTCGGAATGTTTAAGCCCTTCCATTCGGTGTCGTAATTATACTTATTATGAAGTAGTAATAAACATTTCGAGTTTTTTTCTCGGTTTTTTCGTAATAAACTTAATTAGTAATTGCCTCTTTAATTTAAATGCTCCATTATTTTTTTAAATTTCTACTTCAAATCAAATCTTCCAAGGAAAGTAACCAATTAAAGTTTGATATTCATTTTATTTCTCTTTAGGAAAAGAAATTATATATTATTTGTGGGTTTAGTCTTAATTATTAATTTATTATTTATTAAGTTACCTCTTGTAGTTAATTTCTTGATAGACAAAATTGATTTGCATGAGATTAGGGAGATGAGTATCGTGTTAATTGATGCTACCATTATCTTATATAAAAGGTAATTGAGCATTTTTGTTAATTAATAAGGCTATTTAATAATTTTCTTAATCAACGTGCTTAAAAATTAAAAACAACAAACAAACGATTTCCACGATTAAATTAAAATACTATCGAACATTAAGCATATATACATACGTAAAAAAGTCGAGTTCGAGCCGAGCCTGACAAATTTGACGGCTCGATCGAGCTCAAGATCATTTTTCAATTGTTGTTTTCTTTTCTTACTTTTTGTTTATATCAATATTATTATTAATTGTTTATACTCCCTCCGTTCCTAAATAAGTGTCACTTTTCACTTTTCACAAAGATTAAGAAACTCAATAAATATATCTTGATTTTAGAAAAATCATATAAAAATTACTAAAACAACCTTTAATATTTAATGATTTATAAAAGAAATTTAATGAATAGAGTTTCATTGATAAAGTTAAAACAGGAAATATGCATTTAATGCAGTATTGGAAATATAAAGTAAGAGATAATATGGAACAAAAATATTTTTAAAAAGAGACAGTTATTGTGGAGCAAAGGGAGTATTATACTCCATTTGTCCCATATTATTTTGTCTTTTTAGAGATTTTTTATTGCCAAAATTATTTGTCATTTAGATTTTCAATTTTACCCTTTATCACTCCTAATTAATTACTTGTAAAACAATTAGTGTCAAGGATATTTTAGAGATTTTTTTTTTACTATATTATATGCACATTTATTAATTTTTTTAATATGCGCGCAACAACCCGAATTCAAAAGTATTTTTTTAAGTTTTATATGTATTTATTATAATATAAAGAATGAATATATAATGAAAAAAATTCAAAAAGTTCGCATGAAAAACTCAAAATGGAGGACTCGTACTTCAGCTCGAGCTCGTCAGAAAACTCGAATCCCGAACTATTTAAACATTTCCTTAGTAAAAAAAATACCCGTTTCGACCCACGAAATTTTCGTTACGTTGCAAGTAAATGAAAGTGGTTGTTCATACAAGAATCTCTAAAACATTTAATACTTATGCAAGTCTCAAAAAAAATAAAAGATGAAATTAAGGAACCCAATATTCAAACTCACCAAAATCCGAGGTGGTAATTATGAAATTAATGCATAATAATAAATAGCATTTTAATGATTTTCCTATATTAATTAATTAGCATATATTAAGGCAGATTAATGAAACCTCTTTATATTTATCTTGACTAATTAATTAATTTATTTATGACTAATAAACCGAATTAGTACAAGTTATAAGTGTGAACGCACAGAATCCTATTATTTTGATATACAGAATCCTATTTTTTTGATACACAGAACCAGATAAGTATTCAAGATTATATATATACACATATATATATATCTTCTCTTATATCTATTAGAACTTCTGTATGTAAACTAATGATCTTATAATTTTATTTTAATTCACTCAATTTTTACTAACACTTTAATTTTTTTACACGAATGGGGCAAATCTCTTTGAGCATTGACTCAGGCAATGAATCTTCTTCCAAGTTTGACGACGATGGCCGAGTAAAAAGGACCGGTAAATATCCTCTCTCTATTTTTTTTTATTATAATATGTGTTTTGATTATTTTTAGGGTTCTTGTACATGAATTTTGAGATATAATGTAATTATTTTTAGGGTTTCAAATAATTTAGTTTTTTTGTAAAAAAAATTTCTCTTTCTGTTATGTGTATGTTTGTCTTGGAGTATACATAATTTTTATAGCATATTCTAATATAACTTAGCAATTTGAATATAGCGTTTGAGATCTATTATTATTTGAGTTAGAGACGGTTTCTTTTAATTTTCCGTCACTACAATCATAATTTTGTTAGTTAAAAGTTCATCGTCTTTTCAAAAAGCTACAATTGAAGAACTAACTTGTCCGTATTCTCCATCTCCCGTATTTACCGGGTAATCCTCGGGTTTTACATGGGAGCAGGATTAATAAAATCAAATCCGAAATAAGTACATGACAAATTTTGCTAGCTGCGCGGATACGAGTTTATGTCAGATAAAAGTCTAAAGCCACAATTTAAAATGATAATTGAAACCAATCTCAATAGAATAAATCAAAGATACAACAATCAATTAACTATAAAAATTAGAATTATATGCCTCTATGAATTTTTTTTTTTTTTTTTAATCTTTTGTTTTTATATCAAACGGTGACGTTCTTTTTTATGTTTTCCGTTATTAAAAAACCAGGTACGGCGTTGACGGCAAGTGCACATATAATAACGGCCGTTATCGGATCGGGTGTGTTATCCTTAGCATGGGCCATCGCTCAATTGGGCTGGATTGCGGGCCCCATCGCCCTAATGGCATTTTCTTTTATTACATGGTTTACTTCAATCCTATTGGCTGATTGCTACCGATCCAATGATGGCTCTAGAAATTACACTTACAAAGATGTTGTCAGATCTCACCTTGGTACAAAAATAAAAATACATAATTTTCTTTTAGAGTAAATTACAACCACCTCCCTGAGGTCAAAACTATTTACGAAAATCTCCCTCATGTTTTATCAATTACATCCTCCACCCTACAATTTGTAAATTTCTTACACCCACCCCCCTACATAAGGGTGTTAATGTAACAAATCTACAAATTGTATGGGGTGGATGTAATTATAAAAAACGGAGGGGGGTTTCTGTAAACAGACCTTATCTCGAGGGCCTTGATTATAATTGCCATTTGAAATATTGTCACTTTTATTTTCAAAATAAATAATATATACAATTATTTATTTTCAAAATACATAATATATATAATTATTTTTTTATTTTTTTTTCAATTTTTTTATTTTTTTTTATTACACAATGTGCAGGAGGATTAAAAGTACAACTATGTGGGATAGCTCAATCAAGCAACCTTGTTGGTTCTTCTATAGGTTACTCAATCACAGCCTCAATTAGCATGGTGTAAGTATACATGTGTGTGTGTGTGTGTGTGTGTGTGTGTGTGTGTGTGTGTGTGTGTGTGTGTGTAGATACATATATATATATATATATATATATATATATATATATATATAACAAAAAAGAATATTTGTAAATTTTAATAAAAATAAAATAAATCGAACAGGGCCATGATAAGATCGAATTGCTTCCACAAACACGGCCACGAAGCCGGTTGTCACATGTCGAACAATCCCTACATTATAGGTTTCGGAGCCATGCAAATAATCATTAGCCAGATACCGAACTTTCATAAGCTTTCTTGGCTTTCGTTCGTTGCTGCCGCGATGTCGTTCGCGTACTCCTCGATCGGGCTTGGTCTCGCCATAGCCAAGATTGCGGGTAATTAGCAAATTAATGTATTTATATCCGAATTAAATAAGTAATTAAAGAAATAATGTTTTTGTTGGTTGGTTGATATATATTTATAGGTACGGGAGGGAAAATAGAGAGTAGCCTTACCGGAATACCGATCGGGCCTAACATGTCGAGTATGGACAAGATGTGGAATACCTATAACGCCCTTGGAAACATTGCCTTTGCTTATGTTTTCTCTAGTGTCCTCGTTGAGATACAGGTTCGACTCGAATGAAACTGATCTGTCACTGGCGAAGCCAGAATTTTATATTCAGTAGGATAAATTTACTATATTAATTTTTTTTAGTAAGTCGTGTGGGTGGGGGCGATGGCCCCTGTCGTCCTTTTGTTATGGTATACTATATTCCGATAAATAATATGAATTGCGAAAAAAAAGCGACTAATTTTAAGGATGTATATATATATTTTTTTTCAGGACACGATAAAATCAGGGGTACCGGAGAATAAAGTAATGAAGAAGGCTACTTTGGCGGGAATTTCGATTTCCACCGTTTTCTACATGTTATGTGGGGTTTTAGGGTATGCTGCATTTGGCAATGATGCCCCTGGAAATTTCCTAACCGGGTTCGGCTTCTATGAGCCTTTTTGGCTCGTCAGTTTTGCTAATTTATGTATCGTAATTCATCTCGTCGGAGCTTACCAGGTAAATAATTAATTTTCTTCTTCCTATTATAATGATTATTATTGAGGTAGGCAATAATAAATCAGATTTTTTTTTTAATTTTTTTTTTAATTATAGGTATTTTGCCAACCGATATTCGGGTTCGTGGAGGATTGGAGCAAAGGAAAATGGCCGGAAAATAAATTTATAACGGAGGAATATTCCATCTGGGGCTTCAAAGTGAATTTTTTGAGGCTCGTTTGGCGAACGTGTTACGTGATATTCACAACGGCTTTAGCTATGTTATTTCCATTCTTCAATGATTTTGTCGGATTTCTTGGAGCTATTACGTTTTGGCCGTTGACCGTTTATTTCCCGATAGAGATGTACATTGCAAGAAGAAAGATTCCAAGATTCTCTTTCACGTGGATTTGGATGGAGATTCTTAACGGTATTTGCCTCGTTATATCACTTCTTGCAGCTGCCGGTTCTATTCACGGGCTCGTAAAATCGCTTAGACTTTTCAAGCCTTTTCATTCGGTGTCTTAAACTAGAAGCCGTATATTTTCATTTGTCGAAGTGTCAATTTTTTTTTTCTTTTTTTTTTTCCCGATAAATACTTCCGTTTTTTTTATTTGTCAATCGAATTTAGATTGAATTGACTTCTTTATATGTGCTAGTTTTTTATGGTGCTTAATGTAGCTTTTTATGATCTTACACATGATTCAACCAAAATTTCGAAGGGAATATCCAAATAGCTAATGCCACAACAAAATTCAATCTGAAATATAGGGGTGCTGTGGCTAATATCTATAATACGGGGTGCTTTTAATAATTATTGTAAAACTAGGGGCGTTAAATGCAATAAATCCATTTTTATTATACTAGAAAGTAGAAACATTTAATTATTAAGGGCAAATTCCACATCACCCCTAAAATATTCTATTTTTGGCACTTTACCTCATCAAAGTTTTACAAGTGAATGTCACCTTCAAAATGTTATTATTGTTGCACATCCCAATATAAATTTTTTGATGGATTATTCATCGTAATTGAGTATTTTTGTTGCACGTAGTTCTTTTATATGTTAATTTTTGTTGCACGTAGCTCTTTTATATGTTATTTTTGTTGCACGTTATCCATTAAAAACATTATTTTTTTCACATTACAATGTCATTTTTTTGCACAATGTCCACAAAAAATGGCTTATCAGGTAAAGTACAACCAAAAAAATATTTAGAAGGTGGATTATCTAATTTTTGAGTTTTTAGGGGGAAAATGCGAAAATGAGAAATTTGTAGGGAGTGAAAAACATTTTGAAAGTCAACCTTCAATGATCCGAACGCAATTATCAGACAACTCAATTTCACCTTGCGCCTTTGAAATGTATCATTTTGCACTTTGTACCCTCGAAAATAATTTATGGCATTTGCCATTTTGTCTCGAAACATGTTTAATTATTCAAATTGTACCCTTATTTTCTGTCATGAATTTTCATTGTTGACCTATTTTTCTTATTGTCAACATAGTCATTTTCGCTCGAAAGTATATTAGCACTTTGCGCCCTGAAGAGAAAATCAATTGAATAGAAAAAATGACCATGTTAATGATCAAACAATAAGAATAATTGATCAGCACTTTGAAATATATTAGGTTGCACTTTGAATGATTTAACATGTTTTGTGGGTGGGTTTGATGCTACACCCGATGAAATACATTGGATGAGGGATAATTACAGTTTTGGTCCCCCAAATTTGTACGTTTTTCACTTTTGGTCCCTCATTTACCGCCGTCAACAAAATACACACTAATGTTGTCACATTTAAACACATTTAGTCCCTCCGTCTGTTTGACCGTTAAGTAGTAACGGTCAACGGTTGAATTATGGCTGAATTTGGGATTTTTTTATAGATAAAAACTGCACCCAGACCCCTGCATTCTTTTAAAATATTCTAAAACCCCCTAAAATTTTATTCAACTCTAATTTAACTCCAATTTCATCATTTAATTAATTTTGGCAAACGACCCCGATTTTTACCACCATTACCAGTGACAGTTGACCGCCGTTGATTTTTTTTTTTTTTTTTTTTTACTTTTTTTTTCCTGCATTGAATTTTTTATTTAATATTGATTTTGATGCCGTTCACTGACATTGTATTCTCGGTTAACAATCTTGATTTTTTTTTCTTGATTTTTAACGAACTTTTTTCTTTGACCTTTTTTCCGATCAACACAATTAATGTATAACACAATAATAATACTACATTAATATCTAGTATGTAATATTGAAATTACAAACTTTTAACAAAGTTTTTATCTAAAATTCTAGGGCCTAAATACAATTTAAAAAAAATTCTAAAATCCATAATTTCTTCCCCTCAATTTTTTCTTCGTGGAACCGCGAGTGCATCCCAAATTTATTCCCAAGAAAATATGCAGAAGATGAATTAGGCATGTGCGGAGTAATTTGAAATGAGATAACCACTCTAGTACACGGTTTTTTGGGCTAACACCGGCCGCTAATTTTTATCTTAAATTTTTTCCGTCATTGTGATGCGCTGACTTTTTCCTTTTTTATTTATTTTGATTTTTTTATGATATTATTTTCTCGCCGATTATCTGCTTTTATTTTTTTAATTATATTTTTTCATTACACAATAATTTAAATAAAAATAAAATAATAATCAAGAAAAGAAAATGTCAACAATTTTAAGCCAACATTCAGCATTGGTCAACAGCGGGAAAAAAAGATCAATCGGCAAAAGAGTCAACCGAATTAAAAAGATAGTCAACGTCGGATTACCAAATTTTGAAAAATCGGGGTCATTGGTTAAAATTAGGTAATTGATGAAATAGGGGTTAAATTATGGTTGTATAAAATTTTACAGGTTTTTAAAATATTTGGAAATAATACAGGGGTTTTATTGCAATTTTCTCAAAGAAAAACCTCAAATTCAAACATTGACCGTTACTACTTAACGGTCAAACAGACGAAGGGACTAAATGTGTTAAAATATGAAAACATTAGTGTGTATTTTGTTGACGGCGGTAAATGAGGGACCAAAAGTGAAAACCGTGCAAATTTGGGGGACCAAAACTGTAATTATCCCCATTGGATGATTATTAAAAGTTGATCAGCACAAAACCACACACACACACACATGTGTATATGTGCTTATTGAGAAGTTATTTCACTATATCAACGGTTAATAATTACCCGTGTATTTCACCAGGTGTGGCATCTCAAAGACCTGTTTTGAGGGTGCAAAATGCGATTTATTAGTTTTCGGGGTGCAAAGTGCTAAAATGGTGCATTTCAGTGATGCAAAGTGAAATTAAACCATTATCGGACCCTCCAGATTACAAACGGGTCAAATCTTCCAAAATCCTTAAACCCTCTCCCCCAAATTACATCCGCCTAAATCAGATAAGCCTGTGAATTTCTCTCCTCCGCCATGTCACTCCTTCTCCGCTCCCTTCCGGCGGTTGCCCTCCGCGCCAAATTTTCAATTCCGCCGCGTCTTCCTCTCCTCCTCCTCACCTTCCGCCGCCTTAATTCGAATCCACCTAAACTCCTCCACAAACGCGCCTTCTACTCCATTTACGCTTCCGCTTCCCCTTCTGAAACCCTCAGCGTCCCCACTCCCAAGCAGCCATTCCCTCCTTCTGCCGAAACCAATGCCGACGAACTTGAGTGGGTGAATCGAACCGCTCTTTGCGGCGAATTGTCGGAACCGGACGTCGGCAAACGAGTACGCCTCTGCGGATGGGTGGCCCTCCACCGCGTCCACGGCGGTCTGACGTTCCTTAGTCTCCGCGACCATACCGGAATTGTTCAGGTTACTACGCTTCCGGATGATTTTCCTGAGGCACATTCGGTCGTGAATGGCTTGAGGCTTGAGTATGTAGTCGCAGTGGAAGGTGTCGTTCGGTCACGGCCGATTGAGTCGATTAATAAGAAAATGAAGACCGGATTCGTAGAGGTGAGCTTTCAATGAAACTGAGTGAATAAATTACTAATTGAACAGTTGAATGTGTTTTTTGTGATCAAGTAATTTTGTTTCATCTGATAAGTGAAACATATATTATTCATCATCATCTTACATTTTTTCTTCACCACATTAGGGAAGAGACTGTATTACGTAGTAGAGTTGGATAAACGATTATAGATGATGGGATGTTTCCGTGATTTTCTGTGTGCACAAATGAAGGGAATACTATGATATGTTCATTAACTAATCGTCGTACTTTAAAGAGTTTTAAGTGAATGTTCTGAGTTCTCTTAATCATTTCATGCCCCGTTAATGGATACAGGTCGCGGCGGAGCATGTCCACGTTTTGAATGCAGTGAGGTCTAAGTTGCCTTTTCTGATTACTACTTCAGATGATGCTAAAGATGCAACCAAAGAAGAAATCAGATTGAGGTACTTGTCGCTTCATTTTATCTTTGCTTGAAAGTGATTTTAGACTGCTAAAATTTGTGGCAATGCGCAGCTTTTTTCACTTGCTTTTTTCATGGAAATATTAAATTATGAAGTTTGAGATGTGAAGTGTCTACAACTAACTTCTAAAAGTTTGTACTTAGTGGTTATATATCTATTCCCAGAATGCGTTAGTTGGATCAGTAAAAAAATATAGACATAGTTCTGAAAACAATCCATTTGTTTCGTGCTTTTATTGACCACTTATGCTCTTATTTATTGGTCCTTTGTAAGAAAGAAACAATTATTTTTAGGTGAAACCGCAAAAACTACTGCTGCTGTTTTGCCCAAAAAAATTAATCGAACAAAGAATTGTTTTTTACATATCAGATATCGATGCCTTGACTTACGGCGTCCTCAGATGAGTTCCAATATAATGTTGCGGCATAAAGTGGTGAAACTCATTCGACGATACCTTGAAGACCTTCATGATTTTGTGGAGGTATTAACTTTGTTTTTCGTTTATTTAGATGATATGATGAATGCTAAAAATAAGCTTGATAAACCAAAGAAAATGCAAATATTGAAGCTTGCTTCTATATTTAATATTATTCCTTCTGTTGATCCTGACTTTGTAATGGTTATAAGGTAGATTGAGACTCCAATTCTATCTAGATCTACTCCAGAAGGTGCAAGGGATTATTTGGTGCCATCAAGAATTCAGGTATCTTTTATTGGCTTTAGTGAGACTGTGAACTGCCAGAGATACTCATTAATGATTTGCTATTTCTACCTCACTTTTGATTAATATAGCTGACGAAATTATTAAAACTTCGCAAGACATTACTTCAATTTTAGCATTTCAACAATGGTTAATGTTACCCTGTTACAGCCTATGTTAGCCTCGCTGGCATTAGACTCTTATGCGTGCTTCAGAGAGTTCTTTGCCTATTGGAAGTCTTCCATATTTGTTGTTATTATGACATCTTAAACAATTTTTCGCATGTCATTACGTTTATTTGTTGCTTTATTCTTTTATTTGCTTGCTTAGGAAATAAAGGTTTCTCTCTTAACTCTGTGATAAATGGTTGTTTTATCAGTTTGTTTCTCTAGGAAAGTTATCACCTTCTTTGGGTACTGTTAGCACATCCCGAGGTTAATATTAAACAATGGTTGAGTACCACGACAATGAACATACTTTTTCCTTCACATTGATCTATTTATTGACTGATTTTCTTCATGGAGTGAAGATCTAATGCTTGACTCTTCTCTATGGAGCCTGGGGCATTTTATGCTTTGCCTCAAAGTCCACAGCTCTTCAAGCAGATGCTTATGGTCTCAGGCTTTGACAAATACTATCAAATAGCAAGGTAATTCACCTTTTATACTTTTATTGTGATAGTATTCTCCAGCAGTAAAATCTCCATTCTAGTTCACAGTTGGCGGTTTCCGATTTGGTTCAATTGTTAAAAGTTATAACATTGGTTTAGCTTTCCAAATTGTCAAAACCATGAAGTTCATATGATGCAGATTCATTTTTCTTTCTTGCTGTGCAGATGTTTCAGAGATGAAGATCTAAGAGCGGATAGACAGCCCGAATTTACACAGCTGGACATGGAATTGGCATTCACTCCTCTTGAGGACATGCTGAAGCTCAATGAAGATTTGATTAGAAAGGTTAGTCGGATTGGTACTCACCGGTGTTTTTTTTTTTTTTTTTTTTTTTGTGTACTTGTGCTGTAAATCAGATGTTCCATCTGCGATTAATGTGATAGTTACTCTAGCAAAGGCATGTGCACGAGGTCTTGAACAATCTTGTAATATTGTCTTTGATTATTTTCTATTGGATCTTTTAGAGCTTCAATTATGTAACACAAAAACAATCAGTTGTTAGTTGTTAGCCTTGAGAGTAGTTTGTTTACAGAATCTGGCAACACAAATCCAGTAGTTTGTTCTTTCCCACACGAGTTTTCATGGTTGTATCTCTCTCATGTGTTTCATGTGGTGAGTGCTGGCATTCCTTTTGGCCTGTGGATACTTGTGTGTTTTTCATTATTTGGAAATTTTAGTTATATACTGCAGTTGTTGATATGCATCCAGATAGTTTTCTCCGATTATATGAATTCCAACATGACCAAATAAAATTGTTGCAGGTTTTTCTTGAGATCAAAGGAGTTGAACTACCAAACCCTTTTCCAAGACTAACATATGCTGAAGCTATGAGCAGATATGGTTCAGACAGACCAGATACGCGTTTTGATCTTGAACTAAAAGATGTAAACTCGTTATTGATATGTCCCACACTTTCTTTGTCATTTTGATTGTTGGCAAGAAAATCAATACGCGTCTTATTAAATAGATCTTTACTTTTATCGGAATCAGTTGGCTTTTGTCTGGTTTTTGATGGAATTGTGTTCAACTGCAGGTATCGGATGTTTTCAGAAATTCGTCCTTCAAGGTATTTACAGACACCTTGTCAAGTGGTGGTATTATTAAAGCACTATGTGTTCCTTCAGGATCTCAGCACTACTCAAATAGTGCTCTTAAAAAGGGTGATATTTACAATGAAGCCATCAAATCTGGAGCGAAGGGTTTGCCTTTCTTAAAGGTCTCGAATGATGGTAACAAAGACTCTTACACATCGTATTCGCGTTACTTTTTGGTGTAAAAGTTCTCTCTCTTGATCCATTGTAATGTACTATTATAGGCACTCTTGAAGGGATTCCTGCACTAGTATCAAGTTTAGACAGAAACGAGCAAAATCATTTTCTGAAATTATTATCGGCTAGTTCCGGTGATCTAATATTGTTTGCAGTGGGTAACGAAGCATCTGTTAATAAAGTTTTAGACAGGCTGAGATTACACGTGGCACTTGAATTGGGCTTGATCGATCCTGTACGTTCTTTGACCTGGAATCTTTTTTTAATCTCACAATAATGTAAGTGCGCAAAAGAGTTTATTAATTATCACTTTTCTTGTCTCTTCGTGTTTGTCAGTCAAGGAACTCGATCCTATGGGTTACTGATTTTCCAATGTTCGAGTGGAATGATTCTGAGGAAAGGTTTGAGGTTTGTATGATCTTCATATATATAATCGCAGTTTTTTTAAATTTTGTTAGGACTTTTCAATTGCGTTTCCCTAATTCTTTTTCTTACATGAAATTTTGAGCAATAAATCCTGTAGGCGTTATATGGTAATTGATATTGTTCCGATTTTTGTAGGCCTTGCACCACCCTTTTACTGCCCCTCACCCCGAGGATATGAACGACCTTGCCTCTGCCCGTGCATTAGCTTATGACATGGTTTACAATGGCGTTGAGGTAACATAAACTTAAATTTTGCTTCGGTAGCGGTTCGAACTTTGAATAGTGAAGGAAGTACTTAAATAAGTAACTTACCGTCTATTTGTTAGATTGGTGGAGGAAGCTTGAGAATTTACAAACGGGAAGTCCAAGAGAAGGTTTTGAAAATAGTTGGCATTTCTTCTGAACAGGTAATCTTATTTATGCTCGTATCCAAAAACTTATAGAATCGAAGATCCCTATAGAAAATTTTCCTGTTTTCTCATCATACAAGCTTTTGCGCTATCAATCAAGCTTCAACAATTTCAACATCATAAAATCTTGAGTGAATTAGTTATATGAATTATGATTACATTATGATATTTTATCAAACAGGCCGAGGCAAAGTTTGGGTATCTTTTGGAGGCTCTCGACATGGGTGCACCTCCGCATGGTAATGATTTATCAAAATGAAAATTTGAAAATGATGGTAATAATTTATAAAATGAAAAATTGAAAATGATGGATTTGTATAATTAATCTTGTACAGGAGGAATTGCTTACGGGTTGGATCGATTAACGATGCTATTGGCCGGGGCTAATTCAATCAGAGATGTTATAGCTTTCCCGAAAACAACTACTGCCCAATGTGCCCTTACTCGTTCCCCCTCCGATGTGGACCCACAGCAACTCAAGGACCTCTCGCTTCAGACAACCTTAACTTCTTCAAAATAAAAATAAATAAATTATTCGACTCTTCACATTCAGGTTGGTGATGGTGGTATCATGGAGTTCATAATAATAAAATTATTATTTTTTCGCTGTTAAGGATTTCGATTTTTTTCCCACAACCTGCTAAATCTTGAAATTATGTGTTCTCGACATTGGTTTTTGTATACAAATGAACGAACGAATACTTAAACTTCAAGTGACACACGCATCACATGTACACTAGGGTTTTTTGTTTCTTGTTTCAATGTGTAATTTAATGAGAATTAGACCGAATTTTAATTTTATTCGAATCGTATGTTTTCCTTTACCTCCATTCTTACGGATTGCATTAGTTATTTACATGTCTAAATATAGTATTCGGGCCATGTATATATTTTCTGTATATCTTCAAATATATGCTCTACGATAACTGCAGAAATTATATAAGCACATAGCCTCCTTATACTTTGAAAAATTTCTTCTTTCTAATGAGCATGATTATTTACCAAGTGAAATATCGGAAGGGGTCGTGTGCTTATATTGAAAGTACAAGGGGTAATGTGCACAAAGTTCAAACCATAGGGGGTTAAGTGCAATTTACCCATAAATCAAAATCGCAGGGGTATATATGTAGTTTCCAACAACTTACTTTTGCAGTGCAGTAAATAAATGTAAGATGTCATAAATCATAATAAATATATCGAATCTATTTCGGTTTCTTGTACTTGTACAAAGGTCTTAAGTCGAACGTTACTCTTCCTCGTACGTAAATCACATGTTAGGGAAAATGGAAATAGAAAAAAAAATAATAATAATAATAATTAATTCACCAAAAATTCCATCATTATTTTATTTATTCTTAGATGCAGATTCAAAGTTGACTTTGTCATCAAAATTATATACGAAAGAAGCTGCTACCAATATTAACGCCAGATAATTAAAAATTAAACACACATTTAACCTGAGAAAACATGCACGCATCCAATTAACTAATAATTAATCCAGATTTCATAACTTACAAATCAGTAGCAATTAGCACAAAATTCATAAAATACAAAACTGCCACTGCACAATAATAACATGCATATATGATATAAATAACACATTAAAATTACCCTTAAAAATTCCACTATAAATCATCAATTCTTCTTCTCCAATCTCCATCATCCTCAACAAAAAATTCTAAAAAATCCTAAATATTTTCACCATCCATAAAAAAGACGAAAAACGCAATAAGCATGGCAAAAAAACCTAGCATGGGTCGTCAAAAGATCAAGATCGCGAAAATCGAGGTGAAAAACCACCTACAAGTAACCTTCTCGAAGCGCAGATCCGGTCTATTCAAGAAAGCCAGTGAACTCTGCACACTATGCGGTGTCGAAATCGTGATCATTGTCTTTTCGCCAGCTGGAAAAGCCTTCTCGTTCGGCCACCCGAACGTCGAATCCCTAGTCAACCGATTCTTGGCCCAAAACCCTAAAAACCTTAATAATAATAATAATAATAATAATTATTCCAACAATTTTCTCCATATGATTGAGGCTGATCAGACGAATGCTAATGCTTTGGAGCTGAATTTGCAGTTAAGTCGGATTCTTGATGAAGTCGAGATGGAGAAAAAACGGGGCGAAAGTTTGGATAATATGAGGAAAGAAAACGTGAAGAATTATTGGTGGGAGAGTCCGGTCGACAAATTAGGGTTACATGAGCTTGAGCAGCTTAGAGATGCAATGGAGGATTTGAAGAGGATTGTTGTCTCTGAGCAGACACCTATGATTAATCATGTGAATAGCAACTTTGGATATTTTCATGGAGTTTTTTGATTTTTTTTTTTTTTTTTTTAATCTAGTATCTCACTGGTTTTCGGTTTTCAGTTTTCGGGGTTTTTTTTTTTAAATGGATGTTTTTATGTCAATTGCAAGGATGAACTGTTGTTTTGGTCGAGATACTTTTCGATTTATAATTTTGTTTTTTCGATTCTGATTTTCGAATATTCCGAATAAAATAAAAATAAAATTCGGATCATAATCGAAATCACCTTTTTACTTTCAGAAAAAAAAGATAATAATATTTGCTGATGGCATTTTCATTTTTTAATTAATCAGATTTCCAACCTGCTAATTATGATTTGTTAATTAATTTGGAGTTACAACATATATATGATCCTAATTAATATTTGTTAATTATAAGTTTGATTAGTCAGATGTTGGAAGTAGACGTTTCTTCTATTACTATGGCATAATTCTCTTCATTTAATACATATTTAATTTAGTTCTGATGCCACAGTTATATAGTAATAATGTCGAGATATAACTAGTACCAAATATCATCATTAATTAAAAAGGTCAAATGATTATTGATAAATGATGATGATAACTTTTGCAAACGATTGATGCTACCAAATAGCATTTTCAAGAAAGTAGCATTTTCAAGAAAAAATACTGTAGAATCTCTATAAATTAATAACACTACAAGAAAAAGTTGCATTAGCGACACCCTAATTGTGATAAACGCAAAAGTTGTCACTTAATGCACACATTAAGTGACAACATTTTTTTTTATTGTCACTAATAACTCTTTTTGTTGTCACTTAATCCTTATTTATTGTCACTATAGAGCATTAGCGACACCCAGTTAGTGACAAGCATAGTGACAACACTTTTTGCCTAACTATTTGAAAAATAGGTGTTGTCACTCAAAAGATTTTTTTTTTGTAGTGTAACTTCGCTTGAATAATAATTTTTCCTAATTCTAATTCGTCGAAAATGTATAAATATTTATTAATTTATAGAAGTTTAACTGTATTACATTTCCCACACACTATGCTGCCACTAGATGGGAGCTGGAGCCTGAGGCAATGTGTGGTGGCTCTTTGTATTTACAAATCGAAGGGATTCAATTGAAATTTAGTAAAACCTTATTTTTGTATTTTCTTGAAATATACACACAAATATTAACCCGTTGTATGAGTACGGATTATGGATGAAAATCGGACGGATCAGATTGCAATTAGTAATTTCGGAAAAAAAATTGATTTTTTTTTCCAAAACCGAAAAACAAATTCCATTTTTGTATCGAAAATATCGGAAATTGGATTGAAAAAACTCGTTCTAAAATTGGAATTTTTATAATCGAAATTGGCGGAATTTAAAAAAATTCAAATATTAGTGATGTAACCCTTTTGGACCACATCAAGAATTAGACATCGTTGAAGCCATTCCACCTTGGTCCGATATAACGTGGACCTGCAAAATGGGCCGGGAAGGGTGCTCCCGGCATTAGCACTTCAACGCTCAAATTAGAATACCTCCAAAGTTTATAGACAAATATCGTAAAGATAAAGTATAAGAGAAATAGTGATGGCACCTCTTTGTTGAAGATGGATTACTAACATATATATAGGAGATAAATGAAACTCTAGGGGCAAAGCGGTCAAAGCACTTTGTGTATTGTTTTCACCTTGTTAGAGAGCTCAACTCTAGGTCTTCAGCTCGTCGGAGAGCTCAACTCGTCAGCGAGCACAACTCATCAGAGAGCACTCTAGATCTTCAGCTCGTCGGAGAGCTCACCTCGTCAGATAACACTCTAGGTCTTCAACTTGTCAGGGCCTCTAAATTTCCAGCTCGTCGGAGAGATCTTATGGCTATATTGGGCTTATACGCTTGTGGGCTTTCAACATGTCAAAGCCTTTGGGCCGATATTAGTGAACCCCAAAGAAGTGGGCAAATTAAACTTGCCCATATCAATTAGTGACCTAAAATATAAAATGCATAATAATACTGATTTATAAGTGTAATTTTCCGAAAAACAATGGAATTATTTTGTAAAATTAAAATCGGACCGTAAATCGGCGGAAATCATAAATCATTAAAAAACATTACATATAGTATCTCTTTAATTGTACCAGAACCGTTTCCAAACCCTAATAATTTAGGTATAACGGATTTTAAACGGATCGATATATCGACACATAATAACAAGAATTTTTATGACATCCCCTTATTCACTAATTTGCAATAACGAAATTTAATAAATACAAATTATAATTAATGAATAATTATTAATTATCAAAATAAAATAAAGTCGAAATGTAAGAATATAGAATGAAAAAACAAAAAAAAAAAGAGTTCAATAAAAGTTAATCCAAGAAGTAGAATTTAAATGTTAACTAACAAACAGTATATGTATGGAATTATTTACTTCTCAGTTTTATTAAAATTACTATCCGTTTGAATTAATTAACAAAAAGAAGAGATTTAAAGAAGGAAAGCCAGCACTGTAAAAATCTTTAAGCATTTATTGTTTCAATATTCCATTCCCAAATTTATGTACTCAAGATCCCATAAATTAAGTCACATAACCATATCCATTTTGCCCTAATTTCATTCTTATATATATATATAACATATATATACTTATATGTGTAATAACAAACCCAGTTCAAATTCCTACATTTCTTGAATTTTATTTTGAAAACACAAACACACACAATGGTGATGTTGAGAGAGAACGGAAGCACGGTGAAGAAGACGACGCAGGGCCGGAAAAAGATCGAAATAAAAAAAATCGAAAACCTAAGCAACCGGCAAGTCACCTTCTCCAAGCGGCGCGTGGGTTTATTCAAGAAAGCTAGTGAGCTATGCATCCTCAGTGGGGCCCAGATTGCAATCATCGTCCACTCTCTCGGCAAGCGCGTCTTCTCCTTCGGCCACCCCACCGCAGATTCCGTCGTCGACCGCTACCTCGGCGGCGGCGGAGGCGGCAGGGAGGCGCATCAGGAGGCGGCGAAAACGCGGGACTACAACAAGCACTACTCCGACGTTTGCAAGAAGTTGGAGGTGGAGAAGAAGCGGAGGGAGGCCATCGAGGAGGCGAAGAGGGTGGAGGGTTACGCCGCCGCCGCCTCCGGGTTGTGGTGGGATGATGCTGACGTGGAAGGGATGGATTTGGATGAGCTGGTACAGTACGCGGAGGCGCTGGAAGAACTGATGAAGAATGTTACTATGAGGGCAAATGATTTCATGCTTATGCGCAACTCGAACTCCTTGCGGCCGGTGGCGGCGGCCGGAGCTAATTCAATGGACATTGCGGCGGCGGCGGCGTATTCAGTGGATGATACGACGGCGTTTGGGAATCAGAGTCATTTGAGTGGTGGTTTTGATTATCATGATAATTGCGGTATTCATCATGGATTTGGACAAGGGCAGTTTTGACATTTGCGTATATATATGGTACTCCCTAGGATTAATGTTTTTTTATTTATTTAATTTATTTATTGACTTGATAATATTTTTGTCATGCATGAATTCATTTTCTTGTTGAATTAATTGGGATCTTATATTAATAGACAAGTTCACTTTAATATATAGTGAGTAGTCACAAACAAATGAGCACGTGTGATAATTAATAATGTGAATAAGTAGGGGGAAATTTGTTTTTTTTTTTTTTTTTTTTTTTTTCCTTTATATTTTTTCTTTGCTATAAATATTTGTTATATATATTCAATAAGTCATTATATTATATATACTTTCGAGTTTCTTCCATCAACATATATACAATCACACACAACACACACACTAAAACACGAGCGGTCAGCGAAACATAGCAGCAAACTGGAGATCAAATAGAGAGCGTAGATATATAGAGAACTTAGCAAACAAATATATGAAATCCGAGTAGTAGTAGTGTTGAATGAGAGTTTAAATAGTGAGAATTTATTGAGAGATCGAGTAAATTAGCAAATGAGATATTAGATAGAGAGAGCGCTTAGCAAACAAATGTCATCGGAGCTCCACCGCCGTCGGCCACCAGCTGCCGCCAATGATGTGTGTTAATGGTTGATAGACTTTTAGCTTAACATGATTCTTTTGGTTCAAAGACTTTTATGGATCAAATTATATATATGAATGTTTACTAGAGTGAAACTGGTTTAGTAACTGGTAGAACACCCTCATTGGGAAAAAGATTAGAACTAATTAAGTATCACACATTTATTTAATTTGAAACCCTCCCATTTTACATATTCCCATAATACCCCTTATATTTTCTCTTTGAGTTCAAATCAACCCCACTTTCCCATTAATTCACTAAATGGGGCAAACTTGGTTTTTTATTCTATTTTTAATGTCTAAACTACGTTATATTGCAGTTGTCCTGATTTGAAAATATAGTAGTGTCCAGAGATGTTTAGCAAATTGCGCGCGATTCAAAAGCCCGTGAAAGTACTAAAATATAAAGGGAGACAAACGCCCGTGATTATAATTTGTAATTATACACTCATTGATTCTTGATTAACTAATTAATTGCTAAATTTTTTATCATGGTTTGTCCAATCTATCACATCTTTCGAGTTATACATCTTACCATATACTTACAAAGATATAAAATATACACAAATTTTCATTTTCCCCTCATTTTTTTATCTTCATCTTTTCAAGAATATCATCTAATTGCATCATTTAGGATCAAACAAAAGCACTTAGTCACAAGCTAAGTAAATCATTAACATAAATTAATTTCTTCAAAACACCATCTTAATTAGAAAGGACGCTCTCCAATGTAATTCCCAGGTGGATCATAGTTACAAGTAACAAAGGTCCACCCATCCAAGCAACGGGCCCTACCGCAGCCAACCCGGCTCGAATTCCGCCACACGACCTGCGTGTAATGCCCGCACTCTCCCCCTCCAACACAAGCATTCGAATCAACATCGTAGAATTTCTTCTCGTCGACCCACATGCCCACCGACTCGTTGGCGCTCAAATCCCACGACCCCGCCGCCAGGTTTTCCCCGTAGGGCCCCCCGTCGGAGTGCTGCATCGCGCAGTCTGCGGACCGTCGGTCTGCGTACGACTGCGCGTAGGCCGCCACCGTCTCGTCCCAGATGAGAGGTGGGACACCAACTTCGGACCGGGCCCCGTTGTGGGCGTCTACGAAGTCTTGGGCGGAGTTTTGGGCTTGCGTATTCGTCGTCGTCATCATGCAAATGAAGATGATCGAAACCGTAATCGGCCAATCCATTGTTTGCACTAGTATGTGTGTGTGTGGAAATGTGAGTTTTTTTTTTCCCTCTCTTTTATAGAAAGGAATATGGATTAATAGGAAATTGATGGTGGAAACATATGGGGAGCAAATAGGGGGTTAATTAGAGAGAGAATTTTTTAACTAGGGTTGGCGTGATTGCATATAGGATAATTAAAGTTAGTGTTGAAACGCAAAATTCAATAAAATATATAAAAGAAACTGGCAATAAAATAACAGAAACTTCCATTATCAAGAACTTTAAAATAATAATAATAAATTAATTAATTAATTAAAAAAAACTGATATTTGATAATAATAAATAGTAATGCTGAGCACACTTCATGCTAGCATAACAAGTACATTAATGTCATACAAAACGAGGATACACTTTACTTTGGTGGATTGCTAATCAAAGAAAAGCAAAACAAATTAAAAAATAATAATAATTAAATAAATAATATAAAATGTCTCATATTAAGTAATTATATTAAACAATTGACACAAATTACACAAAATGATAATTTAACGCTGTCGGAACTAAAGGTGTCGGAATAGTTGCCACAGAGAATACCTTCTACAAATCGGGATTCTCAGTGCAATGGTTTGATGTGGAAAACTTGGCAGGCTGAAGAGAGAGATTTCTTTGATGTTGCCTGTTCGAATTTCTTGATAACAGGTTCGTTCTCTTCTAAGCTGGTTTGGATGAAAAATCTAATCCACCAAGACGAGCTCCGTAATTTGGCCTGCACAACGAACACCGAACAAATTAGTTCTAAGGCTTCGTTTCGGATTGTTGATGAAATTGATTGAATTTGTTAGGATTTTACAATCATTCGGAGGATTGTGTAGTAATAGGCCACAAGGGTTAAGTTTGGACTAAATATCCTTTTATATGCTTAAATTCGGGGTTGTTTTTATATTCTTATCATGGGCTTGAAACCTAAAGCTCAAGCATTTAACAATGCTTGATTGTAGTGTTTATCCAACCTAATCACAATCCAAACAAGGCCTAAGAGTTTAGCCCTTGATCTTAATGTTTGACAGCTGTTAAGACCACTTGTGTCTTAACAATGTCATTCCAAATAGTCTCACATGATTTCCAAGAATCCTTGTTGCTCATAGAAAATCGTGATTTTGGGCGCTTTGATCCATTTTATTTGATGGAGCCAGTTATCAAGAATGATATACGATAATACGAAGGGAATAGAATGGCAATAATGAATTTAGAAAATAAAATTAATAAAAATAAACTAGGAGGAAGAAATATATAAACTAACCGGACGCCCAAACTTGGATAGCTCAGCCACTTTAGCCCTTTGCTGACCTGGGTAACCTGCATTTAAACGACAATTACAAGAACTTCCTCATTAGTTAATCAACACCTGTCAGCCAAACATTAAAAAAATAATAACATATAAGTCGAAGTTCCATAGAATTTTTACCCGATAAAATAACTAAGCCGTCAGAAGATACCCTAACCAACTCGGGAACAGTCTTGTTGAGATATTTAGGGGACAGATAATCCAAAGCATCCGAAACTATAACGAGAGAAAACGACTTTGGCCGGTACGGAAGAGGAAATTTGATATCAGCCACACGCACAACGCCTTTGTGCACGAGGCTCTTACAATTGCTATCAGCATCGTCTAACTCGTATGGCTCTACGCCCCAAGCTTCTGTATCTTCCTCTTTTAATAGTTGAGAAACTATTGAGCAGGTTTCGGGGCCCACGTGCAATACTTTTCGCATGCTGTCGCCGTACGCTTTCTTTAGATAAGGTATTAGTCTCTGCACTTCTTGTGTACATGAAACTCCACCTGCATATATGTAAAAACAATTTTCATCAAATGTAAGACTCAAGAGGTAAATATCAGGGCAACCATGATAAGCATACACATCAATAACGTCATTTTAGCATCAGATGTAAATTAGGAAGTAAAATTATGTGAATTGGATATGACGCCCTTTTGATGAAATAACCAATCTCCTAAATGTATTTTTACAATGATAATTGTTTTCAAAATTCTACCAAAACGAAGAAAATACCACCATCTTCACCAAAATACTCAAAAAACAAGAAAAAGGAAATTTGCAGAAATAGCGATGGCGAGTCTAAGAAACGAAAACTTCTACGCATGCGTAAATTATTAATCCGTATTCACTGAAAAAAGAGAAAATGGGTAAATAAATCGAAATGAGGTTCATTTTTATTAGCAAGCGTGGGATATGTTTGATAAGTGAAAGAGGGAAAATAATATCTAGCAAAGGCGTCTTCCTTTATGTAAATTCGAGCATTGTATCCATTGATATGCTAAGGCACATGATAATAAAGAATAACAAAAGCAAGAGTTTCCTAGATAAGAAATTGAAACAGTAAGAATCATCATTCTAAACCATAGTCACTCACCATCAAGTCTATTTAAAGCACCTATATCGCCACTCCTACCACCTGTCAGAAAACAATTCAAAACTCAGTTTAGGAATGAATTATTTGATCAATCTTCCTATATATATATATATATATATATATATATATATATATATATATATATATATATATATATATATATATATATATATATATATATATATATATATATATATATATATAAGTGTGTATCTATATGAAAAGATCAACAACAGACCTGAACCATGATACAGATAACCGACAATCAGCAGTGCTCCCTGAAAATTCAATAAAGACATCCATGAGTTTGCTCATTGTGAATTCAAATCCAGGCAAAAATACTAAAATTTAATGTCAACAAAATCCTCTTAGAAGCAAATATAAACGAAGGAAAATATAAACATATAAAAATAAGGCGAGATTTACCACAACAAAAAGTCCTATAGTTAATAGTGGAGATGGATGGGACTTGGAATGGAATGCACCCACAAAAGGAATGCTCCCACTCTCTCCAAAACGACGAGCAGCATTGGGTCTTCTTGACATCGTCTTACAGTTGCAATAACCTGTCACACCCAAAATATAAATACAGTAGAAAATAAGATTCAAAGGTAATTTAGCAGCTAAATGGTAACTAAAACACAAATATATCCACCAATTGCTCGTAGAAATCGCTACGAGTTTAAATAACAAGAATAATTAAACAGAAACTAAAGCTAATTATTGTAAACTAATCCCATCTACACATCACATTCTTCATAATTAGTCCTTAAGCAACCCTAATCTATTACTAATCCTGAAATAAGAAGAAACTAGCATATGATTATCCAAAGTAGCAAATGCACCGACCGACGGGGTACATGATCTAATCGAAAAAAAGATTATTACAATTGAATCTTTCACCAATTCACCATATATTTCTGCATCAACCAAGAAGATAACGGTACAATTCCCACATTATAGGTAAGTAATTTTGCCCCAAACACTTAATAATCTTAGAGAAAACCACAATCAAATGAAATCAAACAAACGATCAACCAATTCAACGCACCGAAACCGACAATTCAACAGCTGAAATTCCACAAAAACACGATCAAATGTACGGATCCATGATCCTCACGAAACAAAGACCAACGAATCAATACCGATTCGAAATGAAAAAAAAGGAAGAAACAAAATCAACGAGCGTACGGAAAAAACACAAAATTGCAAATGCGAGATTTTTACCTAAAACGTGGAAATCGAACAAGATCTAGATCTGCTGGTGGTTTTTGTGCTGAACTCCGCGAGCTGAGAGGACAGAGAGAAAGCGCTTCAGATTTATTTTTGAGTGACAATTATTTATTTTTATTTATTGAATTTATTTTTTTACTTTATGTCATTTTCTGTGTGTTAATGTGTGAATGGATATCTGGGGTGATTAGCGTTATATAACTAATCATGTAATTAGCGGAATTAATGACGAGTTTAATTACTGTTTGTTGGTTTAAGATTAGTTAATTAAATGAAGGGGGTAAGCGGAAAAGGGCCAGTCGGCAGAAGCCAGGTGGCGGATCTTTCTAGTGGGCCTAATTGGGCTTTCATTTTGAGTTATTTTCAAGGGAAATTCTTATTTGAATTTGGTACTTAAAAAAATAAAATTAAAATTTATTACAAGTAAAATAAAATATATTACCAAAAAAAAAAAATATTACAAATAAGTGATGAAATACGAGCTCCTTTGATGTTACGAGTTGGTTAGTGATGAGCCGGCGAAGCGACAACCTAAATTCGAGTGATGAAAAGACAAGCTATTCTTAAAGATGTGCCGACGAGCTGAAACGGGATTGAGATATGAAGTAGCGAGGCAAATGATGGATTAGAATATCTGAAATGTTAAATGTTGTTTTAATTTTACTAATATCATTTTGACTTCGAAAGTGATTTTGACTATTTTCTACTTTGAATTTGGCAAAATTCAAAAGACGGAAACCGTAGTCCTTTGAGATAGCTTTCCAATCCAACATTAATCAGCTGGATTGGATGTCGGATGACAAAGTTATGCATGAATGAGTTACGTTTTAAATTTTACATAATTTAAAACATCAAATTTGTGGGCAGTGTTCATTGATTCATGCATAACTTTCTCAACCGACATCCAATTTTGGCGATTCAAATTAGATTAGAAAGCTAACTCAAAGAACTACAAATTCCATGCTCTGAATTTTGCCAAATTCAAACTTAAAAATGGTCAAAATACTGAAACGACATTTATCACATCCCTTAGATTATAATACCATACAAATATATGTAATTCCCTATACGCTATAAATATAATTTCATATTTTTCTCAATGCATGGATTGCTTTGACTTGAGTTTCGGAGTGCAAATCACCGAGCACCCATCAAGGGCTTTTTACAGGTCCGTGGTGGATAGGCCAAAGGCAAAACGAGCTTAGAGATCTCGAAATTCTTGAGATGGTCTAAGCACTTGTATCAAGTGGCATTGTATGTAAAAACATTGAGTTTAAGACGCGCGACTAGATTAAGGAGTTGGTTATCTTCGGTGATGAAGGAACTCACAGCCATTATATATGTTTACTGGATAAACCTACACTCTCGTATAATAGCTTGCAAATCATACGAAAAACGTAAAACGCACTAAACTAACAATATGTGATAAGCTCGACCTCGTATCCGTTGACAAGGGGTTCGAACTTTGGTCAATTATATTGACACAAATTCATTTTTGAAAAAAAATTATGGTCCCGAATTCGTTTAATACAGAGGTGTTATCTTAAGTGTTATGACACTTGAACAAACATGCAGCGGAAATATAAAGATAAAAGAACAATACTCAGATTTAAAAATGTTCACAAGTAAAGACTTGGGAACTTGCCATTTACAGGACGGAAAAATTATATTAAAATCAGTATTCCAAGAATACAAACGGAAGAGGTGCGAAAACTTCTTCCTTATGAATGAATCATTCTCATTATCATTCTTACAATCAAATCTAGATACTAAAAGAAAAATATTAAAAATTCTAGATTTCAAAGAATGTACTCATAAGGAGTACGTACAAAACTTATGAATGAATCACTATCTTGATCATTCTTACAACCAAGTCTAGAAACATATATACTAAACAATCTAGTCTACAAAGAATGTACTTATGAGGAGTACGTAAAGAATGTACTCATGAGGAGTACGTAAAGAATGTACTCATGAAGAGTACGTAAAAAATGTACTCATGAGGAGTACAAACGACCGATTCTAAAACCACTCTAAAACACTCATGTTTTCTTTTCAGCTCTCGGTTTTTTGTTTCTTGGAATCGATCAATTTCCTCGAGTATTGAAATCGGTATTTATAGACATTTCAAGCTTCCACTCCTCAGCCCATGATCTGCAAGAAAACAAACCACAAGAGCACTCAAGAAAGTGGGTTAGTGGGTTAGTTTAGAAGTTAAGATAAAATCCACAATTTAATCCACTAAGCACTACTTAACCCACTAAGTACTATACTTAAGCACTACTTTTTCAATAACTAAAATTTAGTTTAAAAAATAAGAAAGTTAAAAACAAAATGTGGAAATAACCCACGTGTTTCAGTTTCAATCTTAGGCCATCTCTTGCGGGAACTTCTTTCTCTATTTTACTTACGTTTGAAAGTTGCAAACGTGGAAGGTTTGTACAACAAATACTGATCGAGTTTATATTATTACAATATTTTACATTATATTGATGGATGCCTCGAAACTCATCAATTCAGAACACGAAAGCTGTAGATCTTTTCTTTATCTTTTCCAACCGAACTCGTATAATTCGAATTTCGATGCCAACTAGAGAATCGTGTTTATACTGTTATTATATTATTAATGCATGCACACTTGTCTACCATTCTTAACAAACAACACATCCACTTTTCAATTGTATAAATAATAAAAAGGTCAGCATCAAATCCTAGAAGACCTAACATATATACACGATTTTCTCCAAATTGTCTTAATTGCGTTTAGCCTCAAACGTATATCTTAATTTTATAAATTGTATGTATTTTTTTTTTATAAAGTGTAGTTATAAAATGTTATACACTTAAGTCTCTAAATGTGTTCTTACTAGGGGTGGGAACGAGCCGAGCTCGAGCCGAGCTCGACTCTTTTGGCCAGCTCGAGCTCGAGCTCGAGTCCATGTTCCCGAGCTCGAGCTCGAGCTCGAGCTCATCGAGCCAATTTTTTTTGGCTCGAGCTCGAGCTCGAGCCAATTTTGGCGAGCTCGAGCTCGAGCTCAGGCTTATTAATTTTTTTTTTTTATTATTATTATTATTATTTAATTTTTTTATTAATTTTTTTTTATTAGAAATTATTCATAGGAAAATAAAAAAAATTATAAAATAAATAATGAACTCTAGTTATATATATATATTTTTTTTCTATTATTATTATTATTATAATATTTTATATAATTATGAATTATTTAAGTAATATAGATTTGTTTCTATTTAAATACTAGATATATTTATTATTATAGACTATTTACTATTTAGTTAATAATAATAATAATAATAATAATAATAATAATAATAAGAATAATATATAATATATAATATATATATATATATATATATATATATATATATATATATATATATATATATATGTGTGTGTAAAAAGAAAAAAAAAAAAAAAAAAAAAAAAAATAGAAGGCAGCTCGCGAGCCGGCTCGCGAGCTGTCGAACAACTACTTTTGGGCTCGAGCTCGTGAGCTCGAGCTCGAGCTCGAAAATCCCGAGCTCGAGTTCGAGCTTTTTTCGAGCCGGCTCGTCGAGTTCGCGAGCCGGCTCGGCTCGTTTACCACCCCTAGTTCTTACATACAAACAGGTAAATTACGGCCATTTCGGGGTAAGGTTAAATTACGAAAAAATTCTTTATGGTTGGATAATTACAATTATGCCCCTCAACTATAAATATTTTTACATGTCCACCATTGTTGTGTCAAATTTAGTGGAATCTTCTAGATTATGTAGAATATTCTTCAGTTTGTATCCGTCTTACCCAATTCGAGCTCCATGTTTTGAAACATTATGATTATAAGATGTGTTTTTTAGTTTGTAAATATCAGATTGTGGCGCATCAAAAACTGCATCTTTGCACAAAACGGGTACAAACTAGAGAACATTACACGGAATGTAAAAAATTATGTTGAATTTGACCATAAAAGTGTACATGTATGAAAATTCATAGTTGACGGGACGTTTGTAATCACCCCAACATAAAGTGTATTTTTGTAATCTAACATTACCTCAAGGGTGACCGCGTGACCGTAATTTATCCTAAAATTAAGGATTTTATAAAAGGAAAAATCAAAACATGTACGTTTGCTTGGCGGCGGTAAAAGAGAAACAAACTTAAACATATCATTGAGCGAAAAGTTTAAATACGACAAAAATCAAGCGGCAATTATTACAGTTTGTGGGGGTGGGGGGGGGGGTGTGGAGCTGTCATCACCTTTCCATTAAGATAACTGCAGAGAACTGTAGAGAGTGGAACCGTATCAGTATCAAAAAGCAGCATCACAGTCACCAATGTTTTGGGGAAATTATATAAAAGCAAAAATAAAGGCTTAAATTGCCACTTCTCCATATTCTTCCACCGGAGAATTTATACTCGGTGTAAATACATACATATCTAAATCTCAATTACTAGGTCGAATCGTTCCTTTTTTTTTTAAATAATTTTCTGAGCTGTGCATTTAATTTTTTAATTTTTGGAGTTTGAGTAATGGCGGTGGAGTACACTTGTTGCGAAGCGGAGTTTTTCATCCATATTGCGGTGGTGGCGTTTCTGGTGGTGTTTGCCGGCCTAATGTCCGGCCTAACTTTGGGACTCATGTCTCTCAGCCTCGTCGATCTCGAAGTTCTCGCCAAATCCGGCACCCCCAAGGACAAACAGCATGCTGGTACTCTCTCTCTCTCTCTCTCTCCCTCTCTCTCTCTCTCTCCCTCTCTCTTTATTTCAGTTTTAGATTCCACTGATTTCTTATGCGCTTTCGTTCTACTGAGTTTGAATTTGTTCAATCAGCTATGTAGATTGAGATTTATGATTAGGTTTCAGGATTTAGGATTTTTGTTGTTTGAGCCAATTGCAATTCGAGCACACAAATTTAGGTTTTCTGTGTTTGGATTTTTTTCCGAGTTACTTCTCTAATAGGTTCCGTTTCGATTGAAGAATTTGAATCAAAAATTAGTTCGAGTTGAGAATTTTAAGTAAAAAAAATCGTCTAAACAAGTTCAATGGATGTGAATCTTCAGCTCCGAATTCTACTTTGATTTTACAGGACGGAAAAAAATTTCAGAATTTTTCGTTTGCACTTCTTTGTTCTACTTTGATTTTAAATTTTTAACACATTGAAATGCTTTGTTCTGTTTATACTGTTTCGGAATCTAGTAGCTATTATCAACACTTGCACTTTTGGTATTACAGAAAAGATATTACCAGTTGTCAAGAATCAGCATCTATTGCTTTGCACATTGCTTATCTGCAACGCTGCTGCTATGGAGGTATACACAATCGAGTGATATTACGTTTTAAAAGCTTTTTAATCCTATCGGAGATTATGTTAAAAATTTGGGATATTTTACTTTTTCAGGCACTTCCTATTTTCCTCGACAGTCTCGTCGTAGCTTGGGGTGCAATCCTGATATCGGTGACATTGATACTTCTGTTTGGTGAGGTAACGAAATTTACTATAAACGATTTATAATCCCATCCGAAATAAAGATGAAGACAGGAAATCAATATTTAATGACAGTTTAGAATATTTCATTTGTCAGTTTCCATAAAGTTGCCAAAATTTTAAAGATATTATTTGGTTGGTTTCATTTCGGAGATCTACTTATTATTCTATATTATAACTTTTGGTATGATATTGCAAATCATGATGGTACATCACAGCATTTAAAAATTGCTGTATTTTTATATGTTGACAACAAGACGAGACAAAGAGCTAACATATAGGGGCTATATGGTGATGGGTTGGCCCAATTCAAATTTACTGAGATCATTAAGGAGCTCAAATTTACTGAGATCATTAAGCTACACACAAACTACTAGATGCGATTTAATGATGAATTTATGGTTTTTTTTTTTTTTCTCAGATCATCCCACAATCTGTTTGTTCTAGATATGGACTTTCTATTGGTGCAGCTATGGCCCCAGTGGTTCGTGTTCTTGTCTGGATCTGTTTCCCAGTTGCATATCCAATAAGCAAGGTACATATTTATCTTTTTACAGTCAATATCTGCATTGCCGAGAATTTATGCGAATGCCCACAATTTTCACACCTTTGCTAAATATGTTTCTGTTACTTCCAGTTGTTGGATTCACTGCTTGGAAATGGACACAGAGCTCTATTTCGACGTGCTGAGTTGAAAACCCTTGTTAATTTTCATGGCAATGAGGTAAGGGAGAATCATAAAACCTGGCACTATATTTTTATTTATCCTGCTTTTGTTTAGTTCAAATTGAAATATTTCTTCATCCTATTTTTGCTTCATTTATACAGGCTGGTAAAGGTGGAGAACTGACACACGACGAGACAACTATTATTGCCGGGGCACTAGAGCTCAGTGAGAAAACTGCTAGTGATGCCATGACTCCGATATCCGAAACTTTTGCTATTGATATAAACGCAAAGCTCGATAGGTAACAAATGATTTTTATTACAGTTTACCCATCTCGTGTTGTGTAATGCTGACAATAACAACATTGCGTTTTATTATGGTACAGAGTGTTGATGAATCTGATTCTGGAGAAAGGACATAGCAGAGTTCCTGTCTACTATGAGCAACCTACGAACATTATTGGGCTTGTCTTGGTACTCGTCTCATCTTCTGTGATGTTCCACTGACTAACTAGTTATTCCCTTTTGTTTTTTTTTTTCCTCTTATTAAAATATCCTAAGATTTGCTTTTAAATGAATTTATTAAAGCCAATGGAAAATTTCAAGATCCTCGGTGCATTTTCATCGAAAGAACCCACACACCAAGAATCGGCCATGCTTTCAAAATTACCCCCCTCCTATTTTTCCTCCATCATTAACGAATGCCCATGAACATGTCAAATTATCTATTCAAGTTTCATTGATAATTGATTCCTTTTTTTTCCTTGGTAGGTGAAAAACTTGTTAACCGTTCATCCCGATGACGGAGTCCCAGTGAAGAGTCTCACCATTCGCAGAATTCCAAGGTGGTGTTCTTCTCTGAACTGAAACTTAGTTATATCTCTTCTATCTCAATCCATATGAAGTCGAAAAAAAAATTTAATAAAAAAAAATAAAAATAATAATAATAATAATAATAAGACAAGATTAGCAAACAACACATTTCCCTAGGCAAGGTTACAACTTACACGTGGTAAACGAGTTCCTCTGTTTTTGTTAGGGTTCCAGAAACTCTGCCGTTATACGACATCTTGAATGAATTCCAGAAGGGTCATAGCCACATGGCTGTTGTTGTGAGACAATGTAACAAGTCAATGGCTGTGGATGCAGTAGATTCAGTCAAGGATGTGAGGGTGGATATCGACGTCGAGAAGCCTTGGTCGGATAAAAGTGTAAAGACGAAAAGACCCCTGCAGAAATGGAAGAGTTTCCCAAACAATGGAAGTAATTCCTTCAAGGGTACAACTAGGAGTAAGAAGTGGACAAAGAACATGTATTCGGACATTCTTGAAATCGACGGGAGTCCACTTCCGAAGCTTCCGGAAGAAGAAGAGGCTGTAGGAATAATTACTATGGAAGATGTCATTGAAGAGCTTTTACAGGTTATTATTATTACAAGTCACTTTGTGTTTTTTTTTCGTTTTTTTTTCTTTCTTTTTTGGGGAATTAGGTAAATCGTATATGATTTGATTCGTTTCTTGCAGGAGGAAATATTCGATGAAACTGATCACCATGTTGATGATTCATGATAAAGGAGATAATATATAGCATTATGATATATACTAATTACTAGGTTAGTTCTTTGGTGGGAAGAAGTTTTGGTCCGATGTATGTAAGCATTCGTAGTGAGGCAGTTTGAACTGTGTAGCCGTTGAAAGTGAAGAGGAAAGTCGTATTTCTTAATTGTTTACAACGACTCGAGTACTCGATGTTTGTACATGTAATAAGATTATCTTTCACTACAAATTACAGTTGTGCGTATGAGATCCTACACCCGGTAATATACACCATGTGGTTTTAAACCGTAGATCTGCATAAATAACTACCGACTAAGTACACGTGCATATAAATGTGTGTATTATTATGTGTAGATCAATTGTGTAAAATTATATGACTTCTTTCACCAAATGTAGGTTCTACAGAACCAATGAAAGTATGGTTAAAAGAAAGAATACTAATTGTTGACATAAAACAATAAAGTATTTCATTTATGTTTTTAGTTCAGTTCCATATTTTCGGACCAATTACTTTGGCATAGGGGTGGAAATCGGACGGAATGGATCGGAAATATTTTTTTCAGAAAATTTCTATTTTTTTTCGGAAGTTAAAAATAGGTTCCAATTTCCGTTCCAAAAAAATTGGAATTTCAAAATCCATTCCAATTTCGGAATACCTCGGAATCGGCGGGATCTCGGAATTTTCGGAAATTGCATTAATTCTTAATTTTTTGTTCCAAAATCGGAAATAATGGTAATTTTAAGATTTTATTTCCTAATATTTTCGTAATTTTCCGACAAAAAAATGCAAGAATCCAAAATAAAGGCCAATAAAATGTGTAAACACTTGTAAAAACAACATAACCAGTTTATCAAATCAAACATAGTTCTTGTAAAACATAGATAGAAAAACAATTTAGAAATACAATATATATATATATATATATATATATATATATATATATATATATATATATATATATATATATATATATATATATATATATTATCAATTCATAACATTTATATTTTTTATATAATATATATCATACATTATATATTTCGGAATAAAATAGGATCGGAAATCGGAATTTCCAATAATTTTATATGTAATTCCAATTCCGTTCCAAAAATAATCGAAAATATCGGATATCGGAATATCGAAAATCGGAGTGAAAAAACGGGTTCCAAATTCGGATATTTTCGGATCGGAATTGGCGGAATTCGGAAATTCCGTTCCAATTTCCACCCCTACTTTGGCATAAAAACCAAACATGAACCAATACGTTTGGTTCAACATAAATAAATAAAAACGATATCGTGGGTTTCTAATTCGGTACGGTTTACAGCGGTTTGATTATTCGATTTTTGGTTTCATTTTTCATTTTTCGATTTTTTTTTGTTGAAGATTTCAATATAAATTTATTTTAACGCAACTACATAAACTGTAATTAAAAGTTTACATCCTAAATTAAGGTTCAATTTTCTTCATATTTTAGGAATTAGCATTTCAAAATTGCATATTTTAGGCCTTAGGTCATCGATCCGCACAAGTCACAACACTAATCATCTACCGTTAGAAACCACCATCTAAATCTCACTACCGCACCAGGTCATCAATCCGCGCCTCCCTCATCAACTGCCGTTGGATCCCAACCTTCATCTACGACTCATTACCACGCCACGTCAACAATCCAGACACATCCGCCCATAACTAAATCACAACCCCTGATTTCAAAAAACGAAATCAACGGCACAGATCAAAATCATATCCCGCCTAAATTTTCAAACCCCAATAAATACCCCCCTCTCGCATCAATCACTCCATCATCCTCGAAAAATCAGAAACCCTAGAAAATGGCACGCACGAAGCAAACAGCCCGCAAATCCACCGGCGGAAAGGCGCCGCGGAAGCAGCTGGCAACCAAAGCCGCCAGAAAATCTGCTCCGGCCACCGGCGGAGTGAAGAAGCCCCACCGCTTCCGCCCTGGAACAGTCGCCCTGCGTGAGATCCGCAAGTACCAGAAATCGACCGAGCTTCTGATCCGAAAGCTCCCCTTCCAGAGGCTCGTCCGCGAGATAGCGCAGGACTTCAAAACGGATCTGAGGTTTCAGAGCTCCGCCGTGGCGGCGCTCCAGGAGGCGGCGGAGGCCTACCTGGTAGGGCTGTTCGAGGACACCAACCTCTGCGCGATTCACGCTAAGAGGGTCACGATTATGCCCAAGGATATCCAGCTTGCCAGGAGGATTAGGGGTGAGAGGGCATAACTGTAATTTTCATGTTGTGGTGGGATTTTTAGGTAAATAGGTGTTTTGTTTGTTTGTTTCTGGTGAAAAAGAAAAAAAGATTGTACCTTTTTACACTTTTTGACCTGATCTGTAGCAGATCTGCATTTTGAAAATGAAAATTGGCAATTTCATTGTTCACTTGTTGGTTATCTTTTTTCCCCAAAGATAAAATCTTTGAGATATGTTTATTTTCAAATTATTACAGAATTGATTTGGTTTCTCACTTGCAATCTTAACACTTGTCTATGAGATTGTTACCAAACATTTGATTTGTAATTGGCTTTTCCCATATTTAGTTTACACATGTACTTGTTGATGTGTGTAAACTTCACATGAATTTCTTGAGATTTTGGGGGCCTTATGCGAGATTTGAAGATTGTTAAAAATGGATGGGATGCCTCTATAATTTACAATAAAATTCATTTTTTCTAAAAAGATAAGGTATAAAAAGCCAAAATGTGTACGAAAAAGCCTTTTACGTATGAATAATTGATTCTTTTAAGTTGTAATGATTCAGATGATTGAGTTTTGCCCAATTGATTGTGTGAACAAACAATCTTTCCCCCGTGATTTAATCTTGATTTTACTCAACATTATTGAGGAACCGAACATGATTCACGTAGCATGATCTTGTTTTTCATGCTTAGTTCGGAAAGCGAGACAAAATCATTCTGGTTTGTTCATTGTCCAAGAATTCAAGAGAAGATAGTAAACATATTTTATTACATTACAAGTGATAAAATACAAGTTTGAGATGTAAATATTTATTTCATGTTCTAAGAACATAAGAAGCTTTACAATATATTCTAATCTTTAAATCTCGTATTGGTCTTCTCCACATGCCTTTGTTTAAAGGCTAAAAAGTAAAAAACACCAACAAAATAACACAAACTAATAAACACCATTTCAAGAAAAGCAAACTACACAAAAAATAACGAATAGGAGAATTCCGTCGATTATTTATCTTTAATTAACAGGGGGAGATCTGTAGTAGGCTGGAACTGTAGCCGGGAAGAACATCTGTCTAACTCCTTCAGCTTTTATAATTGGGAAAATAATTCCAGATGCACCCTGTTATTATACATACAAAGACGATGTTAGAAAGTCCAAACATAGAACGAATATATTTGTAATGAATATTCGTATGAGTAGACTCACTGATAGCAGTCTAGCACCCAACCACACCCTCTGTGGAGAAGGAAACGGAAGCAATAATCGACCAACTCCAAAAACAGCCACGGAGAAGAAATGGAGAAAGAGGCTTAACGGGCTCGGATTTAGGCCCGAGAGGAGCGAAATAGGCCCGTTAGAGCAAACCCCTCCAAGGCTAAGATAGTCAAAACAAGCCCTTCTCATTTCGTTTCTTGCAGGATCGGGCGATGCACAGAAAACCTTGTAAAGGGCTCCTGCCAAAGTATTGATTGTAGATGCCACCGGCTGCAATATAAATAATATTAAAAATATCATTCTTGAATTTCTATTATTTATGTTTTTTTTTATCTTATTTTTTTTACCTTTCTTAGAGTGTAGAAGGATTCGAGATACTTGCAAAGGATCGAAGCATCGTTTAGATCGTGTATAGGTCTAAGAAGATCACGTAAAAGAACAATATCGGATAAGGCAACTGTCATTCCGCCACCTGTCAAAGGATGTCTCATGTTGAATGCATCTCCCATTAGAAGTGCACCTGGTGTAGGGTGTGGATTTGCTGGCATGCTTCTGTTCGGCATTGTCCTTATATTCCCTTTCTCGATGGCAGCTATAAAAGAATTGTAAAGCTGAGGAGGAATCTGAAAATAAAAAAAAAATTCTTTCAATTAGTTCTGTAACAGTAATTTTTGCAAAGTAGAAAAAAGAAAAAGATTGAATTTTTAGAGGTACCTGAGGAGCAACTACAGTCTTCAAGTAATTAGCCATTTCACCGCTAGCAATTGAAGGAACTTTTTGTCCAGGTACATCGACTAAACATCGAATCTCTGTGCTGCTGATTGGATAGAATAGAATAGGCGAAGGATCTCCAAGAACAACATGCCCGTGATTAGCGTGTGGGAGATCGCAATTTTCGAGGATTAATCCGACGAAACATGATGGATTTTCCACCTATAATCATGCAAAAAGAAATAAAAACCTGCTTAGTGAAAAATACTAATACAAATTAATTAAAAAGAAATAAAATCAAGAAACGTTTAAATATATGTCCGGGATATAATATTTACCTCGGGAGTACAGAGAGAGCGCCTCAGGTTCGAAAAACAACCGTCACAAACAACTGTAAGAGGGGCATAAGCAGTGATTTCTTCTCCCTTCTTTGTTTTGTATTGTACTCCTTTAACAGTTCCATTCTCTTCGAGCAATGAAGTAACTGTTCCTTGTTCGATTCTTACACTGCACCATTAGAATAAATAAATAAATAAATAACACTAAAGTCATGAGTTAAAAAAAATCCATTTTCCTAACATTTTTTGAATTTTCCTATGGTCAAGTCTTTCAGCCTCACTTAATCTTTAAATAAAGTGCGAAATGAAGAAAAATAAATTTCAAAGTTAAAGAAATTTATACTTTGCAACAGTCGAAGCCTTTTCTCTCATTCTCTGTATGAACCGGCCATTATGGAAGCTCCTTCCGGAAACATCCGAGTCAAATTTCTCGAGCGGATAAGATAATTTCGTGTCTTTACCATCCTTGTAAAGGGCATATCCGAAAACTCGTTGAGCATCAATATTACTCAAACAATCTGCATCGACGTAATTGTAGAGTTATTACATCATGTGATCACAACCAACTCTAGGCACACAAATTTAATGAACACACCAAACTTTGGCAGCAACTAATTAAATTTTGGACCACAAATGCAATAAATATTTTAGTTGCCGAAAAAATTAATTAAATTTGGCAGATGAAGATTTTTTTTTATATATACCTTCGAGGCCTAACTCGATCAATTTTAAGTAGCCACCTGGCTGTAGGAGTTCACCGACAATACGATCCGGCTCGGTCAAGTCTCTTTCGATCACACGAACTCGACGCCCTTCCTATAATATAAATTATACAAATAAAATCAGGTTCATGCTTTAATTTGATATATTATATAACAAAATTTAAAAAATCAGGGTTCTTTTGATTTTATTTCATCCAATTTCTTAGCACCTTTTATTTAAATTTAACAAAATATCGTCCACACGAGCAATAATCAGCAGTGGCGAAACCATGATTTATCTTTACCACTTCCAAGTACACACTAATATTTACTCGAAAATTAACAATTTTAGCTGTGTTAGGGGGCCGTGGCCCCCTGAACCTATGCTGGCTTCGCTACTGATAATCAGATCTCTGTCTTTTTAATTCAAAATGAATGAATACATAAGAAATACAAAGGCAACTACTTGAAATATTTAATTAGGTTTTTAAATCCAAATAACATGGGAAAAACAAAATCTAAATAAAAAAATATTAAATATTAAAAAATAATAAATCTAAATCATGCAGAATTTGGATCGTTAAAAAAATAAATAAAAAAAAAGACGGAATTCTAGACGGACAAATTCAGAATCCCTCACCTTTCCGAGGGTATAAGCGAGGGCAGCCCCAGCAACGCCGGCGCCGACAATGATGACGTCAGCGTCTCCACCGGATTCCGCCTTGGAACCGCCGTCCGCGGCGGGGCTGGTGACGCATTCGTCGATGCTCGCAGTCGCAGCCTTCGACGCGCCGCCCTTCGTTTTCCCAATTGTCCTCCTCCGCAAACTGTACAGCAACACGAACGCGAACAGAGAAGCGACGAAACCCCCGAATATGTACTGATCGATCATCACCATTTCCGACCACTGTGACGGTGTCGCGACGGCGATGATTGATTGATTGTTGACCCTTTTTTTTTTCCTTTTTTTGTGTGCGCACTCGATTTTCGTGTGTTGTTTGGAGTTTGTATGGCGCGTATAAATAGGGGAAATGGAAAAGAGGAGGTGGCTTAAACGGCTCGGCTTGGTCATCATACGGAAAACGTGTATTAGGCGTATACATACAAAAGAATTAATATACTAATAATTTATTAAATATTATTTTTATTTTTATTGATTTAATTTTTTGGGGAGTAAAGTTGGGCTATCCTACACTCGGGATCATGGCGGTTTGATGAACCCTAATTTAATTTGTACGTCACAAATCACAATTAATACCGCACCAATTATTATTTATTTATTTAATTTAATTTAATTATTTTTTATTTTTCTGGTATTTGATTGAGAGGCGTGGCAGAACATAAGGCATGCTAGAGAATTGAATTTTTGAAATAGTTAGACAGATAGACACTAGATAGGAATTAATTTTGTATTAATGTTGCATAATTATATTCCTTGGTAAATTACAACTAATTTTGAGGTACGGTCAAATTATAAAAAATCCTCTTGTTTGGATAATTACAAACACCCTTTAACTATAAATTTTATTATATGTCCATTTTTGCGGTTTCAAATTTAGTGGAATCTTCTAGATTGTATGGAATATTCTCAATTTTGGATCCGTTTTATCGCATTCGAGCTCCAGATTTTGAAGCTAGATGATTATAAGATGTGTTTTTGGTTTGTATATATAAGATGGTGGTGCATCAGAAATTGTATTTTGGAACAAAACGAGTACAAACTAGAGCACATTCCACGAAATCTACGAAATCTAGATGATTATGTTGAATTTGACATCATAAGGGTGGAGATGTAAGAAGATTTATAGTTGAGGGGTGTAATTATCCAAACACGAGGTCCTTTTTTTTTTGTAATTTAACTGTACATCAGGGGTGGTTGTAATTTACGCTTATATTCCATAAGTACTGGTACTTTTGAAAAAAAATTGTTCCATATTATCTGTTATTTTACAAATCAGGAAAAATAAAGCTTTTAACTCTCAAATTTGCACCGATTTTACATTTGGTACTCCCATGTTCACAAAATACATATTTGGTCCTTCATGTTTAAAGAATTTAACATTTATGGTCATTTACGTCAATTGACCGTTAGTCAGTCAGTTGAGGCAGTGATAGACATACCTTGATTTCGTTAGTACTAATAGAAAATTGACAGAAAAAGACTAAAAATATCTAATTTTTGAAACATGAGAGACCAAATGTGTTTTTTATAAAAATAGGGGACCGAATGTGAAATCGGTGCAAACTTAATAGATGAAAACTACATTTTTCCTAAATTAAATGTATAATTTTATGATTTGACCTTATTAATTCAACTTTAAATATTAACTTAATCTCATGATAAATCATTAAACGATAAATATTATTTAGTCATTTTTATTTAATTTTATTAAAATCAAGCCACGTTTATTGAGTTTGTTAATACTTATGCAAAGATGAAAAAGAGACGATTATTTAATAACCAAAGGACTAATACATTGGATAGCTCGATACTTTTAAGCTCATAAATATTACAATGCTCAACTTTTATTGCAGGTCCGAGTTAAATTGCTTCTTCTGAATCGAACGTGTTACTAATTCCTATTATTAAATAGAATAATTTTATAATACTATTTCCAAATTTCCATCAAGTTACCATTTGAGAAATTTTTAAGTTAGGCCAGAAAGTATGGCTAGTTGAAATTTAGCCAACGGATTACCTACACCACCAAAGCCTTCAAAAGTCAAAATCTTACATTCTAGTCAATGCTTAGTTATTAATTATTAAATAAATGCCATGCTACAATTACAAATGCTAAAAGATAATAACAAATTTCAAACAAAATTGCAAAATATTACAAGAACAAAATCCAAAATTACAGGCCACTAACTGAAACATAATAGTGTATGTAATAAATGATTATAATTAAACTGACTCAGTCAGTTAAATCTATGGATTAATTAAATATATTACTAATAAATTATTTAAATACGGTTAGTAATCTTAGTTAAGCTTTAAGCACACGGAATTAATTTCGAAATCGTTAATATATATATATGTAACTTACTTTGCTGAATGAGTCAAAGGGGGCCGGATTTGACTCCCACACCCCCATACCTTCTCTGGTTACATTTTTCGACAATTTCATGCAGAAAAAATATAGATATAGATTGCACAAATTCCCATGCAGAAGTCAATTTTGTGCTACTATGAACATTTTCGTCTAGCAATTTTGGACCGGTTTGAATTATTATATATACTATATAGTATGAAAAGGTGAATAATTTGAATTAAATTTGTTTTTTTATGGAATTAAACCAGTTATATTAATTAATTGTAATAAATTATAGGTCGTATAACTGAAATTATTGACATGATATGTTATTTATACACATTACTCATAACAATTAATAATAATATCTGAGATTTTTTTTTTTCGATTTCTCAAAGAAATCGACGTGTTCTAAATCGTACAATTTGGTTACATGATAACTAATTCAATGAGCAAAACATGAATAATATTTTCTGATTTTTTTTAAAGTAATGAAAGAACCCGCAATTAACCATATATGTGCACTGGGTAGATTTACACTCTCGTATAATAACTTGCAAACTATACGAGAGACGCGGTACGTACACCACACTAGGCGAACCATGTGTGACAAGTTCGACAAGGAGATTTGAACTTAGTCAATTTACAGTGAATTAAATTCATGAGTTGCTCCAATCGTTATGTCATTTTTTGTGGGACTTTTCTGAAAGTTATATATATAGTTAAACCTCAATAAATTAATATAATCAGGACTAGGGAAATTCTATTAATTTAGCGAAATGATTAAATTATTAGCGAGTTAATAATTTAGCACGTTCTCACCTAAGAAGAATTTATTATTTAAGCGAGGTTATTCATTTATCGAGTACTAATCTATCGAAATTCGAAATTCTACAGTATGTGTGCATGTCTGTGTATATATACATTCAAGTTCTCCAACTTTGACCTAACGCAATAAACCTAATAACCCACAGAAGCATACGTATGTATTACTTTTTTTCTGGTTTTGACTTTTGACTCACTTTTTTTGTTTCAAATTTTCAATAATCCTTTTTTCCCTTTTGGTATGCAGGTACATATACATATACATATACATATACAGACGTGTGTGTATGTATATATATATGCACAATATATATATATATATATATATATATATATATATATATATATAGACTTTATATATATGAATCTAGTACTTTTTTTAATTTTTCATTGTGGGAAATGGGTTTGAAGACAATATGAAAGTCTTGTTTGCTCAGCTTAAGGAAGACAATAAAAAAATAAAAAAAATGTTTTATTTGAATGATAAGTATATACTTAACCTAATTAATTGGATGGTAGTGCCAAAGTCTCCTAGTTAAAGTTTCATTTACACACTCGTTTACACCCTACTAACCACTAAGTCAAAACAAGAGACATTTTTCAATTAATTACACCAAGTATAAGAGAGTTATTAATGAAGGCTAGTTTTCGTATGTCCCGCTGCAAATGACGATGATCTAACGGTTAAAGCAAGTGAGTCTGTGTTAATTAACCCATGTTCGTATTTCCTTGCTGACGGTTTACTAAGTCAAACTTGTCGTCGTCACACATGATTAATCTAGTGTGGTTTACTTCTCTCGTATTGTTTGCAAACTATTATATATAGAGTTGGTTGCAGATTATTTCATTACACTTATAAGTTCATATTTCACCTTGTAATTAAATTCATTTATAAACTCTAAACTTTTCTACGCAAGCTATTTATTGATAAGTCTTGATATTTTATGAGGTGACATTTAATGTAATAATGGCTTAATGAGGTGATCAACAAGAACTGCGGCCAGCATTAATATATCTTCAATTACAACTTCAAAATATATATGGGGGCTTAAATTATGGATTTAATTTGATCATTTTCTATAGTATATAGTTTGCAGCCAACTACAACTTATACCCCTCAACTTCACTAATGACCCACATTAAATTTCATGATGCTAAAAGATAACCAAAAATTTAGAGAGAGAGAGAGAGAGTAACGGTCACTAGAAATGTGGACGGTTGCGATCGGCCCATGCTTTAATAAATGTCCAAGCCAACGACTAAAGTCCAGTTCAATAAATCTACGCAACACTTATCTATACGCATCTCTGAGTTTTCTTCTTTCAATCGCATCTCTGAGTTTTCTTCTTTCAATCTCCTTATGTGTGTGATATATTGAGTCTCCGAGCTAGCTAGCGAGAGAAAACTGGGGTTAACTGAGTGTGAGAGAGTTCCTTTTAACGTAACTAGTTGACTGTGCATGTGTTAACATTGGTGAATCAACTCAATGTGAGCTTTCTAGAGTTTTTTAGTCTGTGTGGTTGTGGGTTGGTGCTGGTTTTCGATTGGAGTCGCCACCTATTTATATTTCTGGATTAAACAATGGACAATAGGGAACTGAGCCTTATGAAAACAATAACAGTTCCATGCGTTAGAACTACTATTGTTTGTCTATCTTTTTCTCTTATTTATTTATTGAGTTTCTCTTTTATATATATATATATATATATATATATATATATATATATATATATATATATATATATATATATATATATATATATATATCATTACTTGAGCAAAATGTTTGACAATTAAAAGATCAATCCAAAAGGGGTTAATATGGTATCCTGTAAAATAATACTTCTCATATCATAAATGAAATGACAAATACAACCTCTATTGTAGTAAGTTAGTTATTTCTCCTCGTAGAATTGATACTATTAATAATTTATTTTATATATGTATAGTTCATAGTCACCATGTATGTATAAATAGTAAGTAATATCATGGTATATATATAGACTTTTGTGTGGGATTGAAGGAGCAATAAGTCGCAAATGGAGGTCCATCCAACAAATTCCAATTACCCAATTTTCAACACGATTGCAATATAGTTTGGTCGCCGCCAATTTAATATTAGGGTAAATTATAATGGTCCCCGAGGAAATGTCTATTCATAAAGAAACCCATCATTTATTCGTAATTACATAATTCTTCTAAAATTTATAGATTTCTTATAATAACACCCTTTTATAGGGGTTGAATGTAAGAAAATTACAAACTGTAGAAGACTAAAGAGGAATTTTTTTTGTGGTTGTAATTTTTCCTAATTATTATTGCAATAACATACCTTCCTATTTATCATTATATTGGATTTTTAACTATATATATTTTCACATGCATATATAAATGTGTATGGGCTTGACTATAAATTTATAATTTATCTATATATATGTGTATCACCATCACCATCTCCATAAGTCTAGTAACAAAAGTAAAAGATCCTCTTCTCGTTCATATTGCTATTTACTATAGATTAGTTGATTGATTTAGCTTTAATAAGTCCTAATTATATTATAATTTTTTTAAACACCACCTTTATATATGTTTTTTCGCGGAAGCAAGTCTAAATTTGAGTCCCACAAGAAATGACCTAGCAGTTGGAGCAAGTGAGTTTGTATCAGTTGACCCAAGTTCGATTCACTTGCCAACGGTTGCTAGGTCGAGCTTGTCGCACATGATTAGCCTACTGTGTTTTACGTCTCTCGTATGACTTGTAAGCTATTATACATGAGTGTATGTTTATCCAGTGCAACTATGATCTAGATAGTTGGTTTCTCTCATTTAGAAAAAGAAGATAAAAAATTCTAAATTTGAGAGTGGAATGATTACCTAAACTTAGTGTTGGACTTGACTAGCGATCGACTACTTTACTTTTTATATCATCTTGAGAAATAAACTCATCTAATCATTTACAAGGAAATAAAACGCTAACATTAAATCTTTCGAATATTTAATTTCATTTTATGAAGGTTATTCAATATTGAAATTTCCAATTAATATTTATATGTTTTTAAGTTGGATTTGGTTTAACGTTGCTACCCATTATGGGCCCAAAAGATCTAAAGAGTTTGGTATACAAAAGAGGTAACAATTTGGGCCACTTTGAAAGCCCATCCGTTATAATACCAAAGTAGGAAAATTTATTGGATTGGATGAGATAGAGAGAGATCATTACTTCTTTTTTTCTTTTCTTTTTCCCTTTTTATTTTTCCTATACATTTTTTTTTATAGTAAATTCAACTCAATTACAAAGGAAAGTACCAACTCTTATTAGGGAAGTTGGTAACTAGCCTTTACTAATAGGGTAAGGTCTAGGGTTCGAGTCCCCCCTTCCCTACTTCTCCTTGTAATGGACTTGAATTTACTCCAAAAAAAAAAAAAAAAAAAAAACCAAAACAAGGGAAAGTAGGGGAGGGGGACTCAAACCCTAAACATTTACCCTATTGAGGCTAAGTACCAACTCTCCTAATGAGGGTTGGTTTTCCTATACATGTGTTGTTCACTTGTCTGTATTATATGGGTGTAAATGAGTCGAGCTAGCTTGTGAGCTCGGTGAGCCTGCTCGACAAAAACTCGAACTCAAACTTGAATTTAGTTCAGTTTGAGCGCGCGAGTTAAGCTTTTTCAGGAACGAGTCGAACTCATTATTAGTTATTCGTGAGCTCGCGTGCCGGTTTGCGAGCTTTTTTTTTTTTTTTTCATTTTTTTTATTTGAAATATAATTAATATAAAATAAATAATTTAAAAAATAAATTACATGTAATTAAAAATACACAAAATCGCTTAGGTTCGAGCTCGACAAGCTCGCCTCGCTTGAGCTCGAGCTCAGAAGAACAATACTCGAAGGTCTCGAGCTCGTAAAAATGGATGCGAGCTCGAGCTTGCCAAAACAGCTATGCTCAGCTCGTTTACACCCTTATGCATGTATATCCGACCATTTATTACGAGCTATGTTTGAAAAAACTTATTTTAAACAACCGATATTCTCTTATATCTAATAAACTATTTTAATTGATAATAAGTTCTTACGTCTTATTGTTTTAAATTATTGTGAAAGTTAATAGATATTATAAAAAAATACCTTCCCAAAGTATGGGCTTGTACAAGTTGTCTTCAATTGTTTGAATATTGACAAAACTCAAAAGTTCCACAATTTGTCATATTATTATTATTATAGCAACAATATTATTTATTCTTTTATACAAAAATACAAAAAAATAATAATAATAATAATAATAATAATAATCTATAAGCTAAGAGCCACAAAAAGTGGATACATAAACAAAGGCTCACAATTTTCAATTTTCCACATATATAATTTTCACCACCTTATTATACACACAAACTCCACATTTATCCACACACACTATCATCAAACCTCACTCCAACTAGAAAAAAATAATCACAAAAAAAAAAAAAAAAAAAAAGATGGAGTTCAATCAGAGGATCGCAAGAATTTCAGCTCATCTCCACCCTTCAAATCCTCAGGTTTCTTATCCCCAATTCATGCAATTTCAATTTCAATTTCAATTTCAATTTTCATTCGCAAAATTTTCAATTTTTTTTTTTTTTTAATTTTTTAAATTTATGGTTATATACTAAATTGGTTTTGTTGATGTGGTTGAAAAAGATGGGGGAGAATTCTCCGATACTGAGGGGGGCGGATTGCAGGGCGAAGGGGGGCGCCCCCGGTTTCAAAGTTGCGATATTGGGGGCCGCCGGAGGAATAGGGCAACCGCTTGCAATGCTGATGAAGATGAATCCATTGGTCTCTGTTCTTCATCTATACGACGTCGTTAATGCCCCTGGTGTCACTGCTGACGTCAGCCATATGGATACTGGTGCTGTTGTAAGTTCCTTCTTTATTTACCCTCCAATTTTAGTTAGGCCTTGTTTGGGGGAAGACTTTTTATAAAATAAAGTTAAATTAGATTTTTTTAGTAGATAACAGTCAAATCATGTTTGATTCAAAGTAGGGGTGGTAAACGAGCTTTACTCGACAAAAGCTCAAATTCGAGCTTCGGTTTTTCGATCTCGATCTCGAGCTCGAGCATGATTATAGTTGTTCGACGGCTTGCGAGCGGGCTCACGAGCTTCTTATTTATTTATTTTATTTTATTTTATTTTAATATTATACAATAAAATAATAATAATAATAATAATAATAATAATAATAATAATAATAATAATAATAATAATATTATTATTATTATTATTATTATTATTATTATTATTATTATTATTATTATTATTATTATTATTATTATTATTATTAAAAATAGAATTATTTTATTAATGAGCTAATTATTTTTAAACCTCGAACCGAGCTCGAGCCAGAAAATCTCAACTCGTCGAGCTCGAGCCTTCCAAAACAGGCGAGCTCGGCTTGTTCACACCCCTAATTCAAAGTGTTGGGAGGATAGTAGTTTGGTTGTTTTAAATACATAACAAACACTTTCCCAAAAACAAGAAGAGTCGAAATCAGTTCAAAATCTGTCCAAAAAATAGCACAAATAATATTGAATGAATAAGTAAATAAGTTCTTCAAAACAAAAACTAGTTTCTGAGCCCTTCGATACAACACGAAAGTATCGATAACAATTAAAAACTAATATATTGAATCACTACAAGAGCATCGTCGTTCTAAAGAACACGACTAAACAAATGACACTCGCAAGGTTATAAAAACTCTTTATGTTATTTTAACTAGCAAAAAGTCATGCTTATAAGTTACTACTTTATAAATTAAGTTTCTCGTTCGAAATAAGATTTTTTAATTTTTTTTAGGTAAGAGGTTTTCTTGGTCAACCTCAACTGGAGAATGCTCTAACGGGAATGGACCTTGTAATAATTCCTGCGGGTGTTCCTAGGAAGCCAGGAATGACGAGGGACGACCTTTTCAAAATCAATGCTGGAATCGTCAAAACACTTTGCGAAGGAATCGCAAAATCTTGCCCGAACGCTCTTGTTAATCTCATCAGTAATCCTGTGAATTCAACGGTCCCGATTGCAGCTGAGGTTTTCAAGAAAGCTGGTACGTACGATCCCAAAAGGCTTTTGGGTGTCACCATGCTTGATGTTGTCAGAGCCAATACTTTCGTGGTACGTCTTCATTTTTAGAATGCGATAAAGTGGAGTAGCTTGTATTAAATTTTCGAGTATTCGAATAAGTTGGAATCTTATTGAGAATATTCCTTTTTTTGTCTTTTTTTTAACAGGCGGAAGTTTTGGGACTTGATCCGAGAGAAGTTGATGTTCCTGTTGTTGGAGGGCATGCTGGAGTGACAATTTTACCCCTCCTATCACAGGTAGGAGTAAATAATTTTCCCATTTTCATCAAAAGGGTGGAAATTCGATTAAACTAGGAGCGGAAATTGGGACGAGTTTCTTGATTTTGCCTCTTCCAATTCGAAAAATTCCGATTTTAGTAGAAACAATTTTTTTTCATTATCGTCGCCGAAGTTTTGATATTCGATTTTTCTGGGTCTTTTTTTTTATTCGAAAGCGGAGTTATATAAAGAATTATTGAAAAATGCGATCCGAAAAATATATTAATTATGGTAATATTATCATGGTGACACGACTTTTGAAATTTCGGAAGCTTCCTAAACCGGAATGAATTTCTAGATTTTGAAAATATGGGTATAAGATTTTTTTTACTTTCAAAAAAATAAAATTTAATTATGTTTCAATTTGTCCAATTTTTCGTATTCTGCAGGTAAAACCTGCCTGTTCCTTTACACCGGAGGAAGTCGAGTACCTCACCAAACGCATACAAGACGGTGGAACCGAAGTAGTTCAGGTATATACACTAAAATCACATTTTCTTTTTTTTTTTCCCCGAATATTTTAATTATCGAGCTTATTTTTTTAACCGTAACATCACTAATTTTTCTCAGGCAAAAGCTGGTGCAGGCTCTGCAACACTATCAATGGTTTGTGAATTTAATAAAAAAAATAAAAATAAAAATAAAAATAAAATTCTGAAAAACGAAGCAATAATAGAACGATGCAATTTTTTTTGTAGGCATATGCGGCAGTAAAATTTGCAGATGCATGCCTCCGAGGATTACGAGGAGATGCTGGCATTGTCGAATGTGCTTTTGTATCTTCCCAGGTATTATTTCAATCAGCCTTAATATATTTAAATTTAAAATTACTAATTAATAATATTACATATAATACTAAATTTGTAATAATTGTTTTTGAATACAAATGCAGGTTACCGAACTCCCGTTTTTCGCCTCTAAGGTACGACTTGGTCGTGCAGGTGCTGAAGAGGTATATCAGTTGGGACTTTTGAACGAGTACGAGAGGTAAAACGGACTACATTAATTATTATTAATATTATTATGATTTATTAATGCATTAATTAAAAATATTGGAAAAATATTTTAATTTATTTATTAATTGGTAGGGTTGGATTGGAGAAAGCAAAGAAGGAGTTGGCAGAAAGTATTGAGAAGGGGGCTTCCTTTATCAAGAAATAGAATATAATCATTTATTAATGTGTTTTTAAGGTAATTTATTTGTTTTTGTTCCCTAATAAATAATGTTATATATATCTATATACAATGTGTTATTGAAGTTTAAAATGTTATTGAAGTAACTTCTGAAGCATAAAAATGGCAAAAGAAATAAAATAAATAAGATGGTTTATTAGTGATATTTATGGATGTTACCAGTTACAGGTGAAATCGGATTAATCGGTTATGAATTAACAATTTCGAAATGAATTCATTGTTTCCGTGGTAAAAAACTTATTCCAACCTGGTTACAAAATGTTTCGAAAATCGAAAATTGTAATGAAAAACTTGTCCCTGTTCCAAAACCAGAAGTTTTTGGATCGAAATCGGTGGGTTCGGAGATTTCCGTTTTTTTCACCTATAATATAAGAGCACGTAGTAATAAATATATTATAAGTGTAAACTTCGAAGGGAAATTTATTTTGAAATTTTCGGAAACTAAAACAAGATCGAGAATCGAAATCTCGTATATACCGATAAAAATAGTATTTGAGGAATTTAAAATTGAAAATATCATTCCAAAATTGAAAATTTTGGATTAAAATCGACAGGATTTGGAACTTTCAATTCCAATTCCTACCCCTAGGCTATAAGTTATTTTTACCGGGCAAGAAATGTATGCGGAGAAACAAAAAATGAAAAATTTACTTCAAAATGGCTTCGCCCGGGTTCGAACCGGAGACCTTCAGTGTGTTAGACTGACGTGATAACCAACTACACCACGAAACCATTTTGTAGATCTGTTAAGATGTTTTATATATCACCAAATGAATAATAAAAAAAAACGAAAAAGAACTCGACTGCAAAATGAAATTAATTAAATGGCTTCGCCCGGGCTCGAACCGGAGACCTTCAGTGTGTTAGACTGACGTGATAACCAACTACACCACGAAACCGAGCTTGAAGTTCATGAGTCAAGTATTTTATTTAATTATCAATAATTACCGATGCATTTGTCATTTGTCAGTTGTCACAATTAATTGATCAAAACGACGACCAGTCCTGAATTATTTTAATCCATTAATTAATTACGCATGGCCAACATGAAATGATAATTTAAACTTGATTGAATCGTACACGTAAACTGTTGTTTAGTTGACTTTATTTGTTATCAAACGAACATGAATTTGCGCATGTTACGGAGAAGGGTAATTAAGTAATTTAGTAACATGGCCAACAATTTGAACCCCATGTAAGACAACCCTTCTTCAATATGAACATTATAGCCAAACAAGCTTTTCATTAGTGATACCTTCAATGGTGGAGAGAGCCAAACAGGCCTTACACCCGAAAAAAAATCCACAAAAAAAAAAAACAAGATTATCGCGAAACACAGTACATCCTGAATTATTAGCCTAAATTTAAATTTGCGGAACAACTTAGTTATCATCACACCGAATACTACGAAACCACCGCGTACAGATCATCAACCAACTCCTTCATGTTCGTGTCGAATTCCTCATCCCTCTGTTATTATCCCAACAACAAAAATAAAAAAATAAAAAATAAGTAAAAATTGATGATATGATTAGTGTGGAAAAAAAAATTAATTAAAATAATAACCTGTGCATGAACGGTTATGCTGAGAGCAGAATCTCCGAAACTCATCACCGAAGTATTAATAGCCGACAAATGAAGTTTCTCAATCATGGAAACTGCTTTTTCGACGACCCCTTTTCTTTTCACACAGTGGATTGTGATAAGCACTTCCTTGTTACACAATCTTGCCTTAATTTCTGGGAAACTCTCGTCCGACGAGGACGAAGAAGAATTTTGTTCGTGTTTCTTGACGAAAACCAAAGATTCGTTTACGGATGATGTTGATGTTTTCTTGGATTGCTCCTCGAGAATCTTGACTTTGTCTTGTAGCTGTTTCATGTACTTTGCTGCATCTCCAAGAACGGTCGCCTTGTCCATCTGCTCGCCGATCATAAATTATAATTATTGTTATTATACTTTATTCGGAAAAGAAAGAAACGATTTTTATTATGGAGGTATATATATGTATACCTTTTTGAGAGCAGGTACTAAAGCAGAGAGAGCTATGAATCTTTGGCTGAGTTTCTCTCTCCTCTTTCTCTCAGCTAAAACATGTTCTTGTGCTTGAGAATTGCTTGTGGTGATTCTCTTGGGGTTTACGGGCCATTGTTGGAAAAGAGAATCGTCCAATATTCCCTAACGGAAAAGAACGAGAAAGATTATATACGTATAAAAATTAAAGAAGAATTAAAGATTAATGCGGAGAAATAATGACTTACCGATGATGACGATGATGATTCAGCTAAGCTTGAAATCTCCATGAATTGTCCCGTTTTGCGACGCGAAGCCCTCGTCAAACTATGCAATAAACAACATCCTCTCTCTCTCTCTCTCTCTCTCTCTCTCTCTCTCTCTCTCTCTCTCTCTCTCTCTCTCACAAACACACACACACAGAGTAATGAACACAGAATATAATTTGATCTGTTAAAGAAAATCTCAGGGGGTAGATTTCAGCACTTATCAAGAACTACTAAACAATATTAAACAACAGACAACAGCTATTATTGCTTTGGGATTTAACTGGCAACAACCCATTATTGAATACATACTTCACACGTGGTCATACTTAATTAGTTTCCTGCTAAACAATTGAATAATAATATCATAGGGCTGTTTCACCTACCTATCGATGAACCAGCGATTTAACAGTCGATCACAATCGACCTTATTTTCTCCGGTTTTTGAATTCCAAACAATTACAATGGTTGAACCAACATATTAATTAAACCGCTGATTCACAGCAGTCACTTAATCATATGACAGTTGATCTACAACGATAGCAAGATTGTGTCCGTTAAAAAAATATACACACTTCAACAAGTTTGTGAATTGATGATTCGAACCGTCTATATAGGTTCTTGGCTAAAGAAACCGTTGACCGCGGGTCGGTTCTTGACCCGACCCATAACCATATCAAGAATGAACCCTTATTACACAGTCCTTACTAACAATTTACCAAAAAAAAAATCACATCTCTCTTTTCATGCACTTGGGCATAAAATAACGAGTAACTTGAAATTATAGATAAAAGTGATTATTTTTTTCAGTTTCAACAGCAGAAAAGAGAGACACCATATTCAAACAGGAGTTACTAATACAATCAAGAATCTCAATTTTCGGTAGTGAACTTCAACGACACACTATTGACACAGTGTCGTTCGTCGGTGGGCGTACGAAACCCTTCACCTTTGAAAACATGTCCCAGGTGGCCCCCACAAGCCGCACACGTGATTTCTATCCTCCTCCCATCTGGATCACTCTATAAAAACCGTGCAACAAGTATTACAAAATTTTAATGATTGAAAAAATTCCAAGACAAGCATCAAAAAGTTAAGAAAATATAAGGAAAAAAATTTAATTACGGTTCGATTTATTGCACCAGGGAGACCCTCATAGAATGCAGGCCAACCACAACCCGAGTTAAATTTGGTTGTGGATTTATACAGAGGAGTCCCACATCCAGCACACTCATAAACACCTTCCTCGTAAAACTTGTCATATTGCCCTGTACCTGGTCGCCTGACCAAGTTTGCATGTGCAATTAGTATATATTTGATTTAACTATTTTCTAATGTAAGAACCGAAAAGAATCGTGGTCAATACTGATAAGTTCACGTCTCAAGGAATAAGGTAAGATCATACATTTCCACATATTAATTCAGCATTCTAATAAAAAAAAACATTAATTTGGACAATTAAATAATCACATCATCTAGAAGTTTAAGCCTATTTTCAATTAAACAAAGTCTAAAATAACAACACGTGAACATAAAAATATCGACGAGCGCTTCACAGTGTAAATCAACCAAAAACAGAGACAAACCAAATCAAAAGCCCTAAAATTTCAGCGAACGCAAACAAAAAAAAAAAAAGGATTAAGAAAAAAGGTAAGGACAATGCTAAATGGCCAGATTCTGGCCGGCCAGAAAATTAATTAATTTTTATTATTTATAGTTTATACCATTTATGCCCCTATTAGTTTTGGCTCCATTAATTTTCCTGCAAAATATTTCCCTCCTAAAGTTACCTTCAGACTAAAATATAAACTCAATTACTGTACATATTCTCACAATAAACAATAAAAACTAATCATTTACGTGAAGTGGTGCAGACTTCTCGGGTGACTGGGTGACTGTTATTATTATTGCTAATTTTATTTCAACTTATAGTTTACTATATTATTAATCAATTCAAAATAATAATCTGAAATAAAATAAGTCAATTAAAAAAATACAAAATAAAAATCATCACAAATTCTAAATAGGAATTTGGATATAAAATTTAAGAGCAACTCCAACCCATTGTTATCAAATGGGGTTATCAAATACTCATTTAATAACCAGGATTGTACTTTGATATCTCTATACAACTAGTGAACTCCAACCACAAGTATCAAAAAACAATTATCAAACAAATTTATGATTATTTATATATTATTTATTTTTCAATCTATTTTAAATAACCATACAAACCGATTTTTCTGGTAAGCTATCTTCAAAATCAATATTAATCAAGTTTTTACATTTTCAATAGAAAAAAAAATTATATATAAATAGAGATTATTTTGTTCCGTGGAACTTTGTTGAAGCTCTAGAGAAAGAAAAAAATATGCTGAAAACGTAGAAAAATGTTGTTGTTGTTATATATATATATATAAATTAAGAAAAAATAATGGAAGAAAAAAACATCAAATCTGATAAAATAAAGAAGATGATGAAATGAATTAATACTATTTCATTGAAAGTTGTAATCTGACATTTAATGTTAATACATTGAAATTTGGGATCATGGTAATCATATTAGAGAGAGAGAGAGAGAGAGAGAGAGAAAAATCAAATATAAATTCAAATTAATTAAAATTATAACACAAGGAGAGATTTGTAATTGGACGAAATAATCTTTTTTGTAAATTTACATAACTGCCATTTCTGGGCACATAGATTAATCGAAAAGGTAAATAGGCAGCAAGTAGGACTTACTCAGTGCCCTTAAGCCTCAAAATACGGAACTGCTCCGGCGAAAGAACCGCACGCCACTCTTCAACGGACTTGTTCACCGGCCCATCTCCCGCCATGGCTACGATCCCACTTCTGAAGCTCCTTCTGCTCTGATTTACTGTCAAACCAGAAACCCTACCTGGCAAAATACTGATACACGAGCTGTGTTTATTGATATTGTAATTATTATTATTAATTTGGTGAAGAAGAAATCTAGAGAGAGAGGTGGGTTTGTCAAAGAGAGTTCTAGAAGAAATTGCAAATGCTGTGATTTTGCCCATCACCAATGAAAATTTTGATAATATAAATAATAATAATAATAATTAATAATTAAATTAGATAAATTTTTGGTTCTAGAGGTTTTAGAGATAAATTATGTGACCATTTCAATTTGCAATACGTGGACCGTTATCCACCACCCGGACAGAAGGCGGTTTCCACGTGTAACTTATTATGGTAAATTACAATCGCACCACTCATCTATGAATCTTCTTACAAGTTTGAGTTATGTGAGATCAAATTCACACGTTACACATCCCAATCATGCAAAACAAACGACATATTACAGTTTGTCAGTTGTCCTTTCGAAAACTAATAACATTTTTCACAAAATACTTCCAAAAAGAAAGAGTATAGCTAGTTTATCTACTTCTTCACCTCCTCATACTCCGCCTCCTGCGCTTGATCACCACCACCTTGAGAACCTCCGGCACCACCGCCGCCGCCGCCGCCGCCAGACATGTGCTGTCCAATCTTCGACACAGCCTGATTCACCCTTTCAATCTTCGCCTTAATACCCTCAACACTATCACCACCAATCGCATTCCTCAAATCAGAAACAGCCGTCTCGATTTCCGCCACAACCTCCTTCGGAACCCTATCCCTATACTCGTTCAAGCTCTTCTCAACACTATATATAGTCGTATCCGCATTATTTCTAACATCAATCAAAGCTTTCCTTTCTTGATCTTTCTGCGCGTGCATTTCAGCCTCTCTCACCATCTTCTCTATGTCACCTTCCGATAAACCGCCGGATGAACGGATAGTGATTTGCTGCTCTTTGCCGGTGGTTTTGTCCTTTGCGGAAACCGTGACTATACCGTTTGCGTCTATATCGAATGTCACTTCTATCTGAGGTAGGCCCCGCGGAGAAGGGGGAATGCCTACGAGATCGAACTCTCCTAGGAGCTTGTTGTCTGAAGCCATTTCTCTTTCGCCTTGTAATACTTTTATCCCCACTTGGGTTTGATTGTCCGCAGCTGTAGAGAATACCTAGAAAAACGGAAAACAAATAATAATTAAAAAAATTTAAAAGGAAGTAAATTTACGTAGGATATGGTTTCAGTGAATATGTAATCATATATGTATTATGGGCCTCGATCATGCTATCAAATTAAACATTAGCCTTAAGTGGGCGTATATCAAGTCTAATCAAGCGTATCAAACGTGGCCTAGGAAAATTAGCCAAGCACTAGCATATTCAATAAGATAAGAAAATCATAATTGAATAGGGGTGGAAATCTGGCGGATCGGATCGGATCAGAATTAGAACTTTCAAAAGATTTCATTTTTTTTGAAAAGTAATTCCAATTCCATTCCCAACAAATCAGAAAATCGGAAATTCCGAAATTGGAATGAAAAAACTTGTTCCGAATCGGAATTCGGAACTGTCACGTAAATGTAAAATGCGTAACAATAATGACATAAGTGTAACTTAAAAAAAATGCAACACTTTAGGATATTTTCGGAAATTAAAATCGGATCAAAAAATGGAATCTCATAAATATTCCAATTTCGACCAAAAAAAAAATCAGAACCGGAAATTTCAGAATGGAAAATATTGTTCCAAAATCATTCGGATCAGAATCGGCGGAAATCGGAAATCACGATCCACTTTCCACCCCTATAGTTAAAGAAATTGAATAGCTAGGCTATAACATGTAAAAAAAGATAAACATGCGGACAGTGCTCCAGCAACTCACCTGACTCTTCTTGGTAGGAATAGTGGTATTCCTATTGATCAATCTCGTAAAAATACCTCCCAACGTCTCAATACCGAGCGAAAGAGGAGTCACGTCAAGAAGAAGCAACTCCTTCACATCACCTCGTAAAATACCGCCCTGAATAGCAGCTCCCATAGCAACCGCCTCGTCCGGATTCACACCTTTACTCGGCGATTTCCCGAAAATTTCCGAAACCACTTCTTGAACCTTTGGTACACGTGTCATACCTCCCACAAGTAGCACCTCATCGACATCCTTAATCGATATGCCAGCATCTTTCAGACAGCTCTTGCATGGGGCTTTAGTCCTCTCGATTAGTTGACTCATCAAGGCCTCGAATTTGGCTCTGGTTAGTGTTATAGTGAAATGCTTTGCGCCCGATGCGTCGGCGGTTATAAAGGGTAAGTTTATTTCGGTTTGAGAAGTTGATGAGAGCTCGATTTTCGCTTTCTCGGCTGCTTCACGGAGCCTCTGCAGAGCGAGCTTGTCCTTTGAAAGATCGATTGCTTCGGTTCTTTTGAATTCGCTTACTAAGAATTCCAATAGAGTGTTGTCGAAATCTTCTCCACCTAGGAATGTGTCTCCATTTGTGGCTTTCACCTGTGTAAGAATGTTTGTGATGAGTTAACACAAGAGGAGAAAGAAGAGAACTTGAGATCGCTAGGGCTCTGTTTGGTTCGTGGAGTTTGATCACCTTTTTTGGGAAAATGATTTTACCTATAGCTAACCAAACAGAAAACATAAAACCTATTTTACCTAGTCTTTTCCTTGATCCAAACAGAGCCTACAAAAGTTTGTACGTACCTCAAAGACACCATTCGATATCTCGAGAATAGAAATATCGAAAGTGCCACCACCAAGATCGAAAACAGCAACAAGGCCTTCTTTGTTGTTCAGACCGTACGACAAAGCAGCTGCAGTTGGTTCATTAATAATTCTCTCCACATCGAGTCCCGCAATTCTACCAGCATCCTTCGTAGCTTGTCTCTGAGCATCATTGAAATAAGCAGGAACAGTTATTACAGCCTTGTTGACAGATTTTCCCAGGTAGGCCTCTGCAGTTTCCTTCATCTTTGTCAGAACAAAAGCTCCGACTTGGCTCGGAGAATATTGCTGCCCGTTTGCTTCAACCCACGCATCACCATTCGGAGCTTTAACAATTTTATACGGAACCATTTTCATTTCCTTTTGTGTCTGAGGATCGTCGAAGCGTCTGCCGATTAGACGTTTGGTTCCGAAGATTGTGTTCGTTGGATTTGTGACAGCCTGTCGCTTAGCTGGCGTACCGACCAACAGCTCCCCTTTTTGGTTGAAAGCAACGACAGATGGAGTTGTACGGGCACCCTCGGAATTCTCGATAACTTTCGGGTTCTGTAAGAAAAGTTTTCGTCCTCAAATGAGTAAAGCAAATTCTTAACAGACAGTAAGAAATAAAAAAAATCCTTAGGCACAAACCAGAGTATTAGTATATTACCTTTCCTTCCATGATAGCAACACAAGAGTTTGTAGTACCCAAGTCGATACCGATAACATCATTTCCGGACGATTTCGTGCTGCATCAAGAAAAGGAATACGTTTACGATTATTTGAAATCTAAGCACAATTAAAAACCACGAAAACTCGGTCACCATTTCAACACAAATTCTGCCACATTTCACAAGGTCCTAACATTTGAATCATACGAAAATGTACCTGAACTGCCTCGCAATACTAGCCCATTTGGTGTTAAACGCCCACGGTAGCTTGCTATTTCCATTGAACTGAATAAGAATACACATAATAAAGCATTAAAAATACAGCTACTTCAACTGTGTTAAATCATTACATTAGAAGACTTAAACTAAAACATGCAGGAAAAAAATTCCCCAAGGCATGAGATAAAACAAGGAGATCATCCCAATTTTTGTAGAAGTAGACCAAAAGATCCTCGTCAATTTTTATTTTTATTATTATTTTTAGAAAGGTGGTCATCAAATTCACATGGCGCATGTTAGCATCAGTTCAAATAGTACGCCGATCATGATCAGTAAGTAAGGACTAACTTTTCTTAGCTGAATCTACCGTTATCTAACACAATCAAAAGAAATGAACACTTGTAAAGATAAAAAACACATTCCGTAACAGAAATACCACACAACAATTTACGAAAGGGGAGAAATAAGATTAAAACAAAATCGAATTCATCGGGAATTGAAATTCTCGAAAAAAAACAGGAACGTACGGTTTTAAGAGCAGAAACAGGGGCGGAGGAAAATTCACGGCGGCGGAGGGATCTGAGAAGAACGGCTGTCGCCATTGACAAGAGACTGAGATCAGAGCAGCTGTTTTCTGAGTTTTCCTCCAAGCGGTTTCTGCTGGGGTTTAGGGTTTAGGGTTTAAGGAGAGAGAAAGCTCCGGCGAGAAAGAAATTTGAGGAAATGGAATATTCTGTCAACTGAGTAAACGTTTGATCGCATTTGTGAGTTGTAAACTATATAGCGGTGGCGTAAGTGTTCATTCATTCCTGAAGGTTCTGGAGCAAACTATATTATTTTATGATTTTTTAAGTTTCTATTTTAGCTTAGTGAAAGGGTAATAATTTACGCAGGCCAAATTAAACATTCAGGCATTTTTTTACCATGATTTTTTACCTTTTTACCATAACTATTTACCTTTTGTACTATTCACACGAGGAGATGAATTTTTTTTTATTCATGTGCTCGTGTGAATTTACGCGAGCACTTGGCAAGTGCTCGCGTAAATTCACACGAGCACATTAACAATTTTTTTTTTTTTTTAATATTCTCTCGTGCGATTTTACACGAACAGGTGGCACCTGCTCGTTTAAAATCACACGAGCTATTTAATTTTTTTTAAAAAAATTCTAAAAAATTTGTTTTTTTTTTTAACCCACTCGTGTGATTTCACACGAACAGAGAAGGTATGCTCGTGTGAAATCACACGAGCAGAACGTCTCTGTTCGTGTGAAAACAGGTGAGCAATTAAAAAAAAAAAAAAATTAACAAGGCCTGCTCGTGTGGATTTACACGAGCGCAGTGGATGCGCTCGTGTAAATTCACACGAGCAGGCCAAAGTCCGATTGTTTTCCTTTTTTTTTCGGATTCGTAATCTACATAACAAGAGGATCGTAAAAACGTAAAAATTACCTCCGATCTGTTGACGATTTGCACGGGCTTTGCGAAAGAAAATCGAAAGGTTGAGAGAGTTTTTGAGTTTTTTCACTTTTATTTTTTGAAGAATGGTAAAAAATGTGCCTGACTCTTTAATATGTGCCTGCACAAATCATTTCAGTTAGTGAAAACTACAGTTTTAACTTTTAACCCCTTATGTTTGTCATAAAATTCATATTGGTCACCGTATTAAGAAAAAATATATATGGTTCTTTAGTTTACCATGTTATTACACCGTTGGTCCCCTTGGTCAATTAAATGTTTGTGGCTGCACGGACGCCCCAATTCAATTCCATCAAATTATGGCAAGGTTCGACCGACTAAAAATTGGTTTTTTTTTTTTTTAAACGAGAGCGACCAAAGATGTTTTAGTCATAAATATGAGGGACAAATTGCTAAATTCCTTGAACTACTAACAACCCATTAAAGGAGGAGAACAAATGTGTCATAACGTTGTAAATAAAGGAACCGAAAGTGTTTTAATTTTTTGGAACATGGTTGATCGGAAAAATTTCAATGGTAAACACAAGGGACAAAATGTATTTTTTTTCTATTTTAGTTTTTATTTGATTATTGTGATTTTATAACATTTAGACTTTGTAATGTCGCACCGACTATAAGGTAGAAATTAGTAGTGTTATTATAAATTTGATAAGATTTAAACTAATTATGAACTAACGTTGAAACTCACAAATAAATGTTGCCATCCAATAAATTATTCAAAATTAACTGAGCAAACTTACTCTTTTATTGGTCGTAAGAGTGACTTATTTGGTGGAATAAGAAAAGCGCAACATCTCACTATCTAAATTTGATCGTTATTAGCAACATTTTTTAAGTCTAGCTTGTAGCACATTTAACTCGAATTTTAAATTCTACCCTTTGTTTAATATGTAGTTAACAAACTCGCCGACAAAACAGACACTTAAAAATTACAAATGCTCATCTAACTTGATTTATGAATTCGTCCTTCTACCAATCAAAGTTCCATCAAAGCTAAGTTCGATGCCACAATTACAATTTTCAAGTGTCTATGTAAGTAAAAAATATGTCAACATTTTTTTACCACATCATTAAATTAAAAAAATCCATGCAAAATAGGACCAAAAATACTCTATTTATAAAGTTACTGCATGTAAAATTGTCACATGACAATTTAAAAGATTAAAATCCCTAATTAGGCCAACATAGAGGACCAAAACTCCAAATTTGATAATTTAAAAGACTAATTTCCTAATTAGACCAACATAGAGTACCAAATCTATAACTTTGATGATTTAAAAGACTAAATTCCCAATTAGGCCAACATAAACGACAAAACTATAATTTTGATAAATTAAAAGACTAAATTCCTCATTAGGCCAACAAAGAGGACCAAATCTATAATTTAAAAGAATAAATCCCTAATTAGGCCAACAAAGAGGACCAAAACTATAATTGTGATAATTTAAAAGAATAAATCCCTAATTACGCCAACAAAGAGGACCAAAACTATGATTTTGATAATTTAAAAGAATAAATCCCTAATTAGACCAACATAAAGGACCAAAACTATAATTTTGATAATTTAAAAGAATAAATCCCTAATTAGACCATCATAAAGGACCAAATCTATAATTTTGATGATTTAAAAGACTAAATTCCTAATTAGACCAACATAAGAGGGCCAGAACTATAGTTTTCACAATTTAAAAGACTAAATTCCTAATTAGGCCAACATAGAGGACCAAAAAGAAAAACAAAAACAATAAGCTGTACGTAAATCATGCTCCGAGATATTTTCTTCTCTCTCTTCACTCTTTCAGTCTTTTCTAGTCATCTCAAATAACCTTTTTTCTCCTTTCATCGACGAATCTTCGATTGTTGCAGAAAATAAAAATGTATTTGAAGAATCTTGATCGAGATGTAGGTAATTCTCTTTTCTTTCCTGATTATGTGATTAATTTGTTTTTAATCTGCTATAATCTCTGCTTAATCCTTGTAATAATCCTGTCAGGATTAACAAGGAACATAAAATTATTATTGAAACGACAGCGTATCATTTGATTTGTGTTTCTCTCTTACTATAATCTGCTTAATCCTTGTAATAAGTTTGTGAAGGATTCTAATATTAGTTGATCATGGATTGAATATTTATTTCACTAGGGGTGAAAATTGGAACGAACTTTCTGATTTTCCCATTTTCGATTTTTTTCAATTTTTCCAATTTTTTGAGATTCCTGTTATTAATCCCATTTCGATTTCCGAAAATTCCGATTTTTTTTTTTTTTTGAAATTTACACTTATTATTATGTGTTTTATGTATTAGGTGACTGAAATTTATCCAATTCCGGAACAAGTTCTTCCATTCCAATTTTAGAAATTCTGAAATCCGATTTTATTTTTTTTTTTTGAAAAAAAAAAATTGGAATTAGTTTTTCACTTTAAAAAAAATCGGAATTTATTTAAAAGTGCTAATTCGGATCCGGTCCTTCCGATTTCCACCCCTAGCTATGATTTCGTTCTTCGCAATCATGTATTTCGTAATCTTGATTTGTTGGTTAATCAGTGGCTAAACTAAATAATGCAGTTTTCCTGATTTTACCGACATCTTTCATGTGTTTTAAATCGTTAACTGAATCGTGAAACTTCGTAAGATTAGTATGTTTGGTAATATACCTGAAGCTCTTGTTTAATATATTTTATATCTCGTTTTTGCACATGTCGATAATTAAAGTAAAGTTCGATTTGTCGAAGAATCGAATCATATACTTGATGGAGAAAGTATACAGACTAGAATAAAAACACACGAGCTGCGTTCGGCATTGTAACTCTTGGCATTTATACGCTGAACAGGTACAATATTTACATAGTTATTCACGCGGTACAAATTTTACATAATTAATTTTAAAATCTATTCACACGATTTTTGTCGAATACGATGTCCGTAACCGCATTATTTCCACATTCTTTTCGAATGTATGTTTTCAGACAGCTCTCTACTGCAGTTGAAGCCTGTCGAAAAGAGTCAAATTGACCGTTATTTTATAAGATTAAAGCCAAAAAAAAATTAATTAATTAATTAATTAATATTCTTCTCCGATAAATACGTATAAATAAAGATACCTTACTTCAACACAATGTAATGTGGGGGGCTCTGTTTGCTTCACTATTGCTCCCCAAACCATATATCTGGTTCAGAACTCGAGTTTAGTGTAACTCGGAAAAATCGGTTTTTTTTTTTTTCTTCGGGTATTAATTTAGCATGTCAGTTACCTTGTTGTGAAATTTTGCATTTGCTTGATCGACGAGGTTTGCCTTCTTGTGTAGTTCTATATTATCTCGATGAACAAGGTTTCCCTGAAACGTAAAGAAACCGTGTTTATCGATTCCCACTTCAAGATTCTTCAATTAAAAAAAAACGCAAAAATTAGAATGTGCATCGGTTTTCGAAAGAGGACCTTCCAATTCAACTCGTTGATTTCATCCGTTAGAAGTTGTTCCTGTAAATAAAAAAAAAAAAAAAAAAAAACCAAAAAAAGAAAATTTACGAAAAAACCCTTTTGTATATATAAATTAAGCGATAATTATGCTTAGATAGAATCGGCGCTTGCCTTTTTCATACGTATGCCTTTCGAACTAATTTCGAGTTGATTTTCTAGATTATGGAGATTTTCGATGCTCAATCCAGAAATTTGTTCTCCCAGAAGCTGCCTGCAGTTATTATGAGGTAAGACTTATTAGTTATTACAACATAACGTAATTCTTCGCTTCGGTCTTAGTCACTCGCGTAAGAGTTACATGGAAATTAAATCAATCATTTTTTGAAAAAAAAAATTAATTAATTTTTTTTTCTAGTTGGGCATTCCGATAATGAATAAATTTTATTGGTCGATAATGAAAATCTACGGGGAGAAAATTGTATACGAAATACTACGTACAAAAAAAAAAGTGGACTTACTTGTAGCTTTCTTGCAAATATTGTAGCTGCTGCCTCAAATTCGCTGCTTCCATTTCCCAAAACTATCGAAAAACGAGAGTAAATTATATTAAATCATGATTAACAAACATACTAAATCTTGATAATCGACCGTTAATTTGTTTAAATATTTTAGGTCCACAATCAAATATATACTTGTCGAAAACGATCCACGAAATAAGACACACAAACATCTTAAATCAGGTTTGATTTCTTACAAAGTATCTTTTTCTCTGCAGTGAAATTACATTCAAGAATTTCGAGAAGCATCAAAAAAAGTCGAGAAATGGTTCACGAGTTGCGAGTTCCCACAGAGCATTAGACGAAGCTCCATGGTACTTTATATTTACAAGCAACGTTCAACTCCTTTAATTAAGCATACTTAATCAAGAGTAGATAATATTTTAATTTTATATGAATTAGTTACATAACTATACATAGGAGACTCTTTGTAAAATATATCAAATCATACACTTTTTTATTTTACACCTAGGAATATTCTTTTGTATCTTCCCTTTTTTCTTACAAAAACTCTCAACAAACGAAGAATCAATAGAAGACGAAATGTTAGAGCATCTTCAATATGAAAGCCAAGAAAAATATATTATTATTTTTTTTCGTAAAAAATACTTTTACGTGAAGGAATGCCACAATTTAAATTATCCATAGCGATACGGGCTCCGATTTTCAAAATATTATCAGTATTTTTTTTCAATAAAGTATGTACCTTGATCTCCGAGGTAGGATTCATCAGATGGTAATGCTCCTCTTTTGCTTTGTTGTACCTCTCCATAACACATTTCATGCTGGTAATAAAAAAAATGTACAGAAATTAAACTGGTTTAATTAGTTGCTAATCTTTGATGTTAGGGTTTTAACCCATATTATGTAGTAAAATAGGGGTGTAAGGACGGATTGGAATGGAATTAGCCCTTTCGGAAAAGGTTCCAATTTTTTTCCGGAAGTGAAAAACTAGTTCCAATTCCATTCCGAAAAAATCGAAAAAAAATTGAAAATCGGAATTTCAAAAATTGGAATGAAAAAACTTGTTCCAATTTCTGGTCACCTAATATATAAAATACATAATAATATTGGTATTTTAAGTGTAATATTCAGACTAAAGCCTGAATTTTCGGAACTTAAATCGGATTGGAAATTAGAATCATATATATTCCAATTCCGATCCAAATAATTTCGAAAAAATTGGAAATCGGAATTTCGGAATCTTATTGAAAATTTTGGATCAGAATCGGTGGAAATCGAAAATTTCGTTGCAATTTCCACCCCTGCTAGTAACTATACATTTTTGTATGTTTTTTTAAATTGTGATTACTGGTAAACACTCCATAACTATATTATCATTAAAGAGTTCCGAAATATTAGTTTTAAAGCAACGGTTTTTCGATGTTTTCGATGAATTTAAAAAAAATGTGTAGTACTGATGTTCTAAATTTATTTATCCACTAGTAATTAAGAGTTTTCTCTGAAATAATTAAGTTTTTTAAGTATTTATTATATTTAAGTATTAATATTTGAATTAATTCGTGCAAGCTAAATTTAAAATTCAATTTAAAATAAAATTGTGGGATGAATAAAATTTCATGGAAACCATCAAAAAATATTTGTATGTCATATCCAATATATTCTTTTATCCAGTATCTTGGTCAAATTAACTAAATTAATATTAATTAGCCCATCATTAGTCATAGTTTAAATTATACTAGTTAAACCTAAAATGAAGATCAAAGGATAATATAGATCTTAGAGAAAATAATTAAAAAAAATGACTGGAAATAATTAAAATTATCTAGATCCAGAAAGAATAATTAAAAAAAATGTGTGGAGATTTAATTTAATTAATTAATTATCAAATTAAAATAAACCTGGTGCTTGAAAAATGATGAAGCTTCCCAGTGCTGGAGAAGATAATCAATCCAACTTCAGAATCACAAAGGATTGATAACTCTTTCGCCTTCTTAAGCAATCCATTCCTTCTCTTTGAGAACGTCACTTGTCGATTCGTCGAGTTGTCGATCCTACGAATCACTATCTTTCCTCTCCCCATTTTTATCTTCTATCTGAGAAAAAAAATTAGGGTTTCTATTATTTTTTCTAGCTAGCTCAAAAATTCGTTAACAATCGAACTATATATGCATAAAAACAAAAAAATCGAAAATGAATAATGACGATAACTCGTATTAATCTTTGAAAAATATAAAAATAAAAAATAAAAACTTACTAGTTTGAGCTTGAATTAATTTAGGACTAAATGACTAATGAAAGAAATGCTTATCAGTTTTTATACATAAGAAAACCACTTTATAAAATCATGGGTGCGGTTTTATTAAGAAAACCAGAAGTGGTATGCACATATGGTGGTTTTAGTAGAAATTAAAGATTAACTAAAATATGTTCAAATTTATTATTAATAAAATATAACAAACTAGTATCTCAAGTCTCAACAATTTTAAAAAATAAAAATACGTTTAGATAAAGTAATCAATCAAAAACTTTGATTAGTTGATATACATAATACGATATAATCCACAATCTTCTTTAAAAAAATCATAATTTTAATATTAATATTGATTCAGTGATATTGATACTGATAGTAATATTTGATACTGATATTAATCATAATATTAGCTATCAAGATTGAAGTGATTTTCATACAGATTAATTAGGACCAGCTCCTGATTAGGTGACCAAACCCTAATTTAGAAAGGAGCTTATATATATGTGGAAATTTTATTTATTTAATTTTTATTTTATTTATTTATTAACTTGAAAAAGTTAATGTAGTGGGCTTTCCTCGTACACTGAGAAATGAGTGATAATTGGTGGGGATTTTTGGTAAAGATAAATTAAAATAATTTAAAATTTTGATGCTGCTGAGCGAATAGATGACTGACACGTGTCGGACATGGGGAGGGTTTTGTTCCACCAATCTGGGGTTTACAAACAAGTACTAATATTAGTGGTGATGACAGTCCTATATCATCATTAATTAAAGATAAAGCAAAGTTTAGTGTTTATTAGTATTAATTAATCACAATTTTGGTAATCAAGACAGACCTAATCTTTCTTAAATTGGTTTGAATTCAATGCGCTCAACACCACCACTATATAGACTTTGATTATACCTTAATTAATTAAGGAAATCGGAACTCTCGAAATTCTGAATGAAAAATGTTGTTCCAAAATCGAAAAGATCTGAATCCATATCAGTATCGTTGGATTTTGAACATTACGTTCCAATCACTGCAACAAATAATCTTTTGAATGACAACACTGATTTTCATTTTTCACATGATTAGGCAAAAATTGTTGCCGTTATGGTTGTAACACACGGGGTACCACTAATGTTGTATTGCCATAGTTTATTATTTTCACAAAGGATTATTAGTCTATGTAGCACGGAAACTTCAATTTGTTAACTTTTTCGCGTTTTGGAAATGTTTTGTGTTGGAAACTCGAAAAGATCTGCCAGACATCTTATGGGCCATTTTGACAATTTCTAAAAAGTTGAAACATGTTTGAATAACAAATTTTTAAATATTTCTCTTGTTTCCCAAATTATTTACATGATTTAATGACCAATTGCAAATTGATAGTTGATAGAAAATTTATTTGAATATGTTTGTATAAAAGTATATAAAAAGAAATTATGTATAAATAAAAACTTATAAATATTTATAAATATACCCCTATATTTTTAATATTTACACGTTTCTCCAAGTTCCCGTATCCCCATTTTTGGAACATGTCGTTTCCTTATATTTGTTTCCCCATATCGATGTTTCCCCATATCGCCGTTTTTATTTCCGTGCTACATAGTTGTCATTTTTACTAGTGACAATAGAAAAAGATTAAGTAACAACAAAATAAGTTATTATATGTGACAGCATACAAATATTGCCACTTAATATATATGTTTAATTAACAACGTTAGATAGTGTCGCAATTATGGTACATTCACTAATTCAATTTCTTTATTGAAGTGAACTTCCACCCTAAATCCTCTATAAAAACATAATTAATCACCCATTGTTAATTAGGCACATCTAATTTCACAAATTAAAGTAACAAAGTTTCATATATTTCAATTGAAATCACTCAATTATTCAATCTTCCAATGTCCCACGTCACATAATCTTGACCAAAAGCTGGTGAAATTTCACCACTTCCCAAGTCAAAAGTCAACCACTCATCAACCCTATGATGAGTGAAATCAATGCAATTCTTTTTGCACCCCAATTTTCTTGCATCAACCCACATACAACATTCATCCTCAAGAAACAAAGCCCTATCTCCAATACTTTCAATTTTCACCCACAAAACCCTATCAATATCAAGCCTAAACACCTCAACATCATCAACAACATCAATACATTTTCTAGACACAAGAAAAACGAGCAAAATCTCACCGTCCGATTCGACCAAATACTCCCTAAATTGCCTCGAGACTCCAATCGGCACACCCCTTCTGGATCCCGATCCAACGACCGTGATTCTAAAACAAGAATCAACGTCTTCTTCTATCACGACAATGCTCCCCTGCAAAGTCAACGCGTAGAATTTCCCTTCGAATCCGATGGCATTGGTGAACTGCATGTTTTCACCGGGGTTATAAGGCTCCTCAACACAACAATCTTGAAAAGTCCAAAATGCCCTTTCGGTGCGGCTTTTGCCCCATCCGCAAAATGCGAAAGCCGGGGAATTAGCCCCCGTTATAACCATTGCATTGCAACCGTCGGTACCATTTGGAGATGATGACAGTGTGCAAGTTCTGAAAGATAAATCGGGGTTCCAATCTGGAAAGAAACGCGTAGTTTCCTTAGCTGGCTCCCACATTCGGCAATTATCGGGTCCCTGATGATTAATGATGACCACTACCTGTCCATGAGAATGGCCCTTGAAATACATTGGAGGAGAACAAAAATTGTTCTTCAATGATTTTCCCCTTTTGTAGTAGTAAGGATAGGGGTACTCGTCGTGAAACGGGATATCGATGGTGTGAGACCGTGCATGTTCTTGATTTTGCTCGCCTCGTTTTTTTCCAGGGATAGTAATTTCGACGAGTTTAGCTTGTTTTGGGTATTTTCCATTTGTGAAGCATTGCCTTGAGGTCGATCTCCATGTCTTGATCACGCAACCGAAAGAAGTGATGTTTTGCATTAGGTTCGGGTGTATCGCTATTTGGGCGATGAGTTGGTGTGGGAGATTAGGCCATGTGTTTGGTGGATTACTAATGGGGGTGGCTTTTTTTTCACTTGGGACATGGTTTTTCTTTTTCTTGATCATCTTTGATGTTTTTCGAACCATTTTCTTTGGATTTTTTTTTTTTTTTGTTTTTTTGTGGGTAGAATTATTTTGGAGATGTTTGAATTCTCGGATCTAATTTGTGCTATATATGATGGTTAAATCAATAAATGAAGTCGTGGGCACCAAGGTTTAGTTATTACATTGTTAGAAAATTATATGGTGGAGTAGTTCAATGTTTATTTTTTTTAATTAGTTAAAAGTATTATTGATGTGCTTGAGGTGCACGAATGAAAGTATATGTTCTATATATATATATATATATATATATATATATATATATATATATATATATATATATATATATATATATATATATATATATATATATATATATATATATATATATATATATATATATATATATTATAAAACTATAAATTAATACAATCGAGACTAGTAAAATTTTATTAATTTCGCGAATTGTTAAATTATCGAACTAATAATTTAGTAGGTACTCAAAAAATAATTTAGTAGATTTTTAACGAATCGAGACTAGAGAAAACTATCATTCAAACGCGGTTATTAAATTATTGAGGTTCTACTATACATCAAGTCGGCTAAGTATATTCCTGAGTTTGAATACCATATTGATCAGCTAGAGGTGCAAGAATGAATTAGTTGACTTAGTGAAAGTTTAATTACTTGGTCAAGTCTTGGAAGTTTTATTGTTTTTTTTTTCAATTTGAATAATATAAATTAGTATTGTGAAAAGGACAATACTTGTTGACTAGCTTGGAGGCCACGCCTACACTTATTGGTATAAAGTATTAGCCTGACAATTAATTTGATAACAATTAAGAAAAAAAATGGCTCAAAGAACATCAAAAAACAAGAAAAAAAATCAGCTTCCAAATGAAAAACAATTAGCCACCACTAATTACCCTCCACCTCCAAATTTATGGCCTAATCTTCCCCATAAGCTCATAAACATCATTTCAAAACAACCAAATCTAATGCAAAACATCACTTCTTTTGGTGGTGTAACCAAATCATGGAAACCACCCTCAAGGCACTTCAATTGCAACACGAATACCGACGACCCGATAATTAAATGGGCCCAACTAGTCGAAATCAACGGCAAAAAGCAACAAAAGACGCGCTCGCACTTCGTCGAAATCTCGTTCCAATACACGAGAAAAAAATCACCCAAGAATAGATGCCCGGGAATTTGTTTCAAGGGCCATTCTCACGGGCACGTAGTCGTTATTGGAAAAGATACGTCTAGTTGCTATATATGGGATCCTGCGGGCGGGGGCAATATGGTCCTTCCACCTTGGGACACTAATCTTTCTTTCAAGATTTGCACCTTATCGTCATCTCCGAAGGGTGCAAATAGTTTCAACGTGATGGTTTTAACGGGCACTAAATCTCCGGCTTTCGCGTTCTATAGATGGGGGAAAATTAGTAGCAATAATAGGAGGGAGTGGATTATTCAAGAATGCTATATTAAGGAACCGTATGCTCCTGGCAAAAATATGATTATAACTAACGGGATCGGATTCGGAGGGAAATTCTACGCGTTGAGCTCGCAAGGGAGCGTCGTCGTGATCGAAGACGTCGATTCTTGTTTTAAAATGACGAGGGTCGGCGCGAGAAGAAGTGTGCCCTCGGGAGTTTCGATGCGGTTTCGGGAGTATTTGGTCGAATCGGACGGTGAGATTTTGCTCGTTTTTCTTGTGTCAAGACAATGTGTTGATGTTGTTGAGGATGTTGAGGTGTTTAGGCTTGATATTGATAGGCTTTTGTGGGTGAAAATTGTAAATATTGGAGATAGGGCTTTGTTTCTTGAAGATGAATGTTGTATGGTGGTTGATGCAAGAAAAGTAGGGTATAAGAAGAATTGTGTTTATTTTGCTTATCATAGGGTTGATATGTGGTGGGTTTTTGATATGGGAAGTGGTAAAATTTTGCCAGCTGAAAATGTAATTATGTACTAGCTATTTCATAGTCAATGTTTAATAATAATAATAATAAATATATAATTAAATAAATAAATGAGGTTTAGAGTCAATATTCTAATGTATTGTTATGTTGAGTGAATTGTAAAAAGAATTGTGTAAGAAAAAATCTCTATGATGCATTTGTTTAGCACATAGTCCTTCAAATTATCCAAAACAACTCGAAACATCCCGACCCTTGAAACTCACGGTTCCGGGCTGGTTCACAATTCCGACATGTCGGTTTCACGATTCTAGAAAAAGGGCAATATACCAACTGGTTAGACGGTTCGACCAGTCATTCGATCAAAATTTGGTCCTGACTAATAATTTTGTCCATTGATCTTCAACTACCAAACAATCAAGACGGTTAATTTAAATATATATATAAAAAAATATTAATAATAATAATAATAAATAAACCAACTCTAATCAATTGGGGAGTGAAATTCTTTGATGATTTGGACCCCTTTCTGGGCATTTTGTTGCTCATTGGGCCTCCCCTTACGCAATTTGGGCTTTAATATATTTAGCCCATCATTAAAATTATTTAAAAATATAATTTATGTTATCTTTAAAATATAATCTTTGATTATTTTATAAAAAAATATAAAATTGGCGTAGTTGATTTTTCAATCATGTTATGCGACTGACTTCTGCACGGAAATGTGTTCCTGAAAAAGTTAAAGTATAATATACATCAACTTCAATCACGTTAATTAAACATCTTAAAATTTATGAACTTTCCCAAATATTTATTACCAAGTGTGTGTAAAATGAAGGCAAATAGCAATAAAGAATTCGCAATACACACCTCGTGTAATACATCGGGATGGTTTTGAATCGTATATCTGTATAAAAAATTATCCACCAAGTACACAAATACACATGGGTGTGTGTGATTATGTTTAGATCAATGATTTAGAAGATGTTTGGCTAAGCTTATAAGATGTTTAAGAGCTTATAAGCTCTTTCAAAGTATTTGACAATTTTTTTGGAAAATATCTTAAAAAAATTAAAAATAAGTTGTTGGAGAGCAAATAAGATCTTTTTCAAAAAGTATTTTTACGCTCACATTTTTATTTAAGATCTTATAATCAGTAAACACAACTTATAAATTCATTATCCAAACACTTAAAAATTAATTTTAAAAATAAGACGAAACAACTTATGAGATGTAAGAGTTTATCAACTGTTAAAAATAAAATTAGCCAAACATGCCATTAAAAGTTAAGATCACCCGAGTTTCATCGAATGCAGTATCTACAAAAATCTGTATGAAATATTTTGATACCATATATAGAGAGAATTTCAATGTTATTCCCTTACATAATTTCAATGTTACTCTTATAATTAGAAAGAGATAACGGCACGCAAATCAGTTACATAAATTAAAACAGATTCTTAAGAGGGGTATTTCAGTCAATACACATCCTCTGTACACTTGTTTATAAAAAGCCTTCATATATCAACTCCGTTTCCATATTCCCCAATCCCCCTCTCCCTTTCTCTCTCTACAAAATTACATTCATACATATTTAGAGAGAGAGAGAGAAAGAGGCGGAGAGGGAGAGAAAATGGAAGGTAAAAAGTTCGCCGTACTTCTCTGCGCCGACGAATCGGAGTACGTGAAGAAAATGTACGGCGGTTACTACGGCGTGTTCGTCCGAATGCTGAAAGAGGACGGAGAAATCTGGGACGTGTACAAGGTGGCCGGCGGCGATTTTCCGACGGACGATGAGATCGGAGAGTACGACGGATTTGTGGTCACCGGAAGTTGCAGCGACGCTCACGGAGAAGACCGTTGGATCTCCGACCTCGTTGTTTTGCTCAGGAAATTGGACGCTATGAAGAAGAAGGTTCTAGGCATTTGCTTCGGTCACCAGGTATATATATATATATTTATCATTAATTTATTTATTTTTATTTTTATTTTATTTTATTTTATTTTTGGTTTTTTACAACTTGTTTTAGTTTGCCGTTGGAGGTTTTGGTTTATGTGTGTGTATTGTGTGTGGAGTTAGTGTTGGAACAACTCCCCTTTATTTCCGGTTATATGTCTGCTGCTTAGGTGGTGTTTGGGAAAGTTTTTGTTAGTAATAGAAGCAGGTGAGTATAATTTTAATTTCGTAATAATTGTTTATTTTTAAAAGTCGTGGGCGTTTTCAAGTTCATGGAAAATCATCTTTAAGCAATTTTATTAAAGATAAGTTGTTTCAATGGTGCTTTTCATATTTCACTTTAAGCAACTTATTTTTAGAGAATTAGAAACAAAAGTTGGAATTTTAAATACTTTAAAAGTGATTCTGAACCAAAAAAAGCTTCTAATCACTTTCCAAAAGCTTTTGTAAACCCCATCTTAGTTTCGTGGTGATTGCATTAGAAGTAGCTTATGAGCTTTTTTGGATTATAATCTGTTTTTAGGTGTCTACAAGAGTAACTTTTGCTTTTATTTCTCATAAAATAAGTTACTTCAAGTTGTTTTTTAGGAGCATCATTAGGCTTGCTTTTTCTACGTAAGTTTACTTTCTAAAATATTTGCAAACACACCGCTAACTTTTATAAATAAGCACTCACTTAAGTTACAATCACTAACTTCTTGAATAAGCTTTTGCAAACTCCACCTTATAAAAAAGGATATACAATTATTGTGTGCTTTTATTTCATAAATTACATCTATTGGGGGTAAAAATACAAATAAATAAAAATGAACTTTTGCGTAGGTGGTTGTTGTTTGTAATTTTGAAAGCTGGCTAGATTATTTTATTATAATTAAACATTGAGCATATTTATTTGGAAAAATACATTTTTTTACCCTACAAGTTTGCACTAATTTATATTTGGTCCCTCATATTCCAAAATTCGACATTTTTAGTCTTTTTCGTCAATTTTACGTTAAAACTAACAGAATCAAGCATGTGCCCATCACTACCTTGATTAACGGACTAACACTAAATTGACGAAAATGGCAAAAAATGTTAAATTATTAAAACATGAGGGACCAAATATGAAATCAGTGCAAACTTGAGGGGTAAAAACTATATTTTTTTCTATATTTATTTAGTAATATATTAAAATAGCTATTTGCAAATATGAAAGTAAATGTTCACACTATTACTAAAATAAAGTCAAATGGCAAATTGACGGCCAGGATTAGTCCAATAGAAAATTGACAAAGACTTCAAACTATAAGTTAGGTTTTAGCATGCGATATTGATAGTGGCCTAATTCTTGATGTTTTTTATTTGATTTGATATGCATGAAAATGAAAGAAAATGTTTAATAGTGGAGTGAATGTGATATACTACTTTTCATAAAATACATACATTATGTTGTAATATGAATGTATGTATTTTCAATTTTTCATCTTTAGAACTAACAATGCATAATATACTTAGACCTCGTTTGGTTGTCAAGATAGGATTAAATAATTTAGCGAAATATAGTCGGATTTTGGAAGGTCTGATAAAAAAAGAACATTTCTAAAAATCAAGATAATCCATGTTAACGTATTTTTTTGCGGGTCGACATTCGTTGATTGCAAAACATAACGCAAATTTCTAGGAATTTTCGAAAAAAAAGCTACCCATGTGGCCACATGGGCTTAAGGGCTCCTCGATTCTTGTAATTAGGAATAAATGTAATCAATTAGATTGAAATTGATTCTTGATTGTTTGGACCATCAAGTAAGTGGGGGAAACTTGCTATATTTGATGCTCAAAATCATTCTACAACATATTCCCCTCTATTAATTTCTAATTAAGTGGCGTTTTAGCAAGAAAAAAATAATTAATATTTTATATTAACTCTCGTTTCGCATTTTTTTAAAGAAAGACCGAGTTTGTTTTGTCCAACTATACCATCAGATGTACATCTACCTTAATCGTCACTTAAAAAATACTCTTAATTATTTTTATGTGACTTGAAATTCTCTTAATTAGTTTTGACGTTGATTCACTAACAAACCAAGACATGTTGTGTACGGACATGTGCCGATGTTGTGTATATCTACCTTAATCGTCACTTAAAAAATGTTCTTAATTATTTTTATGTGACTTGAAATTCTCTTAATTAGTTTTGACGTCGCTTCACTAACAAACCAAGACATGTTGTATTCGAACATGTGCCGATGCTTTGATATCGACGTTAGCTTAAAGGGTACACTAACTTTTGTTCCCTATTATTAATGGTGAAGGGACTAAAGATTTTTTTTTTCTTTCTTGACTGGTAAAATAACAAAATAGGTTATAATATTCACAAAAAAAAATATAAGTTTTTTTTTTTTTTTTGTAAATGATTTTATTTTTTTAACTAGATATTGGGAAGAGCTATAGGCGGAAAAACCGGCCGAGCGACCGAAGGATGGGATATCGGAATCACCAAAGTTCATTTTCAGACATCGCACATTTTCACTTCACTTAAAATGCCTTCCTCTCTTTCTATCATCCAATGCCACAGAGACGAGGTTTTTTTTTTTTTTTTTAATCAAATATATATATTTATAATTATATATATATTTGAATCCGATTACTACTTAGGTAAAGGAGCTTCCTCGAAAAGCAGAGGTCCTCGCTAGGTCAAACCATACCGGAATCGAAATGTTCAAATACGGTGACCATATTATGGGCATTCAAGGGCACCCCGAATACACGAAGGACATTCTTTTGCACCTAATTGACCGTATTTCTAACTGCAATTTCATCGAGGTTTTTTACATAATATTTTCAAGAGTTCGATTTTTGAATTGAATATATATTAGGTAATTGTTATTTATTTTTTTATTTTTATTTTTATTTTTTTTACATGTATAGGAATCTCATGGTGAAGAGGTGAAGTCTAAGCTGGAAGAAGTTGAGCCAGATACAGAGGCATGGAAGAAACTGTGCACCAACTTTCTCAAAGGGAGATTGTGATTCACATTTATTTACCAACATTATTAATTAATTAATTAAGGCTATTTATATTGGAAAATGTAAATATAGATTTTTAATTGGGCAAATGCATTTTGATCTAAATTAATTAGAGATGTGACTTTGTTGATAACCCAGTTTTAATTCAGTAGTCTGTAGATAGCTTGTGATATAATGCAAATGAAATCCAAATGTAATATGTATGCATAGGGGTAGAAATTGGGACGGAATTTCTGATCCCGCCGTATCCGATTCAAAAGAAATTGATTTTCTAACAATATTTTTCGTTCATAATTCCGAATATATTCCAATCCCATTTTTTCAGAAATGTTTTGGATCAAAGTTCGAGTATGTGCATTAGACTCCGATTTTCGATCTGATTTTAATATCAATATTATTAGGGTAAATTACGGCCACTCCTTTAAGTAAGGTCAAATTATATAAGAATCCGCATATTTGGGTAATTACAACCAACCCCCTAAATTATGAATCTTCTTACACATCCACCCATATGATGTCAAATTCAACATAATCTTCTATATTATGTCGAATTTTCTCTAGTTTGTGCTCGTTTTGTACAAAAATGCAGTTTCTGATGCATCAATATTTACAAGCCAAAAGACACATCTTATGATCATCTCGTTTCAAAATGTGGAGGTCAAATGGGATAAAATTGATACAAACTGGTGAATATTCCACATAATCTAGAACATTCCACTAAATTTGACACGTGTAAGAAGATTCATAGTTGATGGGTGGTTGTAAATGCCCAAACATGAGTTCTTATTCGTAATTCGACCTTATCTCAGGGGGTGGCCATAATTTACCCCAATAATATTTGCATTTTATTTATATTTAGGCTAATAAAAATTGAAAATTTCGCCAATTCCAACCTGAAAACTTTCGATTTTGGAAAGATTTTGTATTTCCAATTTTCGATGTTTCCAAAAATATTAACGGAACTAAAATTCATTTTCACTTAAAAAAAGAATCGTAATTTTCCGAAAGTACTAATTTCAATCTGTCCGATTTAGCATCACTAATGAAAAAAAATAAAAATAAAAAAATCCTCTAATAGTATCTAAATAAATACTAATTTCAGACACAATTTGATGAATCAAACAATATTTAAGAAGTCATAACAGAGCCAGAGTTGTTCTTACACTTCCTCAACATATCCGTGTACAACTGGCACTTGCTAATCTCACCGTTGCAGCTTTTCAAGCACTGCACAAAATTAAAAGTCATTAAATAATAATTTATCCCAGTCTCGATTCAGTGAAAACGTATTAAATCATCAGTTCGATAATTTAATATTTCGTTAAATTAGTAGAATTTTGTTGGTCCAGAATGTATTAATTTATAGAGGTTTAACTGCGCTACAACTTACAACTTACATCCTGGAACGCCTTCAATTGTGTTCCGCAAGGATCACCGTTGCTCTTTGCGGAAGGCGGCTTCGTTTTCTCGTAACCAGCTGATTGAACTTTAATTGTGCGAGGCCCCCATAAAGAATCGACAACTCTCATTGCAAACACGGCTCCACCACACCATATCATTACTTTAAAGAAAAAAAAACGAAGACATTCGATTCGATTGTACAAGAGATTATTATCCAGGTCGTCTATAAAAAAATTTAATATATTAGGTAATTTTCGACTTATATACCTCCGACTAACGTTGCACCGAAGCTTCCAAAAGTGTATCCGCCAAATCTAGGTACGCGTGGTGCTGGAGGTTGTTTTTGGTGAACTGCGAAAATGATTAAGTCGAATTTTTATCTCGGAATTATTATAAAAAAAAAAAAGGCGGATAAAATAGAAAAGAAACTACGTATTTCGTATACCTGGTTGAGGTACCACAGAACGAGAATACTTTCCTGCGATATCAATCATGTAAATAATAAGATAAGTTTCGATTTTGAAACTATAAACTTGTGATTATATACAAACAACCGTATAACTAGAACATGAAGACAGAATATACCATTAATTAAGTTAATAGTGCAATTAAATAGTCACTCACACATACATTCCCATCGTGTTGTAGAAAACTGATACGAAAACGAGTAGTGTTTGACTGGGGGTGGAAATCGGACGGACCAAAATTAGTACTTTCTTTTTTTCAGAAGTGAAAAACTAATTCCAATTATGTTCCAAAAATTGGCGGAATTCGGAAATTTTCAACTTTTTAGTAACCTAAACTGTGAAATGCATAACAATATTTATATTATAAGTGTAATCTTCGGAATTTTCGGAAATTAAAAACGGATTGGAATCCGGAATCTAATATACATTCCAATTCCGATAAAAACAATTCGAAAAAAAATCAGAATATTCTGAATTCGGAACTAAAAATATTGTTCAAAATTGAAAATTTTCCGATTGGAATAGGCGGAAATCGGAAATTCCGTTCCAATTTCTACCGATACATACACTAAAATACACTACATTACAGATATGCAAGTAGTTTGAAAGAAATGTGTTCAATCTAATAAAAAATTCTAAGCATTAAGGCGCAGATTACCCACTATTAAACTGCCTAATTAAAAAAAAATAAAAATTGAAACCCTTGAAAATAAATAAAATCAGAACACAGAAAAATAATATCAATTAATAAATATATATAATAATTTAAAATGGAAAACTAACCGCCGAAGCCACGGCCAGCGCCACCACCAACGCGAGGCATGATTTTATATTCTGTCGGGAAAAAGCGACGAAACTCGGACGAGTGAAAAGTGAAAACAATGAAGCCCTTGATCTACACGCGCTATATATATATATACTCGCACCTCGCACGTCTTATTGTGACGTGGGATAGAATAGGATGACGTGTCAAAATCTTGACCCTTGATGCTGTTGTTTGTAGATTGATTTTTGTAGCCAACTTGACGAAGAAGTCAGTCTGATATTTACCCGGGACCAATTTTTTGTTGGACAAAAGTGGCCTCCTAGTAAAAACAATTAAACAGAGTTCATTTGAGGACTTGTCAATAGTAAAATGGGTAAATTACAATCACCCCTGTTGTATGGTCAAATTACGAATAAACCTCTCATGTTTGGGTAATTACAAGTTACAACCACCTCTTCAACTATAAATCTTCTTACACGTCCACCCTTGCGATGTCAAATTTAGTGGAATCTTCTAGATTATATGGAATATTCTCAATTTTGTATCCGGCCGTTTTATCCCATTCGAGCTCCACATTTTGAAGCGAGATAATCATTAAATGGGTTTTTTGGTTTGTATATATCAGTTTGTGGTGCATCAAAAACTGCATTTTTGCACAAAACGAATACAAACTAGAGAACATTCTACGAAATCTAGAAGATTATGTTGAATTTGACATCATAAGGGTGGACGTGTAAGAAGATTCATAATTTATGGGGTAATTGTAATTATCCAAACATGAGGGTTTTTTTTCATAATTTAACCATACCTCAGGAGTGGTTGTAATTTACCCTAGTAAAATACTACAATTTGTTTTTAATAATTCAGCTTTTCAGAATTCGTTATTGAATAATGATATGTTCTTGCTTGGGTAAATTACGGTCACCTATGAGGTAAGGTGGAATCACGAAAAGCTCCCTATTGTTTGGATAATTACAACTACTCATCAACTATGAATCTTCTTACATGTCCACCCTTATGGTGTCAAATTCAACATAATCTTCTATCTCTAGTTTGTACTCGTTTTGTGCAAAAATGCATTTTTTCATGCACTACATCTGATATTTACAAGTTTGTACACGTTTTGTGCAAAAAAACAATTTCTCATGCACTAAAATCTAATATTTACAAGCCAAGAGACGACACATCTTATGATCATCTTGTTTCAAATCGTGGAGCTTGAATGGGGTAAAACCAGTTCCAACTCAAGAATGTTCCACATAATCTAGAAGAATCCACTAAATTTGACATTGAAAGGAAGGGTGTGTAAGAAGATTCACAATTGAGGGATATGATTATAATTACCAAAACACGAGGGCTTTTTACATAATTAGACATTACCTCAGGAGTTTATTTCATAATGCCATAATTACATCAACATCTACATATAAAAACAATCTTTATATTTATATGTATATATAATGCCAATAAAAGTAAAAAGAAATGCATGCATGAAAAATGGCTATGAGTATAAAAGATAATAAAAAATAAAAAATAAAAAGGTTTTATTATAGTCGAGGATTATTTAACAAAAGATTGATAAATAAAGGAAAGAGTGTAAATCTCTGAAGCAAATAATAATAAAAAGTAGTTTCAACATTTAAGAATCCAACACAGTATCTGCTGCATTTTTCTTGCAATCAGCCAACAAATCCATGTAGAACTGACACTTGCTAATCTCACCCGAGTTGCTGTTCAAGCACTGCATCCAAAAATAAAAAATATAAATTAAAATTAAGCCCGCAAAAAATACAGTTTTCATCCTTCAAGATTGCACCGATTTCACATTTGGTCTCTCATATTCACAAAAGACACATTTGGTCACCTATGTTTCAAAAGTTCAACAATTTGAGTGTTCTATGTTAATTTCTGGTTAAAACAACGGAATCAAACGTATGTCCATCACTGCTTTACATGACGGACTAACGGTAAATTGACGAAAATGACCAAAAGTGTTAAATTACTGGAATATGAGGGACCAAATGTGAAATTAGTGCAAACTTGAGGGACAAAAACTGTATTTCCCCAATTAAGCCCCAACGTATTAACACAAAGATCGTCACGGAAGAATTCGAAAATGAAAATAATGTTTCTTTATATTTTGTTAGTCAAAGAATGTTTAACGGTCTTGGAAAAAGATTAGTTTATAAAAGAAGAATTTGAAAACGAAGCAATATAACAGTCAAATCGTGTCTTTTAGAATTGTTTTGAAAAGGTTAGCATATACGAATTTGTTGCATTATACACGCACGGGATCACGAATTAACAATTTGACGAACGAAAGAAGTTATTTCAATTAAATAAAATGAAGTTTCGAAAATAAGATAGTTGAAACTTACTTCCTGGAATGCGTTGAAGTGCGTTCCACAAGCATCGACAGTGCTCGTTAGAGCAGGCGATTTCGCCGCTGCTTCAGCAGCAACTTCTTCGACTCTAATTGTACGAGGTCCTAAAAGTGTGTCCATAACTCTATGCGCAACCGCGTTCGAAAAACCCCACGCCAATCCTTTTAAAAATAAAAATTATGGTAAAACAAAAATCAGATCATCTATATAAAAATTTAAAAAATAAATAACAATTGTTGGCTAATTACTTCGACATACCATCGGTTAATGTTTGACGAAGGCTTCCTCCAAACAATCCGCCGGAGTTAGTTTGGACTGGAGCTGGAGGAGTCGATTTACGAGCTGTGCATATAATAATATTATGAATCATAAATTCATAATAAAACCAAACCAAAAAAAAAAAAAGCGAATTAAAACAGAAATAAAAAATGAAGAATATAATGTGGCAATTAAATAGTTCGTAAAGACGACAATTAGTACCTGGTTTAGCTGCTGGGCTACGACTTGCTGCGGGACGAGGCGCTGAAGGAAAAGACCTTCCTGCAATATTAATTATGTAAATAATTAGATAGTTAATTAAGGTTCGTTTTCGAGACTATAAACTTGTGATTTATATACAATCATTTGAATTGTAAAATGATAAACTGGAAATCGATATTCAAACTTGCAAAAATTATCGACAACCATAGCATGCTGTTTTCGACAAACTAATAATATATAGAAATAATATCGAAAACGTGTGTTCGTTCTAAACTTATTAAATAGCATATTTATATTACTTGTGTTGGTGTCACATTAACCTGGAAAATCAACGAAATAAGCAGACAACAAAATCAAAAATCGACGAAATAAGCAAACAACAAAATCCAAAATCGACGAAATAAGAAACAACATCAAATAGTAATTAATTCACAGTTTGGCCTCGTGTTGTGTAAAAACAACGCAAAAAACTAAGTGTGTTACGACTAATTACGTACATAAACACAAATGAAACATATATACAAACATGTGTGTGTGTGTGTGCGCGCGTGTAAAAAGCGTGTAATTTACCATTGCTGGATCGGATGGTTCTCGATTTACAACGATTCGCTAATCTGTTTATGCAAATATTTTCGTATATTATTGCATTCTGATTCAATATTTAATAAAATATTTGCAAAAAAAATCTACTATAAAAATTATCGGCTGGCTACTGCCCAATAAACTCCCAAAAATTAATCAAACCCTAATCATTTCGCATAGATTAGCAGAAATTAAACAAAACACACACACACACACACACATATATATATATATACATAATATGAGTGAAAAAGGATAAAATTACCACCGCCGGAGCTACGGCCACCGCGACCCATGATTTGATCTTCTGTAGGAAAGAGCGGCGAAGAAAACTTGAAAGAGTGGAACAATGAAAATGCAATTTCAAACGAAACCCTTGATCTACACGCTATAAATATCACGACGTCTTGATCGTGTGACGGGAAATGGGTTATGATGACGTGTCAAGATCTCGAGCTTTGATGAAGTTTGTAGATTGAATTTGTAGCGAACTTGGGGAAGAAGGTACTCCCCACTACTTTTTATTGGACAAAAATGCCCGAATAGCCGTCAAAATCGGACGAATATATGGAACTGCAATCAACATTTTCCGAATATACTTTTTTTTTTTAATGCAAAAAATCAATTCAAATTCGTTATAAAAATTGAAATATTAGGTAATTCTTTTTTGAAAATGAAAAAAAAATGTTTCAAAATTAGAGATTTTCGAATTTAAATTGCCGGAATTTGCAAAATTTATATTTATTAAATTATATTGGTACAAATGTAGGGGATGTTTGGTTATGTTTCCAATGGGAATTTCTAGTTTTCAAAATTTCTGATGGAAAAAGTAGTTTATTGGTTTTTGTGTAGAAAATGATAATATATTTGGATGAAGGGGTATTTTTAGTTTTATGTAGGTCTAGAAATGGGAATATGTTTGAATGAAGGGGTATTTTCGAATTTAAATTGCCGGAATTTGCAAAATTTATATTTATTAAATTATATTGGTACAAATGTAATGTCTAGAAACACATTCAAATTATTTACACAATTAAAATCGGATCGAATATCATAATTTAACCTAAATTCAAATTCGAATCCAAAAGGGACAAAAGAGAAAATAGGAAATCAGTTTGAAATGAAAAAAAAAATGTTTTAATATAGAAAAAAATTGAATCAAAATCGACCGAATTTAAAACTCAGGTACTTATTTTCACCACCTAATTATAAAATAGGGTAAATAGCACTTATCTCCTATGTGGTTTGAACTTTATGCACACGACTCCCTTGTACTTTCAATATTGCACACGACCCCCTTGTATTTTAATATAAGCACATAACTCTCTTGTACTTTTAAAAAAATCATTTTCCTACCAGGTGGAACACTATAAGAGGTTATGTGCATATATTAAAAGTACAAGAGGATCATGTGTACAATGTTCAAATTACAAGGAGGTCATGTGTACAATGTTCAAATTAAAGGGGAGCCATGTGCTTAGATGAAACTACAAGGAGGTCATGTGCATATAGCTCAAAAGACAAGGGGCTAAGTGCAATTAACCCTATAAAATATTACACAAAACAATGAATTAAAATGTTAGTATCGTGCCTACCACTACACCCAGGCCCAGCCTTGGCTCCACCACCTTGTCCGAATCATTAACCTTAACCACACATGTAGGATATCACCTCCTATAATATCAATTTATAAAATATAAATTTAATTAGGGTAAATTACACCCACACCCCTCAAGTTTGCTCAAAATAAATTTTAAGGTCGTTGTAGTATCGGTAATTACAATCAACCCTGAAAGATTGTTAGAACACCTAACGGAATAATGCATTGGATAAGTTATTTCGTTAGGGTTATAAGTAACATAATATTATTTTCAGGCAGTTGTGGAGACAATATAAAGCTAATGAGTGACATGAATCTCCTACCAATTCTTAAATCTTTATTATTTGATATAAAATTTATAACTTTTCGCCTATGATAACATTAACATCCCACCGGGAAACAATTATAGTGCATATCGGTCTTTAGGACATCAAATCTTGGCTCTGATTATTGTTCAGAGATGTGGATATGATTACAAATACCACATGGACCTTAAAGTTGTTTTAACATACCTCAGGGGTGTAGGTGTAATTTATCCCATTGATTATTATTCATAATATTTTGGGAGATTACACTTTTCGTTCCTCATATCTGCCCCGATTCCACTTTTGGTAACCCTTATTCCAAAGTGAACAAATTACATCTCCAATTTTCAATTTTTAAACACATTTGGTCCACTTCGTCACGGTCACGTGTCCGTTCACATCTAACAGAAACACACTATTTCGAGGCAAAAAATGAAATTTGAAATTGTTTTTGGGTTGGAAAACAAGTAAAAATTTAAAGTATTATTTATAATTATCTTTTTTAATAATGTTTAGTATATTAAAAAAAATTGAATGATATTTAATTTTCTAGGAATTTTCGGAAAAAAACTACCCATGTGGCCACGTGGGCTTAAGGGCTCCTCAATTCTTGCAAGTAGGAATAAAGGTAATCAATCGGATTGAAATTGATTCTTGATTGTTTGGACCATCAAGTAAGAGCAACTCCAATGGAGAGACATCAAAATGGAGCATTAAACATTCATTTGATACTTGATATAATACTTTGATACTTCTAGAAAAAAAATTCACTCCAACCACAAGTATCAAATAAATTATCAAATTTTAAATATATGAATAATTATATTAGTAAATGCCACGTGGCAAATTGTGATAGGTTAATAGAGTGGTTACATTTTTGATACCTCATTTTCCAGGGAGTATTTTTGCACCTCGGGGTGGTTGAATATCAAAATAGTTCCCCATTTAATGCCTCCATTGGAGGAGGATTTTTTAATTTTGGAGCATCAAATTGGTAGTTTTTTAGTTTGATACCCCATTTAGTTCCTCCATTGGAGTTGCTCTAAGTGGGGAAACTTGCTATATTTGATGCTCAAAATCATTCTACAACATATTCTCCTCTATTAATTTCTAATTAAGTGGCGTTTTTAGCAAGAAAAAAATATTAAATATTTTATAATAAATCTCGTTTTGCAATTTTTAAAGAAAGAACGAGTTTGTTTTGTCCAACTGTACCATAATATTAACAGGTGTAATCGTCACTTAAAAAATACTTTTAATTATTTTTATGTGACTTGAAATTCTCTTAATTAGTTTTGACGTCGATTCACTAACAAACCAAGACATGTTGTGTACGGACAAGTGCCGATGTTGTGTATATCTACCTTAATCGTCACTTAAAAAAATGTTCTTAATTATTTTCATGTGACTTGAAATTCTCTTAATTAGTTTTGACGTCGCTTCACTAACAAACCAAGACATGTTGTATTCGAACATGTGCCGATGCTTTGATATCGACGTTAGCTTAAAGGGTACACTAACTTTTGTTCCCTATTATTAATGGTGAAGGGACTAAAGATTTTTTTTTTTCTTTCTTGATTGGTAAAATAACAAAATAGTTTATAGTATTCACAAAAAAAAATATAATTTTTTTTTTTTTTGTAAATGATTTTATTTTTTTAACTAGATATTGGGAAGAGCTATAGGCGGAAAAACCGGCCGAGCGACCGAAGGATGGGATATCGGAATCACCAAAGTTCATTTTCAGACATCGCACATTTTCACTTCACTGAAAATGCCTTCCTCTCTTTCTATCATCCAATGCCACCGAGACGAGGTTTCTTTTTATTCTTTTTATCAAATATAAATAAATAAATTTATATATAATTATATATTCGAATCGAATTACTTAGGTAAAGGAGCTTCCTCGAAAAGCCGAGGTCCTCGCTATGTCAAACCACACCGGAATCGAAATGTTCAAATACGGTGACCATATTATGGGCATTCAAGGCCACCCCGAATACACTAAAGACATTCTTTTGCACCTAATTGACCGTATTTCTAACTGCAATTTCATCGAGGTTTTTGTACATAATATTTTCAAGAGTTCGATTTTTGAATTGAATATATATTAGGTAATTGTTATTTATTTTTATTTTTATTTTTTTTACATGTATAGGAATCTCATGGTGAAGAGGTGAAGTCTAAGCTGGAAGAAGTTGAGCCAGATACAGAGGCATGGAAGAAACTGTGCACCAACTTTCTCAAAGGGAGATTGTGATTCACATTTATTTACCAACATTATTAATTAATTAATTAATTAAGGCTATTAATATTGGAAAATGTAAATATAGATTTTTAATTGGGCAAATGCATTTTGATCTAAATTAATTAGAGTTGTTAGGTACTGGTTCTTTCAGACACAGCCATAGATCTGCAAAGACAGTTAGATAACACAAAGAAAAATGATAATAGAAAGAGTATTCAATAAAGAACGGCTCAGTTCCCTTTTTCCAGTATTCAACTGCAGATCCAAGGTCTGGTGGTAACACCAACCGAAAACAAGCACCAAGCACTGCCACTGATCGAAACCCTAGATCTGACCCCAAACCTCACTCCGAGTTGACTCACCAACACATGCACAGTCAACTCGGTGATAACTCACCCTCTCCACTCAGCACAAACCCAGATTTCTGCACTCACAAAGCCGAAACCCTCACAGAAGAGGATTAAGACCAGAAATGAAAAGGTTTGAATAAAAGGTGAATCACACTTGTCTCTCTCTCTCACCACAGTATAAATACACAGAGTTTCAACGGTCTTCAGCATTAAATGTGCTGTGACGGTAAGGACACCCATTGTCCGGCCGGACCTGCGAAGGTGTCGCCGGAAAACGACAAGGGGTGACGATACACTGTAAAGAGAGAAGGGGACAAGGGAAGAGAGAGAAACGGCGCAGCAGAAGAATGCTGCTAGGGTTGAGAGAAGATAGAGGAATGGGAAATTGGAGGGCTCAGATTGAAGCCCTCTATCCGACGGTTCAGATCTATGTTTGACTGATCAGTGGGCTTAAGTAATGTTGGGCCCGATTTCACAAGTTGGGCTTTGAATTAATATAGCTATTGGCCCAGATCACAACAGGTCATTTTATGTGGGCTCAATACTTAACAAGAGTGCATCGTTAGATGCTATTCAAATGTGACCTGTTGATAACCCAGTTTTAATTCAGTAGTTAGTATGTGATATAATAATGCAAATAAAATCCAAATGTAATATGTATGTATAGGAGTAGAAATTGGAACGGAATTTCAGATTCCGCCGTATCTGATTCAAAAGAAATTGGGTTTGTAACAATATTTTCTGTTCATAATTCCAAATATGTTCCCATTCCATTTTTCCAGAAATGTTTTGGAACGGAGTTGGAGTATGTGTATTAGACTCCGATTTTCGATTTGATTTTAATATCAATATTATTAGTGAAATTACGGATACTCCATGAGGTAAGGTCAAATTACATAAAACCCTCATATTTCGGTAATTACAACCAACCCCGTAAACTATGAATCTTCTTACACGTTCATCCTTATGATATCAAATTCAACATAATTTTCTAGATTTCGTGGAATTTCCTCTAGTTTGTACTCTTTTTGTGCAAAATGCAGTTTCTGATGCACCACAATATATATATATATATATATATATATATATATATATATATATATATATATATATATATATATATATATATATATAAGCCAAAAAACACATCATATGATCATCTCGTTTCAAAATGCAGAGCTCCGAATATGTTGGTGGATCTCAGATTCTGTAAAGTAAGAAAAAAGACAAAAGAAAAACCGGGCTGATGCCGGAGTTAGCACTCGACGGCCAAGTTAGTATATTTCTTGTTTTAAGGAACATTGCAATTGAATAATCATTTGTATATTTTTTGTTTGGGAAAAAGGATAAATTCAGTTGAATTAACTTCTTACTATTTGTAGGAGGGGAATTTAAGCCCGGACCCGAATCCGGATTTCACTCCTATTTTAGTTGTCACATCAAAATATTCCGGACTTCAAATAACTATTCAAGATTAAGCTTACCTTGTCTCCTCGATGAACAGTGTTGTGTGCTGCTTAGTCCCTAGACTACATATTCTCTGACATTCTGGACACTTGGGGGAGAGGTGCATTAAATGCAAGTCGATTATGTCAGATCTCCTAGACCATATCTTATTCCTCTCGCCCTTTCCCTCTCGCTAATGAGAGAGTGACTCTCCTCTCTCACCACGATCGACTCTAGCCTGCATATTCTCTGACATTCCTGACATTTGAGAAGACGTGCATTAAATATAAATCAGCGGTGTTGATCTTCTTTGCAGACAATATCCTCTGCTCTCTTCCTCTCCCTCTCGCAATTGAGAGACTTCCTTTCCTCTCGACCTGAAGTTGACTCTCGCGAGATTTTACTTATTGGGCCCTTACTGGGCCTTCTTTCAATGGGCCAAGACATTTAATTTTTAGCGGATCAAATGGGATAAATGGGAACAAACTGGAGAAAATTCCACATAATCTAGTACATTCCACTAAATTTGACACTGCAATGTGTAAGAAAGTTCATAGTTGAGGAGTGGTTGTAATTACCCAAACACGAGTTCTTATTCGTAATTCGACCTTACTGCCAGGGGTGGTTTTGCCAATTCGAATCTGAAAACTTTCAATTTTGAATATTTTGTATTTCCAATTTCCAATTTTTAGAAAAAAAATTAACGCAACTCAAAATTCGTTTTTCACTTCCAGAAAACCGCAATTTTTCAGAAAGTACTAATTCCAATCTATCCGATTTCCGATTTCCACCGCAGAGGAAGAAAAAAAGTTCTATTCTCAAACTAATATTAGCATCACTAATGGAAAAAAAATCCTCTAATGGTATCTAAATAAATACTAATTTCAGACACAATTTTGATGAATCAAACAATATTTAAGAAGTCATAACAGAACCAGAGTTCTTACACTCCCTCAACATATCCGTGTACAACTGGCACTTGCTAATCTCACCGCCGCAGCTTTTCAAGCACTGCACAAAATTAAAAGTGATTAAATAATAATTTCTCCCGGTCCCAACTCGGTGAAAGCGCATTAAACTAATAGTTCGATAATTTAACATTTCGTTAAATTAATAGAATTTTACTAATCCCGAATGCATTAATTTATAGAGGTTTAACTGTAGTTCAACTTACATCCTGGAACGCCTTCAATTGCATTCCGCAAGGATCACCGTTGCTCTTTGCGGAAGGCGGCTTCGTTTTTTCGTAACCAGCTGATTGAACTTTAATTGTGCGAGGCCCCCACAAAGAATCGACAACTCTCATTGCAAACACAGCTCCACCACACCATATCATTACTTTAAAGAAAAAAAAAATGAACATGGTCGATTCGATCGTACAAGAGATTATTATCCAGGTCGTCTATAAAAAAATTAATATATTAGGTAATTTGCGACTTATATACCTCCGACTAACGTTGCACCGAAGCTTCCAAAAGTGTATCCGCCAAATCTAGGTACGCGTGGTGCTGGAGGTTGTTTTTGGTGAACTGCGAAAATGATTAAGTCGAATTTTTATCTCGGAATTATTATAAAAAAAAAAAAGGCGGATAAAATAGAAAAGAAACTACGTATTTCGTATACCTGGTTGAGGTACCACAGAACGAGAATACTTTCCTGCGATATCAATCATGTAAATAATAAGATAAGTTTCGATTTTGAAACTATAAACTTGTGATTATATACAAACAACCGTATAACTAGAACATGAAGACAGAATATACCATTAATTAAGTTAATAGTGCAATTAAATAGTCACTCACACATACATTCCCATCGTGTTGTAGAAAACTGATACGAAAACGAGTAGTGTTTGACTGGGGGTGGAAATCGGACGGACCAAAATTAGTACTTTCTTTTTTTCAGAAGTGAAAAACTAATTCCAATTATGTTCCAAAAATTGGCGGAATTCGGAAATTTTCAACTTTTTAGTAACCTAAACTGTGAAATGCATAACAATATTTATATTATAAGTGTAATCTTCGGAATTTTCGGAAATTAAAAACGGATTGGAATCCGGAATCTAATATACATTCCAATTCCGATAAAAACAATTCGAAAAAAAATCAGAATATTCTGAATTCGGAACTAAAAATATTGTTCAAAATTGAAAATTTTCCGATTGGAATAGGCGGAAATCGGAAATTCCGTTCCAATTTCTACCGATACATACACTAAAATACACTACATTACAGATATGCAAGTAGTTTGAAAGAAATGTGTTCAATCTAATAAAAAATTCTAAGCATTAAGGCGCAGATTACCCACTATTAAACTGCCTAATTAAAAAAAAAAAAATTGAAACCCTTGAAAATAAATAAAATCAGAACACAGAAAAATAATATCAATTAATAAATATATATAATAATTTAAAATGGAAAACTAACCGCCGAAGCCACGGCCAGCGCCACCACCAACGCGAGGCATGATTGTATTTCGATGAAGCCTCGGACGAGTGAAAACAATGAAGATGGTATTTCGATGAAGCCTCTGATCTACACGCGCTATATATATATATATATATATATATATATATATATATATATATATATATATATATATATATATATATATATATATATATATATATATAATCTTGACCCTTGATGATGTTGTTTGTAGATTGATTTCGTAGCGAACTTGAGGAAGAAGACAGTTTGATATTTACCCGGACCAATCTTTTTCGTTGGACAAAAGTGCCCTCCTAGTGAAAACAATTTTTTTATTTTTTAGTACAAGTAAAAACAATTAAACACAGTTAATTTGAGGTCTTGTAACTAGTAAAATGAGTGAATTACCACCACCCATGAGATATGGTTAAATTGCAAAAAAAAAAATTCTCATGTTTGGGAAATTACAACCACCCATTAACTATAAATTTGCTTACATGTTCATCTTTGCGGTGTCAAATTTAGTGGAATTTTCTAAATTATATGGAATATTCTCAATTTTGTACTCGCTTTATCCCATTCGAGCTACACATATTGAAGCGAGATGATCATAAAACGTGGCTTTTGATTTGTATATATCAGATTGTGGTGCATCAAAAACTGCATTTTTTTGCACAAAACGAATACAAACTAGTGAACATTCTATGGAATCTAGAAGATTATGTTGAATTTGACATCATAAGGGTGGACATGTAAGAAGATTCATAGTTGATGGGGTAATTGTAATTATCCAAACATGAGGGATTTTTTCATAATTTAACCATACCTCAGGGGTGTGGTTATAATTTACCCTAGTAAAATACAACAATTTGTTTTTAATAATTCAGCTTTTCAGAATTCGTTATAAAATAATGATATGTTCTTGGGTAAATTACGGGTACCTCTAAGGTAAGTTGGAATTACGAAAAGCCCCCTCTTGTTTCGATAATTACAACTACTCATCAACTATGAATCTTCTTACATGTCCACCCTTATGGTGTCAAATTCAACATAATCTTCTAGATTTCGTGAAACGTTCTCTAGTTTGTACTCGTTTTCTGCAAACATGCAGTTTTTTATGCACTACATCTGATATTTACAAGTTTGTATACGTTTTGTGCAAAAATGCAATTTCTAATGCACTACAATCTGATGCTTACAAGCTAAGAGACATATCTTATGACCATCTTGTTTCAAATCGTGGAGCTCGAATGGGGTAAAACGAGTTGGAATGTTCCACAAAATCTAGAATAATCTACTAAATTTGACACTACAAGGAAGGGTGTGTAAGAAGATTCATAGTTGAAGGATGTAATTGTAATTATCAAAACACGAGGGTTTTTTTATACTTTAACATTACCTCAGGGGTTTATTTCATAATGCCATAATTACATCAACATCTACATATAAAAACAATCTTTATATTTACATGTATATGTAATGCCAATAAAAGTAAAAAAAAAAAAAAAATGCATGCATGAAAAATGGCTATGAGTATAAAAGATAATAAAAAATAAAAAATAAAAAGGTTTTATTATAGTCGAGGATTATTTAACAAAAGGTTGATAAATAAATTAAAGGAAAGAGTGTAAATATCCGAAGCAAATAATAATAAAAAGTAGTTTCAACATTTAAGAATCCAGCACAGTATCTGCTGCATTTTTCTTGCAATCAGCCAACAAATCCATGTAGAACTGACACTTGCTAATCTCACCCGAGTTGCTGTTCAAGCACTGCATCCAAAAACATAAATATATAAATATAAATTAATATGAAACCCGTGAAAAATACAGTTTTCATCCCTCAAGTTTGCATCCATTCTACATTTGGTCCCTCATATTCACAAAAGGCACATTTGATCACTTATGTTTCCAAAATTCAACAATTTGAGTCTTGTGTGTTAATTTCTCGTTAAAACAGCGGAATCAAACGTGTGTCCATCACTGCTTTAAATAAATGACAAACTAATGGTAAATTGACGAAAATGACCAAAAATGTTAAATTACTGGAACATGAGGGACCAAATGTGAAATTAGTGCAAACTTGAGGGGCAAAAACTATAATTTCCCCAATTAAGCCCCAACGTATTAACACAGAGATCGTTACGGGAAGAATTCGAGAACGAAAACAATGTTTGTTTATATTTTGTTGGTCAAAAAATATTTAACGGTTTTGGAAAAAAGATAGTTTATAGTCAAATCGTGTCTAGAGGAGAGGAGAGAGAAACATCTTGAATTGCTTTTTAGAATTGTTTTGAAAAGGTTAGCAAGTACGAATTTTGTTGCACTACACGCACGGGATTTTCGCGAATTAACAATTTGACGAACGAAGGAAGTTCTTTCAATTTAATAAAATGAAGTTTCGAAAATAAGATAGTTGAAATTACACTTACTTCCTGGAATGCATTGAAGTGCGTTCCACAAGCATGACATCGCTCGTTAGAGCAGGCGATTCCGCCGCTGCTTCAGCAGCAACTTCTTCGACTCTAATTGTACGAGGTCCTAAAAGTGTGTCCATAACTCTATGCGCAACCGCGTTCGAAAAACCCCACGCCAATACTTAAAAAATATAAATTATGGTAAAAAAAAAAAAAAAAAACAGATCATCTATAAAAAAAAAAAAAAATTTAATTGTTGGCTAATTTCGACATACCATCGGTTAATGTTTGACGAAGGCTTCCTCCAAACAATCCACAGAAGTTAGTTTGGACTGGAGCTGGTGGAGTCGATTTACGAGCTGTGCATATATATATAAGATCAAACGAAAAAAAGCGAATTAAAACAGAAATAAAATACGAAGAAAATAATGTGGCAATTAAATAGTTCGTAAAGACGACAAATACTTGGTTTAGCTGCTGGGCTAGGACGTGCTGCGGGACGAGGCGCTGAAGACCTTCCTGCAATATTAATTATGTAAATAATTAGATAATTAATTAAGGTTCGTTTTCGAGACTATAAACTTGTGATTTATATACGACCATTTGAATTGTAAAATGATAAACCGGAAATTGATATTCAAACTCAGCAGAATTTATCGACAACCATGCATAGCAAGCTGCTTTCGACAAACTAATAATATTTAGAAAGAATATCGAAAACGAGAGGTCGTTCTAAACTAATTAAATACCATATTTATATTACTTGTGTTGGTACTGTTACATTAACGTGGAAAAATCAACGAAATAAGCAGACCACAAAATCCAAAATCGACGGAAACAACGCGAAAACTATGTGTGCGTTACTACTTACGTACGTACATTAAACCAGTGTTCTAAAAATTGGACGAGGCGGCCGATTAATCGGTCTCCGAGGCGGAGGCGGTCCAAAACCTTTACGATTTTAGTGTAAAGTTTTGAAAAATCGGTTTTTTGCATGTGAGGCAGTTTTAGGCGGTCTGAGGCGGTCAAACCTTTAAGGCGGGTCAAACTCGGTGGCAAAAATCGGTTAAAATTATTTTTTATTTTTTATTTTTTATTTTTTAAATTCAAAATAAAAGTTGGATTTTAATAAAAGAAAATATTAGTTTTATGCCTTATTTTGTTTATGTTAATTGTTATTGTTAAAAAACTAATGATGTATGCCACGAATGTTCAAGAATAAATGTAAATTCAAAAAAATTGTTTTTTTATTTTTATTTTATAAGGATATTTATGTATTATGATCTTATGATTATTAAATTTTTATTATGTTATTAGGAGATATACATGATGGAGATATAACTATGTTTAAATATTTTTTTATATATGTTTGGAGTATTTATAAATAATATTTAGAAATCTATTATATTAAATTTTAAAACCCGATTTATTTCCGATTTATCACCGATTAAACACCGCCGCACCGATTAATCGTGAGTCGGTGCCTGACCGACTCGGACCCGATTACCGCTTTTTATAACCTTGCATAAAACCAAATGAAACATATATACAAATATGTATGTGTGTGTGTGTGTGTGAGCGTGTAAAAAACGTGTATTACACCATTGCTGAATCGGATGGTTCTCGATTTACAACGATTCGTTTCGTTTCGTATATTATTGCCTTGTGTGATTCAATATTATATTATTAATAACGTATTTGCAAACAAATCTATTTTTAGCAATTTAATTAAAAATTATCAATCTCAGCTGCACAGCAGACCCCAATAAACTCCCAAAAATTAATCAAAGCCTAATCATTTCGCATAGGTTACCAGAAATTAAACAAAACACACACACACACACATACACACACATATATGTATATATACATATATATATATATGAGTAAAAACAGATAAAAATTACCACCACCGGAGCTACGGCTACGGCTACCGCCACGGCGACCCATGATTTGATCTTCCGTATGAGGCGATGAAAACTTGAAGAATGAAAGGATGAAAATGCAATTTCAAACGAAACCCTTGATCTACACGCTATAAATACCACGCACGTTCTGATCGTTGACGGGAAATGGTGTTGTGATGACGTGTCAATATCTCGAGCCTTGATGAAGTTTGTAGATTGATTTTGTAGCTAACTTGGGGAAGAAGTCACTTACCGGTACTTTATATTGGACAAAAATGCCCTCCAAGTATAAATCGGGGTCAAAATGGGACAAATCGAACTGCAATCAACATTTTCGAGGGATAATTATACTTTTGGTCCCTCATGCTTGGTCCGATTTCACTTTTGGTCCCCCTTATTCCAAAGTGAACAAAGTTCACTTCCAAGTTTCAATTTAAAACACTTTTGGTCCCCGCTGTTACATGTCCGTTAGCAAGTAACGAAAAACACTATTTTGGGGCGAAAATTAAAATTTTAAATTGTTGTGGGACTGGAAAATAATTACAAATTTAAAATAGACTACTTATAATAATTTTTTTCAATAATATTAAGCCTAATGGAATTTATTTAGTTAATTTATTTTTTTATTATTAAAAATAATAATCATAAGTAGTATAATTAAAACTAATATGAAGTATCATTCATATTAATATATTTAATTCATTTCTTTTTTTATTATTAAAAATCTAATTATAAGTAGTATAATTATAATAATATTAAGTATAATTATAAACAATTTGTTTAGCTAATTTATTTTTTATTATAATTATTATAATTAAAAATAATATTAAGTATAATTAAAAATAACTTGTTTAGGTTAATTTATTTTTTTATTCTTAAAAAAAATATAAGTAGTATAATTTTAATAATATGAAGTATAATTGAAAATAATTTGTTTAGCTAATAATTGTTTTTGTATTAATTTTTTTTTATCACAAGTACTAGTGTAATTAATAATAATATTAAGTATGATTAAAAATAAGTTGTTTATTTAATTTTTTTATTATTAAAAATTTAATTATAAGTAGTATAATTATAATAATATTAGGTATCATAAAAAATAATTTGTTTCGTTAATTTCTTTTTTTATTATTATTAAAAATTATAAGAAGTCTATTGTAAATTTATAATTATTTTTTTAAAATTTTAATTTTCACCCCCAAAATAGTGTTTTCCGTTACTTGCTAATGGACATGTAACGGTGGGTACCAAAAGTGTTTAAAATTAAAACTTGAAGGTGAACTTTGTTCACATTGGAACAAGGGGACAAAAAGTGAAATTGGACCAAACATGAGGGACCAAAATTATAATTATCCCACATTTTTTAATATATTTTTTTTAATGCAAAAATTCAATTCAAATTCCGTATAAAATTTTGAATCATGCAATTTAAAAAAAAAATACAAAATTGTTCCAAGATTAGAGACTTTTTAATTTAAATAGATGGAATTCGCAAAATTCCATTTTTATTAAACTATGTTGGTATAAATGTGATGTCTAGAAACACATTCAAATTATTTAAAACAATTAAAATTCGAATGAATATCATAATTTAATATAAATTCAAACTCAAATCCAAAAAGGGAAAAAAATAAATTAATTTAAAATGAAAAATATGTTCTAATATAAAAAAAAATTGAATCAAAATCGACGGAATTTGAAAATCTGGTACCGATTTTCACTCCCTAATTATGAAAAAGGGTAAATAGCATGTGACCCCCCTGTGATATAATCTTTGTGCACATAAATTCCTTGTGTTTTCAATATAGAACACGAACCCCTAGTATTTTAATATGAGCACATAACGCCATTGTGCTTTTAAGAAAAAATATTTTCCTAATGAACATGATTATTTACCAAGTCGAATACCAAATGGGGTTATGTGCTTATATTAAAAGTACAGGGGGGCATGTGCACAATGTAGATGAAACTACAAGGAGGTCATGTGCATATAGCTCAAAAGACAAGGGTTTAAGTGCAATTAACCCTATAAAATATTACACAAAACAATGAATTAAAATGTTAGTATCGTGCCTACCACTACACCCAGGCCCAGGCTTGGCTCCACCACCTTGTCCGAATCATTAACCTTAACCACACATGTAGGATATCACCTCCTATAATATCAATTTATAAAATATAAATTTAATTAGGGTAAATTACACCCACACCCCTCAAGTTTGCTCAAAATAAATTTTAAGATCATTGTAGTGTCGGTAATTACAATCAACCCTAAAAGATTGTTAGAAGACCTAACGGAATATTGCATTGGATAAGTTATTTCGTTAGGGTTATAAGTAACAGAATATTATTTTCAGGCAGTTGTGGAGACAATATAAAGCTAATGAGTGACATGAATCTCCTACCAATTCTTAAATCTTTATTATTTTATATAAAATTTATAACTTTTCGCCTATGATAACATTAACATCCCACCGGAAACAATTATAGTGCATATCGGTCTTTAGGACATCAAATCTTGGCTCTGATTATTGTTCAGGGATGTGGATATGATTACAAATACCACATGGACCTTAAAGTTGTTTTAACATACCTCAGGGGTGTAGGTGTAATTTATCCCATTGATTATTATTCATAATATTTTGGGAGATTACACTTTTCGTCCCTCATATTTGCCCCGATTCCACTTTTGGTACCCCTTATTCCAAAGTGAACAAATTCCATCTCCAATTTTCAATTTTTAAACACATTTGGTCCACTTCGTCACGGTCACGTGTCCGTTCACATCAAATAGAAACACACTATTTCGAGGCAAAAATGAAATTTGAAATTGTTTTTGGGTTGGAAAACAAGTAAAAATTTAAAGTATTATTTATAATTTTTTTTAAATAATATTTAGTATATTAAAAAAAATTGAATGATATTTAATTTTCAAAAATATAATGCTAAAAAAATTAAATACAAATACATTAGAATTTTTTTGAATAATATTTTAATTTTAAGAGACAAAATGATATATATATATATATATATGTATATAAAAAAAAAAAAAATTGTCCCTTCGTCATCTTCATTTTGACAATTAAATATTATTAAATTTATTTATTTATTTATACTTAATATTATTAACGAATTGGTTATAAGTAGTATTTTAAATTTTTAATTGTTTTCCACCCAAAACAATTTTAAATTTGAAATTTGGCCACGAAATAGTGTTTTCCGTTACATCTGAACAGACACAGGACGGAGGGGACCAAATGTTTTTAAAATTGAATCTTGAAGGTGAAATTTGTTCAGTTTGGAATAATGAGAGCAAAAGTGAAATCGAACCAAACATGAGGGGCTAAAACGTGCAATTTTCCATAATATTTTTCATTTCATTTTAATTTTCAAAATTAGAAAAAGAATAAATCCCATCTGTCTATTTTTCTTGGGCGGTACGAGAAGGCATACACACAATCCTTGCTCTCTCTACTACAAATTCAAACCCTCTCTCTCTCTCTCTCATCCACCTCGAATCACATTCACAAACCCCTGCTTAGGGTTTCAACTCTCATTTCCGATCTTCCAATTCAGATCTCACTCCATTTAATCTTCATTTTTATTTTCGAAATTCGGATACTTCAATTGATACTTGAATCAAAAAATCAATCGATTCCATGGCGGAAGAGCAATCGTCGGCGGCGGCGGCGTCGAGCAACACTGCTGCGGCGGCGCCGCCTTTGGGGCACTCGGTGATACCGATAGTGAACAAGCTGCAGGACATATTCTCGCAGCTCGGAAGCCAGTCGACGATCGAGCTGCCACAGGTGGCGGTGGTCGGAAGTCAGAGCAGCGGCAAGTCCAGTGTGCTGGAGGCGCTGGTTGGGCGCGATTTCCTGCCGCGTGGAAATGATATTTGCACGCGCCGCCCGTTGGTCCTGCAGCTCGTGCAGATGAAGAAGAAGGGCGATGGAACAGATGAGGAGTGGGGGGAGTTCCTGCACTTGCCGGGGAAGAGATTTTTGGATTTCAATGAAATCAGGAAGGAGATTCAGGTTTTTTTTTTTTTTTTTGTGTGCTTATGTTCTTATGTAATTCGGTGCAACAGCTTTGGATTTGACATTTTTTTCTTATTCAACATGAGACAAAATCAATTAGATTATGTGCGGATATTGGAAGTACAGTCTTCTCAGTTTTCGGGGAAGAGTATAATTTCGAGGAATTTTCGTGAGGATTAGATATCTTTTGAAATTAGGTTTCCTTTTGTATAGCACTTAGTTTTGAAATTACTGAAAAATTCATATTACGTGAATACAATTGTGGGACTTCAAACCAAATATGTTCATGAAAATGGATGTCAGCTATACGGATATGTCAAGCTACAAACATGTTGAAATCTTTGAACTATTTAGGATGCAACACGGATATAGTAGAGATATACGTGATATATGCATATATATACGTACATGTAAGTCAGCAAATTAAAGATATGTACTTAACTATATTCATTGTAAATTAAATGTAGAATTTTATGCACGTATGCAAGTACAAATCTTGATAATCTAAGAATATAATTCATATCTTATATACTTCACGGACCGACTGCAAAGTGTCTCCTCCTTTTTATTTAGTTCTAGTCAAGTGTTAACTACTGCAGGTTGCATCTTCTCATGGCTGAGATAGGAAGATTCCCTAATAACTGAAACTGGCTATTATCATATAACCTAGTAGAATGTGATATCCTGACATTTTTTCATGAATTTTTTGAATATTATCTATTGTTAAAGAATATGCATACTAATCTCTTTCTTGATCTTATCTAGGCTGAAACTGAGAGAGAAGCCGGAGGAAACAAAGGTGTTTCGGACAAGCAGATTCGTCTAAAGATTTTTTCCCCAAATGTTCTTGATATTGCCCTTGTGGATCTTCCGGGTTTAACAAAAGTTCCTGTTGGTGATCAGCCTTCTGATATTGAAGCACGTATTAGAACAATGATAATGTCATATATTAAACGACAAAGTTGCTTGATACTGGCTGTAACTCCAGCAAATGCAGATCTAGCAAATTCAGATGCACTTCAAATGGCTGGAATTGCAGATCCTGATGGTATTTTCTGCTCTTCATCTCTTCTTTCATCCATAAGAACTTCCCATATATGTGATTGTAGCTTCTACTATAGTGTTAGTATTTGGATGCTGGAGTTCATTTGTTAAAGTTAATTCTTGCAGGTTATAGAACAATTGGTGTAATTACTAAGGTGAGATTTCGACGGGGTAATTGTTTTTTTTTTTTACTTAATGTTGCAATTTGCCATTTTTGTTTTATTCCACTTCATATTTACTTTGCCTTCAGTTGGATATTATGGACAGGGGCACTGATGCTCGCAACTTTTTGCTTGGAAAAGTTGTTCCTCTTAGGCTTGGTTATGTAGGTGTTGTGAATCGTAGTCAAGAGGTAATATTTCTTTTTGTTGATATTCTATTTCAGTTATTTTAAAAGCTTTTGTTCAATTTTTTAGATTTTGTTATTACATGAGAGGTTGAGGGTGTCATCTGTGCTCTTGCATTTTTTTTAATTATTCAATTAATTTCCTTTGGTAACTTTACAGATGTATGCTTTATAGTTATTTCTATTACTATGAATTGAACTCTTCTTTTCATTTTGTTATGTTCAGGTACTATTTGTTGTATTGTTCAAATTGTTTTCCTTTCATACTTTACAAGGGATTACGAAATGATACATCAGATTTTATGCCGTCTAGTTACACTAACTTTTTAATCTGCCTTAGTATTTGATGATTGTGGTAGTTTCTTCTGAAGTCTTGAGCATCTTGTAAGTAGAGACTTTTTAGATAGTTATGTATTAAAAAACTGGTTATAAAACTAACTTCGCTATTTGAGATATGTATGTGATAGATATGTCGACTGAATGAGTATGTCTCGATCTCTCTTGAATTGTGGCTCGAATCTCACAACGTTTTTATAAATTTAATTCATTGAAATTTCATCCAATAAAATTGAAGAATTAGATGTATCCAAAATAATAGATAGAAATGCCGCAAATAATTCAATGATTCTAATAAACTTCCTGGAGTATTTTGTCTTGGGCCCTATCTAGCTTACAGCTGGGATTCGCAATGATGATTTTGGGGGATCCTATTTTCAGTTAGAAGTGGCTTGCTGTGTGGTAGTTGAATGATTACATGATTGAGTAATCTCGAGGCTTGTTGCATTTCAAGTTTAAGCTAAAATGCTGCTAGTGGCAGTTCTTCTGTACTTCTTTTAATGGGGGTGCAGACATGACCCTTTAAGGGTTGACAGGTGAGAACTTGAGGAATTTGACCACCTTTTGCCTTGAAAGATATAGTGCTCACTTCTCTTTGCTCGCCTTCTGTTGAGTCTCATAATCATTTCCTCATTATGGAACAGAATAGATGATGTCGATATAGTTTTCGTAAGAGACCAGTGGAAAGCTATTCTTGCCTAAATAATATATGTTGATTGTGGAGTTGGACATGTTTTAAATAAGGAACGTTTATCGTTGGGTTGGACATGTTGAAGACATAAGTATATGCTCGATAGCTTCCGTTTATCTTCTGGCACCAAATTTTATGTATTTTATCTTCTTTTGATCTATATCTAATTTTTGGCTCACCTTTCTATCTTCGTACTTCAAATAAATTGATCGTAGGGAGGTGGTTTTCCGCCATGCCTTATTTTTGAGACACGACAGGATGTAGTTTGTAGGATATTTGTATAATGGAAATTATTTACTTACTTGAAGCAAGAGCTAGGTAACTTAGTGCCTCTATTTATTATCGAGAGAAAAGTTTATGTTAGTAACAGAATTGTTCTGTATTAAACAATGCTGTATAACTTGTAGAGCTTTAACTGTTTCCTTGATGTTTATTTTTCATAATTGAGCAGGATATTTTAATGAATCGGAGCATCAAGGAGGCACTCGTAGCAGAGGAAAAGTTTTTTCGCAGTCGGCCAGTATGACCTTGACATCTTTCATTAATAATTGATTTATACCCTTATGCTTATTCACTCAGATGTGCTATATATTCTTTACAGGTATACAATGATATTGCTGAGCGTTGCGGGGTCCCTCAGTTGGCCAAGAAGTTGAACCAGGTACATAATGTTAGACTGACTCTAATTAGGGTTTATATAACACACGTTCTTGTTAGTAACATGATCATCTGGAAACATGTGATTTTCTTTTAGTTTGTAGTATCCCCTTTGTAGTCCATTCTAGTCTCAACCGTATGATATATTTTGTGCTGCTCACTTGGAACCTTACATTTGCTAGGCCATATTCATAAAATGACTCAGGGATACCCATTTCTTTGTTACTTAACAGCAGAACGAAACTAATAAATACCACAATGTCTATATTTAATATTCAAAGGGTTTCTTTTATACGTCGAGTTGGAGATCTGGGTGTTTTCTGAAACATATTTTGCTGATTGTTTCGAGTCTCTTCTTGCATTTTTTTAAGATAATATGAGTGTTCTCCTTGTACAGATTCTGGTACAACATATTATGACAGTGCTTCCAGGGTTGAAAACACGCATTGGCTCTGCACTGATTTCTGTTGCAAAGGAGCATGCTAGCTATGGAGAGATTATTGAATCAAAGGTTTTTTCTCTAATAATATATCATTTTCATGTTGAATTATTTGGGCTTAAAATTCCAAATGTATTTACATGTACAGTTATGCTCTGCTATTTGTCTTATTGATCGTTTGTCCTTAACAAGGCATTATTAAACAGAGCAAACAACTGGTTTATGCTATAATCCAGGAACCTTTAGTGACTAGGTGTGATCCACCAATTATCTGGATTTCTAATCTTTATCATTGTTGTGATGAACAGGCCGGCCAAGGAGCATTAGTATTGAACATTCTTTCAAAATATTCCGATGGTATGTGACCTCTATTCATTTAAAAAGTTGACATCCTTCCTTTCCAAAATTTTTGTTTACATGTTAACTCATTTGAGGAATTTTTGTTTTGTCCAAAACAGCATTCTCTTCAATGATAGAGGGAAAGCATGAAGAGATGTCGACGTCTGAGTTGTCTGGTGGAGCAAGAGTCCATTACATTTTCCAAAATATATTTGTAAAGAGCTTGGAGGTTTGTTCTTTTGATTTGAACTCCGTTGTGTTTGTATAATCGTATGTTATTAATTTTGTTGACAAATTCATATATGATCAATTATTTTCTGAAATTCCGTGATTAAAAATCTTAACAGAACTGAGTCTTCAGAATTGTAGTCCTCCTTTGGTTTGTCTTCAAGTCAATACTACTGCATTTTGATTTTTTTTATGGTTTGGAAAACACAATACATATAAGGGGGTTGAAGGTAGACTGGTTAACCTAAAAGGAAACATTCAAACAAAAGCTGCCTTGTAAAATTCATTTATGCAGATTGCAGTGTAAATTGCTCTCTGGGAATTTCAACTATACTATTAGGCGCTGATGTATTTATTCTACATATTTTATCCTTTTGAAGTACCATACAATTTCAACTCGTTACTACCCTTCCTTAGATTTGATTTTGTTGAGGCTTGTGGCTTCTGGATATGCATGTGACACCAATTGCTTTGTATCAACTTCTGTTAGTTGTGATATACAACTTTTTCTTTCTGCCAGGAAGTAGATCCCTGTGAGGACTTAACAGATGATGACATACGCACTGCCATTCAAAATGCAACTGGTCCCAAGTCTGCACTGTTTGTGCCGGAAGTAGGTGTTGGTACCAATTTCCTTTTTTGATTGCATCGATATTTTTGTATGAACGGCAAACTGCAACTTTGTTTTTTGGCCTTCAATGTGACATCTGGCTTTCAACATAATCACAAACATGTAGGTTCCGTTCGAGGTTCTTATTAGAAGACAGATTGCTCGTTTGTTGGATCCAAGTCTTCAGTGTGCTAGATTTATATATGATGAGCTAATAAAGGTACAATTTTTTCAAATTATGACATGGCATAATGTTGTATATTGCCTTTCTCTTTGGACATTAATCTTGAGTTTTTCTTTAGATGAGCCATCGCTGTATGGTTAATGAAATGCAACGCTTTCCAGTTCTAAGAAAGCGTATGGATGAGGTCATTGGGAATTTTTTGCGAGAAGGTCTTGAGCCTTCAGAGACAATGATTGGTCATATTATTGAAATGGAGGTAATGTCTGACATGATACACACCAATTTTCCTACCTTATCAGATATGATTTTTGCCACATCAAAATGTAGACATTTGATTGTTTTCCTAAAATCCCTGGATACAAGATTCCACTACCTCTTTTTTGTAATCTTTCCTCTATTTCTGTTGCCACTATTCCAGAACAATAGCTTTTTTGAATAATGATATCTTTGTTTTTAGCATTTTCAGAAGAATATTTGGGGCGACTCATCTTAGCGGTATTTCTTTGGCTATTTTTATACAAGAATAACCTTTCAGGAACTCTTTTGTCACTGTCTATTCTGCCCTTGCGCTGAACCATCCTCTCTCAGGGTGCTGGCATAGGAATACGTGTTAACATTTTTACTCTTTGCATCCTCAGCCAGAGAAAATAAAAGTTACTCTGTTTCTCACATTTCTACTGTTAAATCTTTCTAAATTACATTATTTGTTTCTGAGACTGATTCTCCACCGTCATGATTGATCCTATTAGATTCATCTTGTAGGACGCTGTTCCATTTTGTTTAATTTGGTACTATGTGCTTGTGCTCTAAGTGCTTTGTTGTTTAAGTATTTTTCTCAATTGATCCGCTGTTTAGTAATTGAATCATCTGAATGTTTGTTCATTTCCTATCAATCTTCTGCAGTAATATAGATTATGAAGGGAGTAGTTTATACATTTTTAACATTAAGGAGGAAATAGTTAAATTTTGCAGATCATATAGTAATTTTCATCAATCCTAGTGCTTCTTTTACCTCTGCATATTTATTGGTTCTTTATTCATTCTACATATTGCTGGAGTCTAATTATCCTCTTTGTAGATGGATTACATAAACACTTCCCATCCAAATTTTGTTGGTGGGAGTAAAGCTGTGGAGATGGCATTACAGCAGACGAGGACCTCCAGAGTTGCCGCCACACCCAATGCAAGGCAGAAGGTAAAGTCTTTGCTGTTCCGGTGGATTTATTCACCCTTTTTTACTTAACAGGATCTTTTTATTAATGCATGATCTGCATTCATCATATAGGAACCAATAGATTCAGATAAAGCACCGAATTCAGAGAAAAGTCAAAAGTCTCGTGCGATTTTTACCCGCCAACAGAACGGAATTGTTCCAGAGCAGGTAAGTTATCTACTGTTCCCGAAGTGCCTGCATAGTCCTGAACATTTGATTTGTCTTTCTTTTTTCCCTGAATGACCGATTATCTTTCTGCTGCTCTGCTCTTTCTTTGGCAAAAAGGGTATTCGGCCTGCTGCAGATGTCGAGAAAACTGCACCTCCTGGTACTTTTTACTTTTCAGTCAACTTTGTTTTCGTGCACCTCATTGAATTATGTATTAAAAAGAAGTCGAAAACACTAAGATGAATTCTAAAATTTTACACTCAAATAAAGAGAACAAAATTGCTCCATTGTAAGAAGCCCTTGTGTCTACCTCCGTGCAAAATTATCTTCATTACATCCTAATATTGCAATTATGAATTATTAAACCAGTTACCAATGCTGTATCGACCTGGGGAATATCTTCAATTTTCGGCAGCCATGATAATCGCGGATCTATGAAGGAGAATTCGACCAGTAAACCATTTAACGAACCTGTTCAGAGCATGGAGCATAGCTTCTCGATGATTCATTTGCGAGAGGTATTTAGAGTATTCTCTCCATCATCAATCAATTTTGTTGTTAGCAGTCTCTCCTGCATGCCATACCATCTAACTTTTTCTCTTACTACTTATTTATCTTAGCCTCCTAGTGTGTTGAGACCCTCGGAAACCCATTCAGATCAAGAGGCTGTTGAGATTGCTGTTACGAAGCTGTTATTAAGGTCATATTATGATATTGTGCGAAAGAACATCGAGGACTTTGTACCAAAAGCGATTATGCATTTTCTGGTAATCTCATATGATTCTTCCTGCATTTTTAGCTTTCATTTCTAAATTTTCACTTGTTGCTGCTGAAGTATTTGCCATAACTTCGTCAGCTTTCAACTTCCAGATTCCAAATGCATTTTGACAATTTGTCTATCTTATATTGCAGGTAAACCATACGAAACGGGAGCTCCATAATGTTTTCATCAAAAAGCTTTACAGGTATGCTCTATTTCCAAGAAACTGTTACTGTACACTGTTATATGTACTGTATACATGGCTGAACTTTTTGTCTTCCCAAAATGCAAAATATTGATGCTTGTGACTGGTTATTATGTCTGAGCAGAGACAACATGTTTGAAGAAATGTTGCAAGAACCAGATGAGGTGGCCACAAAGAGAAAGCGTACCCGAGAGACACTTCGCGTTCTGCAGCAAGCATTCCGAGTAAGTTCTCTTTATATAGCAATTGATACACCTTTGTTTTGCATGAGAAAAAACCTTATCCAACCCTTATAAAATTATACAACTTCTGGTTGATTGGCATTTTGAATACCTAATTTTCGGTGGCTACGGCGGTTCAAGTATTTTTTTTACTTTGCATGGAGCAGCACAAATAAAAGCCAATAAGAAATGGGCATTCTGGTACAAAAAATGCAAATAAGGAGTTTTATCTCGGCTTATTCATTGATTCATGCTTTCTTGTATCTTATGCCATTACTCGAAAAGCTTTTTACTGCAAAATCTCATTGAGGATGTGCTCAACAGATAAATTATATATTTAATCATCGACACATAAGCGTCAACTTTATCTTCTGTTACTTTCCCTTTTGTACGAACCACTATCTCGAAGATCCAAATGAAATATATCTTCCTTTGTATGTAGACACTTGATGAACTTCCACTCGAAGCTGAGACAGTCGAGAGAGGCTACAGTGTAAGCACTGATCAAACAGGTTTGCCAAAGATTCACGGGCTTCCAACTTCATCGTTATACAACACAAGCAGTGGCTCAAACGACTCATACAACGCTTCACCGAAAAACCAAAGGGGGTCACGTAAATCATCGCATTCTGGAGAGCTTCACTCACCATATTATGCAGATTTCAACGGCGGTGGGCGCAGTTCGATGCCTGGTCTTTATCCATCGGTTGATATTTAGGTTTGTCATTCGCCATCTTCGTTACATGACTCGCTGAGTGCCCAGTCGAGTCAGCAATTCTTTCTATTAAATTGAGAAATAGCGAAATTGACTATTTGTCTTCCTATCAGTTCCGTATAGTATATCTTTTTGTTCGCTTTTGATATGGTTGGTTATAAATACCTTTTGCTTACAAAAGCTCCAATAAAAGTAGGAGCCAGTTCCCGCGCTTTAGGTGCGGTGCTGTAGCCAAATATATTGGATAACTCTAGTTTTGTTTCGTCAGTTAAACTCTTTAGTTTTTACCATATGTTTGGTGCTGCAATTTTCCGACAGGCTTTCTATGGAAGACATCTGTATAGTTTGCATTTGTTTAATTTTGTTTTTGTTTTTTCTGAAATTCCCTGTAATCTTTCGAAGCTTTAGTCAGATATACATTCGTTTATGATTTTTTCGGTAGTGCATTAACGATGGATCGAAAATATTCGTAGTCATCTTTTTCATAACAGCCATCATAAATTCATCTCTTATGCACAGGGCTCGATGGAGTTTTCAATTTTCATCCATAGAGGTGCTCGTTTCTAATATCTTTAATTATATCGAAATCTACTAATCCCTCCTAAACAAAAAAAAATCTTGAATATTCTTTTTCTGAATGTTCTATAATTTCACTAAAATATATACAAATATTATATTAATTTTCTGCTAAAATAATGTTCCCTGATATTACAGTGTAAATTGCCTCATTTAAAATATAGGCAAACACTCAAAAGTATTCTTAAAATAACGGAATGGAAATGTGCCAGATAAAAGACGCCAATCAAAGTCTCACACGTGGAATTGAAATTCTGATGCTTTATGTATCGACTATGCAATTTTATGGACTATCTTCCAATCCACCAGAAAACTATGGACAAGTGCTATATCCATTAGGCGATTCCTACAATTATATATACAAAATTCAGTCCACGGCTTTGGATAGAGTAAAACTATGAACATTCGAAGACAAATTTTAACCATCTACGAAAAGCTAAGATAAAATATCTCTCTCTCTCTCTTGAATAATCTCACTACAATCAACGAAACGTCTCTGAAGATGAAGTTAGCTGGCTAGTCGTCTTTAGTCACACTAATCGGGGCAACATGGTTCATGTCACTGGCCACTTGATACCTATATGTGAATCAACATCAACCTGTACATAAAATCTTAATAAAAGTGAGCAGAGCATGTAAAAAAAACAAGTCTATATGGCACTACAGGTGGCTCCAGGTTCGTAAAAGTGCACACCTGTTCGTCAAAGTTAGCTGGAATATCGAATTCAGTTCCAGACAGATTAGCAAGTTCATCCAAAGTTTCCTGGTAACCAAAATATACATTCATTTCGAAAATTTCCGTCCATTTAAATCCAGTTTGAATTTTGAGAAGAGAGTATTTAAAAAGTCCATGTACATACATACAACCATCACAAACTAATAGTGTACATACGGATAATGATTTTGGAGGTCGGGAAAAAGCTGCCAGAAATGTAAGAAACATCAAACTTTTTCGAGGAACAATCACCTGTTCGGCAAGGTTGCCAGATGAATTCTCTATTCCAAACGATGAATCGTCAGCAATTCCTTCAGTAATCTCGATCAAGTCCTGGAAATCAAAGCAGCTAAAAATTGGACTGTACTCTGTACATGATTATTGCTTACCAATTAAATTGATCTAAACAATCTTTAGTGGCATGAAAATTGAGTCAACATTTGCTGGAGCTATCTTTAACAAGGGCATTATTGGATTTTAAAAAGACTGCATACCTGCTCAGTTCTTAGTAAAGGATTTCCGTACTCCCCCACAAGCCGTGTCTGTTCAGGAGTTCTCTGCCCGACCAAACAGAAAAAAAAAAGTTAATTCTCATTCTCATTTTTCCACAATATTCTTCGGGATAGTTGGCAATACAGAAACATTGACAAATTTCAATTGGTACATTTTCATCCTGGTTGAAGTACGACTTATCTGGTGCAGCAACAGCAATAGGCTTGATATCCAGAGGTCCCTGTTGAACACATTAATGTAGATGCTTCTAAATTAACGAATTTAGATGAAAAGCATATGTAAGTACACCAAGATCCTAAAAAGTAATTGTTAGAAACTATTTCGATTAAAATAAACTACATAACAGAATTTTCTTACTGCAACGATGCTTTGGAACAACAAATAAAAGACTGAGAAGTTATAAATGCACCACGTACTAGATCATTTTGATTGAATAGATGCCTTGCTCCCTTTGTTAGATCTCGTAGAGTCCCCTAGAAACACATTTAAACCACGTAAGAATAGGAAAAGGGGCGACTTTAAGTACACTAACCAAAATAGAGTATCAAAAGTGAAGTTGAGATATTGTATGTGATATTATCCAAATGACGGGAAATAGAAGAAATATGTAAAGCTCAATAAAACATGCAATAAGTAGCGAATATTCAATAAAATGGACATGTGGAGACAACACAAAATTTCAACGGAACTTATGAATAACCCGTACCTTGTTTGCCCACATCAATCCACAAGCATTGCATAGAGTTCTTGGACCTGCTGGTCCCCGACGCATTGCAGGAGTTGAATTTTCGCTAACCCCACAATGTTGACATGTACGTGAGCTACATCTACAGAAAAAGAAATTTATGATAACTACACCAGAATGAAGAAAACAGAGGACGAGAGTTCATTAAAGAATCACCCCAGTTTATGTCATATCTATAGGATTTTATTCAGGAAATATCGAAATACTTGTTAGCGAAATTACTCTTCTATAATCCATCTATAACTGTAGGAAACAGTTTACCAAATTTTTATGATGCAACAGTGACAATACGAAGTGAACAATCAGGTGCATTATGGCTTTCATATTTGGAAAACCACATCATTCCAAATAACCAACTTTCTCTAGATGAGAAAAATTCAGTATGTGGACTTTTAAAATAGTCAGGATTGCTGGTGCTAAGTGAACTGATATATGTATAACTTCAGCATCGAAGTTTAGCATGTTGAGCAATATAGAGTATGCTAACGGGTTCTGAAGAAATAAGATGCAGAAGTTAGAAGTTTAATGCACATTAGTGATTGCCCTGCAGGTGAAATCTGAGACAATCAAAATAAATAGAAAAGCAAAATGAAGAAAGCGTAACAAAATAGCTACTAGCATGTTATAAAAGGCTCCATACTTACACCGGTTCTTGTTGAGGTGTGCTATTGCTCGAACCCAAATTGTCATCAGATGTTTGGCAAGTATCGTTTACAGCGGCAAATTGGCCGTTTTTCCGATGCATCCTGACAGATATTCAATCAGACTAAAGAATTCATTAACTGTACCAGCATGAACGACAAAACTTCACTACTGGTTACGCACACGTCATTGTAGCCTCTCAAACTATTCATTTATACTTGGCTAACAATACTGAAACTGAATTCAGCAATTACCATGTTCATATTTTCTCTTCCCGTTATTTTTCAACCATATTAACTCTTTATCAAGTATTTCTTCTCCAAGCAAAATCACACCAACCTTGCCATAGGGAAAATTTCATGTATACCTTCAGTATGTACTATGTAATATTATGCAAAATTGGGACGAATTTTCGAGTTCCAAACAGAGACTACCTTTGAGCGACTTCTTTTCGGCAAGAGTACCTAATCTTCTTCTCAAAACTTCTCTCCTTCCGTTTCTCACGGAATCTCTCTAATGATGCAAGCCTCCTAGAAACATTAGGCCGACTCGAAACATCATTCACAGCCTGCAGCCCATTTCACACACGAACATCACAAACTCATCTAATCAAAGTCGAATTTCCGACCATAACTAAAATGACCGAAGTATCCTTAGCAAGCCATACCCGAAATTTTACCGTAAATATACCTTATCATTCACTTGTGACAGAAATTCAGAACTGGGGATACTGTTTGGTGTCTCCCGACCTCCCAATAGCAACAGCACTTCTTGCAACTACAACGTGAATACATACATGATCACTGTTCATGATTCGGCGCATCAATCAGTAAAAAATAATCACCACACTTAATCAACAACTCCCATATTCATTGATTTTGATTGCAACTAACAGTACCACAAAAAAAAAAAGCATTTCATAACTATTTCAATTCAAACAGCAGAACGAAAACCGTCAACTAATTGGGAATTTCCAGGAACCGATACCGAAAATCGAAAACCACACATAATATTAGCAAACAAAAATTAATTAATTAAAAAAAAAAAAAAAAAAAACCTTTTCCGGAGTGACAGCAGGAAACACATATACTTCGCCTTCGAAAGAAATGGAAAGCTCACTAGTCCTGGACGGAAACGCCATTTCATCGGCGCCGCTCATCATCGTCTCATCGCCGCCGCTGACGTCATCGGCGTCGAATCCTCCGCGGCCGTCATGAACTCTTACAGGCACGTTCGCGTAATCAAACGGCCTCCCCTTCACAGCATCCATGAGCGGTGTGGCTCCACAGAGGCGAAAACGGGAAGAGAGAGAGAGAGAGAGAGAGAGAGAGAGAGAGAGAATCAAAACCCTAGCCCTAACGAAGATGGCGTGTGTGGTGTTTGCGGATGCATTTTTTGATTTATGAGGAATATATAGTGTGATTAAGGGGAGTTAATTAGTGGCGATTATGGAAATAATTAGTGGGTGATTGGTGTTTTTGAGCTGTGGGAAATGGATAATGAATAATGAATAATAAAGAGGAGAAAAGTGGGAATCATGGGATAGAGCTAAAAATGGGGTCAATTACATATATGGCGTAGAAGCCAATTTGATTTACACAAATGGTGTACTTTTTTTCTTGCTTATAAAATTGGAGTAAATCACATTTGCTAGAGGCGATTTTTGACTTCTTGGTAATTGTGCAGTAATTGTCAGCCTACCTTATTACTTATCATATGTTTATTTATTCATTTTCTGAAAATGGGGCTACTTTGATAATTTGGAATAGTTTTTTTCTCTTATTTTGTTTTTCTCAAACACCATTTTTATTTTTTATTTTTGTTTCTTTTTAATTTGAAACAAAAAATCAAATGCGTAAAATATTTTTAACGAAAATTTTGTTTGAATTAAAATATTTTTTAATTATTATATTTTAGTTCTTTTAAGTTATTTAAAAATAATCTAAACTGACATATATAATTAGGGGTGGAAATTGGAACGGAATTTCCGAATTCCGCCAATTCCGATCCGAAAATATCCGAATTTAGAACACTTTTTTTCATACCAATTTCCGATATTCCGATTTCCGATTTTTCCGATTATTTTTGGAACGGAATTGGAATTACATATAAAATTATTGGAAATTCCGATTTCCGATCCAATTTTATTTCCGAAATATATATATACTATTGTTTTTCTATTCGTGTTTTGCAAGAACTATGTTTGCTTATTGTATTGTTTTTACAAGAGTTTACATTTCATCTTATTGACATTTGTTTTGGATTCTTGTCTTTTGCCGGAAAATTACGAAAATATTGAAAAACAATTCTAAAAATTAAGAATTAATGCAATTTCCGAAAATTCGGTGGCAGTGTTGTTCAACATTGAGCTCATGCCCGAGTAGGTAAAAGAATTGTATGCCCATTGGGTTGGCCTAATTAGGCATATCATGTATTTAAACTAAGCCGGAGGTTGATCTGACGGAAACTCCTCCGACGCTTTGTCAGACGTGCGGATAGTGAGAATAGTCCAGAGAATACAGGTAGTATGGCTCAGATAATAAGATGTACCTTAAGGAACGAGTTCAAACTTTTATTTACAACTCATTGATTGGGCTGAAGTTTAATTAGTTGAGATTGTCGGGCCAAAACCTTATTTGAAGGTGATTGGTCTTCGGTGGCAGTGTTGTTCAACATTGAGCTCATGGCCGAGTAGGTAAAAGAATTGTATGCCCATTGGGTTGGCCCAATTAGGCATATCATGTATTTAAACTAAGCCGGAGGTTGATCTGACGGAAACTCCTCTGACGCTCAAGTCAGACGTGCGGATAGTGAGAATAGTCCAGAGAATACAGTTGGTAGTATTGCTCACATAATAAGACGTACCTTAAAGAACGAGTTCAAACTTTTATTTACAACTCATTGATTGAGCTGAAGTTTAATTAGTTGAGATTGTCGGGCCAAAACCTTATTTGAAGGTGATTGGCCTTCGGTGGCAGTGCTCTTCAACATTGAGCTCGTGCCTCAGTAGGTAAAAGAATTGTATGTCCATTGGGTTGGCTCAATTAGGCATATCATGTATTTAACCCTAAAACTGAACATGTCTCACCTGGTCGTCTATTTGTACGAATCAAATTTAGTTGTATGTAATTGAATATTATGAAATTTGTTTATTTTGTGTTTATTTTTAGTTAAATTAAATGTACGTTAAAATTTATATTTATTGTGTAATTTTAATTCGCTATTATATAAATATTATAAATAAATTAAAGCAAAAAACTAAATGGAGATTTAAAAATGTAAGAAACGAAAAGAAATTATAAACCATAAAATGTTAAAAAAGTAATGAAGTAGGTACCATTAATGTACACTTTATTTAAAAAATTAAGTTGAATTGTTGTACAATTGGAAAATGTATTTAATAAAATAGTGAAATCGCCTCTAGCATAAACGATTTGTGTTGCAGATGACTTTTAAATGTCAGAAGTCGCCAGTGGTAAATGTGATTTACAGTTTTACACCATTCTTATGAACTATGTAAAAAATACACCATTCATGTAAACCAATTCTACTATTACACCATTTATGTAATTGACCCGCTAAAAATGGTTAAGTGTGAGTTGGGATTTTGTGGCAGAGAAAATCAGAGCCGTCAATCACGTTATGTATGGTGATGGAGAGTGGGGCCCAGTCAATGTTTTTTTTTTTTTTTTTTTTTTAGTCATGCATTAAACTCAATCAAATCATGTAACTATTAGAGGGATTTAGCTCGTAAATTGAATAAATCGGCATGCTTAATTTATGCCCCATTTTCGCGTTATTGTAACTTCGTTTATTTACATTGCTACCATTTTAGTTATATGTCCCCTATTTGAAACAATGGACGTATATGATAATAGTCAGTAACCAACGATTAAGGTGCTAGGATGTTGTCGTCATTATAATCATCAGTTTTTTGTCATTACAATAAAAAATAATGGGACTCTAAAAGAACTTTTTGATAGTCAACAACCACTGATTGAAGTGCTAGGATGTTGTCGCTACTAGAATCATCAGTTTTTTTGTCATTGCAATTAAGAACAATGAGACTCTAAAAGAGCTTTTTAAAGTCAGAAATCACTGATTGAAAGTGCTAGGATTTAGTCGCCACCAGAATCATCGGTCTTTTGTCATTGCAATCAAGAATAATGAGATTCATGAAAGAGTTTTTTGATAGTCAGAAACTACTGATTGAAGTATTAGGATGTTGTCGCCACCAGAATTATTAACATTTTGTCATTGCAATCAAGAATAATGAGACTCGTGAAAGAATTTTTTTCATAGTCAGCAACTACTGATTGAAGTGCTAGGATGTTGTCGCCACCGGAATTATTAACATTTTGTCATTGCAATCAAGAATAATGAGATTCTGAAAGAGTTTTTTTATAGTCAGCAACTAATGATTGAAGTGCTAGGATGTTATCCCACCAGAATTATTAGCATTTTGTTATTGCAATCAAGAATAATCAGTATATGAAAAAGCTTTTTGATGTTGTAGCAGAAAAGTGTGGAGCTACAGATCCAGACTCGTTGGTTTTTTCAGTACCTAGCCCCGCGTGAAAGACTGTATGCATCGGTGACGAGGAACGAAGACGTGCGTACAATGGTGAAAGATGCACATCTTTGACATTATTGTTTCTTAAAAATGCGATATTCATCACCAGCATAATCAACGTGATAAATTTAATAAGTAAAAACCGTGCAATCAGAAAATCGTGAGAGAATCGAAACGGGAAACCCTAGCAGCCCCTCGAAAGGTTTGGATGAACAAAGAAACAAATCAATTTTTATTTTATTTATTTATATCCCAATCTTTATATATTACAACAACAATTGACTAAACTTTTCAGACATCATATCCAGGATTAACTTTCTGTTGAACATCTCCATAACTTTCCAACTCTTCGATATCTTTCGAACTCCCCAAAAACAGGGGAAGTCTTTGGTGCAGCTTAACGGGCTGAAGAGACAGTATCCGAACTTTACCATCGGAGCCTTTGCCGCCAGCTTGCTCCGCTAAGAAGCTGAGCGGATTAGCTTCGTATACGAGTCGAAGATGGTCCCTTGGATTCATTGCGGTTCCACCGTACAAAAGTGTTCGATGAAAATCCGCAACGAGTGAACATATATATCTAGCTGAATATTTTTTGGGATTTTCCCCTCTGCCTTGTCTAACGGTATCAATGTATTTCCTTAAGCCTTCCGGCCAGTCGAAATACCGAGCGTCGTTTACTGAATATATTTGCCCTGTCATCATAACAAAGAAACAAACGTAACTATAAAATGAAAAACAATTTAAATTGATCAAAATTGCATCCATTAAAATACTCTCTCTGTTTCATTTTATCGGCCGTTTAAAGTTTCGGCACAAGTATTATGTAAATTTTAGGAAAAATGCACTTGATGGACTAAAATACCGTTTTTATTAATTCTCTCTCTACTAATTTTATCTTCATTAATTAGGAGTAGCGGTGGAAATTAGAACGAAAGTTCCGAATTTCGCCGATTTTGGAAGAATACTTCTAAATCTGAACCCACAAAGTTCTGATTTCTGATCATTCTAACTTACCGTTTTAATGAAATTGGAATACATACAGTAGAACCTCGATAATTTTATAACCTCGATTAAATAATAGTTTCTCTATGTCCTGACTTGGTGAAAACGTGTTAAAGTGTTAACTCGATAATTTAATAATTCGCTAAATTAATAGAATTTCCCTAGTCCCGATTGTATTAATTTATAGAGGTTTAACCATATTAGATTCTGATTCAGATCCGATTTTCATTTTTCTTTTTTTTTTCCAAAATTCCGACTTTTTTTCCGGTATACGAATTTTCGAATTCCGCCGATTCCGATCCCAAGGTTTCCGATTTTGGGACAAGTTTTTTCATTTTTTTGGGAGTTCCAATTTTTCTGTTCTTTTTTTTTGAACGAAAATGGAATTTTTTTTCCACTCCCCAAGAAAATTGAAATTTTTCTAAAAGTGTTATTTTCGATCCGATCGATGCAATTTCCACCCCTACTTAGGTGCATGAGCACAAAATCGTGGAAACAAAAAAGTAATAAATGCATCATGGAACTCTAAATTGACAGACAATATGAAACAAATAACAAATAAATATCTCTAAAAAACAGACAGATAATTTGAAACGGAGGGAGTATATAACATATCATTACCTCGAGGAGGGATTTTAATGTTCGGATGGGTCAGAATGAAGTCTCCCGTCGATCGATCCAACGTAAACGCATGTGCTCCCGATCCAAAACTAGTGCACATAATCGTAGCCGATGAATAAAGAACGTAGCCCGAGGCGATAAGCTTAGTTCCACTCTGGAGTGAATTAAGCGTCGCCTTCTCCTCCAATGGGAGATGATCGAGTTCCACTAGTCGTTTGTAGATACCGAATATCGTTCCAGTCGGAATAGAGGCATCGATATTTCTAGAACCATCTAGAGGGTCTAAAACAACAACGAATGGGCCGTCGTCCGCTAGCCAAACCGGAGCGTCGTCTTCTTCTGACGCCATTACGCAGACTTTTCCCGAGTTCTTTAAAGATGACAATATAATGTCATTCTGCAAAACAATACGTATAGTCTAATGAATCAGTCTCTATCGTTACTAATGTTTTAGGGGATGAAAGTGTAGGAATAAACTGAAAGTGGGGCAAAATAAAAATTAGAGGTAAGAAATGGGGTGAAACGTGCAAAACACGCGACTTTTCCGTCTAAACTAGCCTCAAATCAAACGGCGGACGAAGTTGATTTTTTTGGGTTAAATTACGGCCAACCTTTTAAGGTAATGCCAAATTACGAAAACCCCTATCTGTTTGGGTAGTTTCAATCATCCCTCAACTATTTATTGTCTTACACTTCCATTGTTACAATGTCAAATTTACCTACAAAATAATGTTGGTTTTCGTGTGAAAATACATAATTGAGGGGTTAGTTGTAATTACCCAAACCAGAAGGATTTTTTTTTTGTAATTTAATGTCAATTTACGTGCTAAATGAAGGGTTGTTTTTTAAAGAAAATACATAATTGAGGGGTTGGTCGTAATTACCCAAATAAGATTTTTTTTTTTTTTAATATGGGTTTACTGCTGGGGTTGACCGTAATTGGCCCTCTACTTTTTTTGGCTACTTTGGGGACTAAAATTGTGAAAATAAATAAATTAGGGACTAAATTTAATTTCCATGTACAATATAGGTACCAAAAGTATAATTATCCCAACATAAAGTAATCAAACGTGGGCCCAGAAACGTACGGCGACGATGTCGAGCGGCTTAGGCTTATCCCTCTCAGCACTGCCGGCGGCGGCGGAACTGGAAGTTTTAGCAAGAGCGGAGTTGAACGGCGAAGCAACAAGAGCAGCAATCTTTCTGCAAGCGTACTCCAAGTGACTGTACAGCACCACCAATTCGTCTCCCACGTTTTCGCCGCCTTTTCCCATATACTCCGTCAGCGTCTGAAACCCAGCGTCGCCGCCGCCGCTACCGTCGGCATCAGCGGCGGTGGCGCCGGCACTGATTTTGAGGCCAGGAAAAGCCATTCTTTCGATGGGCAAAGCGCAAAAATTGAATCTTGGCTGGAAATTGTGAAGATTTGGAGGGAAAATGTTGGGTTTTATAGGGTAATTCGAGATGGGATTCGAGATTACAGTTGCTGAATACATATCTGGTTAATTTGACATTTTTTGAAATTGGGTTTTAGGTTTTTTTTTTTTTTTTTTTTTTTTTTTTCTTGAATTGAAATTCTATCCAATGGGGTAGATTTGTATTTGGGTGGCGGTGTAAGTAGATCTTGATTGGATAAAATTTTATTTTCTTGATTGAGACATTGAGTTCAACTTCGGTAAGAGACTAAGAATTAAGAAATGATTTGCTCCTCGGTCGGTGATCTGAATTACAATCTCGTATAATAGTCTGCAAATCATACGAAAGATAGTTTATTGTGTGTTTCAAGCTCCGTCTAGCAACGATTGACAAGAAAATTTAAATTTGGGTCAATTAACACAGAACATGCTCCAATCGTTAGACCTCCCTTATAGGACCACATGATATGAATTTGAATTCGTTTGTGAATGTTTTATAGCTTAAACTCACAATTTATGATTAATATAATTTATAGCTGTAATATTTGCAAGCTATTAAACGAGATGTGAGGTTCTTCACTATAAAAAAATTGATTTGAAAGTATCACATTCGTTATCTTTTAAAACCTTAGTTCGAATATCAGTTAATTTGAGTTAGGTGAGCTAGGATTAGTTCTTTACGGACTAACTAATTATTTAGTCATTGACATTTTCGGTTCATTAGATCAAATCGGATAATCGATCATGTTAAGTTATGTCTAATTTGTGGCTGTTCCGATCGCAATTCCAAATTACAATTCTCAATTTTTCGAATTTTGTTGGAATGGAATTGAAAATAGCTTTCTCACTAAAAGAAAATGATTTTTTTTCTTCGAAAAATGTCAATTCCAATTCATTCGATCGATTTCCACGCTAATTTGAAGCAAAAGATATTAGGCAATATGAAATATAAAGAACTAAATAAACAAGAATCAACACACTTGTTCAAAGTTCAAACATCTCAATCAAAGCACATCCAAATTCAAACCACAACCAACATTTTATTTCAATTGTGACAGAAATAAAAAAATATTCAGCAAATATATATATATATATATATATATATATATATATATATATATATATATATATATATATATATATATATATATATATATATATATTTCTTTTTTGCTTCTTGTCAAATTCACCCTTTAATCTCCTTTCAAGAGCTCTTCTTATTCGAAAATGGATCACAAACGACTTGAGGTTCGAAATCGGGCTTCAAATAACGAGCAAGCAAATCGGCATAAATATCGTATCTAGCTGTCATTCGAAATCCCCACTTATCTTTGATTTGGCGACATAAGTTGAGATCAACTTCCGATATCAATAAACCGTCTCTGTGGCGCGATAGAGATGGGGTGCAAGATGCATCGGGTGCGGATACATGGGTCGACCCGTAAAAATGCCCGAAATCCGCATGTTGTGGTTTTCCGTCTCCCGATGTGAATGGATTCGGGAAGATTTCGGTCCCCACGCGATTGATCGAACAAACGAAGTAACTGTTTGCTATAGCTGCATTACGAGCCTGCAGCAAAAGTAGTGTTATGCAATTAAGTGAAATTTGAGAGCGTGAAATTATGATGAAATAATATTTTCGGAAGAAACAAAGACTACTTTCGATTTTTTTTTTTTTTTTTTGGAAAAATCGGGAATTGGAATTTTAAAACATCTGAATAAAAAAATTTGTTCTGAGTTGCGCATTTTCAGATAGGAACTACCGAGATTTGGAAATGTTGTTACGACTTCTACTATAATAAGACCTCGTTTGGTTGGTAAGATTAGCCATTATTACTTAAATAATCGGCGGAATTCGAAAACTCAGTTCCAATTTTCACCCCCATAATGCACAAGGCAACTAACATACAAGTCGAACAATACACACACACACGCACATTTTAAAAACATACCAAATAATCGAGTAAATCAAACTCAAGGGCAAAAAGGTAATTACCTCAATCGGCCACATCGGTTCGCTCAATTCACCGACAGTCGCCGAAGGATTGAAAACAATTTCAGCACCATTTAACCCGAAAGCCAACCAATTCAAAGGATGGTGTCTCCCGTAACATATATTAACGGCCATTTTTCCAAACACCGTCTCAAATACGGGATGCCCCGTATTACCCTCCATATAGTACGTACTTTCATTAAAGTCCCCAACTCTAGGTATATGATTCTACAAATTCCGTTACATTCTACGTTAGTAGTCGTAATACTAATTGCAATATTGCATTTGGCACCCCTGTAGTTTCTCTAATTGTTAAAAAACTCCCCTATGATTCAATTTTTTTTCGCAGACAATCCCTTTAATACTAACTTTTAGGGGGGTGTCTGCTAACAAAAATATATTATAGGGGATTCTGGCAAATATTTTTAACAGTGGATTTTTTTAACAATTCGATATAATACAGGGGGTACTAAAGGCAATAAAACGCATCCGTAAATACTCGGAAAAAAAAAATCAAACTTAAGCTATCTTTACATAATTACATTACCTTTCTGTGCTTTCCGATTATATTACCGTGATTTCCGATTATTACAGCAGTGTTCCAAAGAATCTCGCCATGTTTCAAATCCCGTTCGAGAATAGGACTTATTATAACCATATTGTATTTCCGTGCAAATTCTTGAAGAAACTGCGTTGATTCTCCATCGATCGGCTCAGCAAATTCGCACCATTTCTTCTCGCGTGTGCAAAATGCAAATGGCATCGTCCACGCCTCCTGCATATAAAACAATTTATTTATTTTATTTTTGAAATAAAATATAAAAATATTCATTCCTATACGATATAGACGAATTAAATACCTGTAAACATAGTATATTGACTCTTGAAGCTCCTGCAGCTTCGATTATCGGTTTTAATTTGTGAAAAATGGCCGTTTTTTGGTCCGAAAACGGGGCTGTTGTCGGAAGAGCAATTGAGTTCTGAATGAGACCGACCCTCACAATACGAGGTTGTCTTAGCGTTCCTTTTCGGCATGAAATGAAAACGCCTGCATGGGAAAACGCATGAGCAAAAACATTCATATTCAGATGCTTTGCTAGCCTAGTTGAAAGGCCTGAAAATAATCGGTGTAGTATAAATAAAAATTTAAGCCTCAATATTTATTATCTGTCGTTTTTAGAGTTTCGATAATGCATTAAATGCATTTCTTCCTGTTTTACCCTTATTAATCCAGCTTTGTTGATCATGAACTAAAGGTTATTTTAGTCCTTTCTACACATCTTTCCTAAAATTCAACAACATATGTGTAAAAACCTTAAACGACACAAATATTATGAATCGGGTGGAGTAGATTTTTGTTATATAACTTTTCATTAGTTACTAGCAACGTAACTCGTAACAATCAAGAAACCGATCGAATCGAATGAAAATTGAAAGGTAATAATAAGCTTGTATGTAATGGTAAGAGAAGATGCTAATCTTTATTTACCTGAAGATCGAAATCGTGTTTTGAAGAAAGAGATTTTGCGGGTTCGGCAATGGTGATGGTATCGAGTGCTCGTCCACAGTTTAGGCCGATAAGTAATCGGCTTACTTCCTGCAACAAAAAATGGTACAAAAATCACAATCCAACTTATACGGTGCACAAAAGAGAGCAGATGATAGTATAAAGTGTAAATTACGGCCAACCCCTGAAATAATGTCAAATTACTAAAAGACCCCTCATATTTGGGTAATTACAATCACCTCCTTAACTATGAATCTTCTTACACGTTCACCCTTATGGTGTCAAATTTAACAGAATATTCTAGATTCCGTGGAATGTTCTACTGGTTTTGAACAAAAATGCAGTTTATGATGTAGCACAATCTGATATTTACAAGCAAAGAGACACATCTTATAATCATCTTGTTTCAAAATGTGGCGTTCGAATGAGGTAAAATGGGTACAAAGTACTGGAGAATAATCCACGTAATCTAGAAGATTCCAGTACATCTGACACCACAAGGATGGCTATGTAAGAAGATTAATAATTGAGGGGTGGTTGTAATTACCCATAATTTGGGGGATTTTTTCGTAATTTAACTTTACCTCAGGGAGGTAGTTGTAATTATCCAAAAAAAATGAAGATAATAAAAAGGTGACCTGGAAAAGCTGTGGGGGCAGTGTGGATTGGAGGAGTTTGTGAAGAGAATCAAACCCACAAATGGAAGCATCTTTGGGGGTATCTTCTTCTTCTGGTTTTCCATTTTCTGGGGCAATTTCGTCTTTTTGCTTCTCCTCCATTTTTCTCTCTTCCTGTGTTCGGTGGAGAAGTGATCGAATGTGAATTTTTAATTTGAGGAAGATGATACGAAAATATTATTTATATAGGATTCCCATTTGGTATTTGTTACCAGATCCACGTCAGCATTCCTTAAAAAAAACCAATCCCATTAATAAAGTTTAATTTTTTTATTAATTAATTGATGCTTTTACGTTTAATATTCAATTATTGCAAGCTTTTTAACGATAATGGAATTATTGTACATGCACATTGCTTTTTTTTTTTTAATTATTCCTTGTACTTTGTATTTTGTATTTTAGCATGAATTATGAATGAACTTTTATTTATTAGTAGTTTTTCTAAATAAATAAATAAAAGTATTGGTATAGTTGCTAGGCTTACATCTCAATAATAGTACTATAGTTGTATTTCATCATTTAACGGACACGTAAACGACGGCATGTTCGAAAAATGGGGATACTGGAACTTAAGGGGAACGCATAATTATAAAAAAATATAGGGGTATATTTATAAATATGTTACATAAACATTTATAAGATTTTATTTATATATACTTCCGTACAATATATTCAAAATAAATATTAGTATCAACTATCAATTTGCAATTCATCATTACATCATGTAAATAAGTAGGTAAGCAATAAAAATATTTGAAAATTTGCTATTAAAGCATGTTTTTAACTTTGCAGACATTGCAAATGACCTATAAGGTGTCCGACAGGCGTCCCCGGCCGTCCTACACGAAACGTATTTGAAATGCAGATACGTTAAGAAGTTAAAGTTTCCGTACCGCATAACATTTAACTATTTAAGTACGTTCACAACAAATTACTATACTGGTGAAATATGACGGGTACCCCCATAAGAAAGCCCGAAGAAATATGCAGAATAAGTGCATTATTATGAAACACAAATACATATACAAAATTAATATTTACGTGCAGTGTACACTTCATCGGGTGTAACATATAGTAAGATTCAAATGATGGATACAACGTGTTACACGAAAAGCCGGGAAAAATCAATCGTAAGAGTTAAATAGCATAATAGCATTTGATTCGGGATTCGGAAACGATAACATCAATCAATCAACATAAATTGAATATAAGTGAATGGTACTTCACTTATAAAAATGGATGGAGAAATTATTGCTAAAAATTAAACCATCTTTGTTTGTTCCTTTCCGATGAAGACCGGTTTTGCGAATACTCGGAGAGGCCTCGTCTCAAAGCGACTAAATTCACACCGTTGTCCACCAATATGCTTGTAACACCCATTTTCGAAACCTATATATAAAAATAAATTAAAAAATCGACAATATTAATACAGTATAAGTATATAACAAACACGAGAGGAGATCTTACTGTTACAATATTACGATCTTCGTCGTCGAAAAAGAGCATTTCATTGTACGGAACACCAGTCGTATTATTTATTTTCTGAAAATGATCCGTCTTGTGTGTCCAGCTCGCAAATATCTCCTGAAAAAAATGTTTCGAAAAATATTAAACACGATTTTTTTTTCTCAATCGATATCTAAGAAGCTTCTGTACAGAAAGATATCATATATATATGGAGAACAAAAAATCGAGGGTGAAGGTTTCTTTGAATGCCTCTCTTGCTGATTTTCGCTGAATCCGATCCGAAAATTTTCAATTTTGGAACAATATTTTCGTTCCACATTCCGATGTTCGATTTTTCTGAATCTTTTTGGATCGGAATTGGAATGTATATGAAATTCCGATTTTCGATCCAATTTTAGTTTCCGAAAATAATTAAAAATTCCGATTCTTTTCCTGGATATTACACTTATAATATCAAAATATTATTATGTATGTTATATTTTAGGTGACTGAAAATTGGAAATTTTTGAATTCCGCCGATTTAGATCAGTAAATTTTCAAATTTGGAACAAGATTTTTCGTTCAAATCTTTGAAATTCTGATTTCCGATTTTTGGGGGGAGCGAAATTGGATTGAGTTTTTCACTTCCGAAAAAGAATCATTTTTTTTCTTCTGAAAGTGCTAATTCTGATTCGATCCTTTCGATTTCTATCCTTAGCTAGAACCAAAGGCGGTTGACGACTATAATTTGATGCTATTATTCACACAAACCACGACAATTTTCAACGGAAGGCAAACGTGCATATACCCAAATTGTCCAAAGAACAAACTTCTTACTAATATCGAGCCATTTGAAATCATTCCCTCAAATCCAAATCGTTCAATTCAAATGCATAAGAAATAGATTAGGCGAATACGGTTAGCTAACCTGAGCGACAAACATCGATTTGATCCCCAATTTCTCGAGGAAAGATTCGGCAACATCGAGAGTCGGCGATCTTGAGGCAATAGCGATGTCGACACCTTTATCCTTGAGAGCACACAATATGCCTTTGGCGTGAGGGAATAATGACGGCGTGTCATACTTAGTGAGGCAGTCACTGGTTGAAGTAGAAATTAAAACAAAGGTTTCACCACTGTGTTATAAGTAATTCCGAAAAAACAATCAAACAAAATCGAAAGAAAAAAAACAAGTATTCGATATGAAATATGATAAACAAAATACTATAATCTTGTCATCGTAAATTTTAAAGTTTTTTACGTCCTTAATCGAATTTGAGATTCGGTTTTCGCCATTTTTTGTCACTACGGAGAGGAAAAAAATTAGGCGTGTAAATCGGACGGATTGGATTGGAATTAGCCCTTTCGGAAAAATTACGACAATTTTCTGAAGTGAAAAACTAGTTCCAATTCCGTTCCAAGAAAAATCGGAAATCGAAATTTCAGAAATTGGAACGAAAAAACTTGTACCAAAATCGGAAAATTTTGGATCAGAATCGGCGGAATTAGGAGTTTTCCTATTTTGCTCACCTTAAATATAAAGTACATATAATAATATTGGTATTTTAATTGTAATATTCGGAAGAAAAAAAATCAGAATTTTTGGAATTATTTTCCGAACTATAATCGGATCGGAAATCGGTATCTCATTTATTCCAATTCCAATCCAAATAATTTCGTTAAAATCGGAAGTCGGAATTTCAGAATTCGGATTGAAAAATATTGTTCCATAATCGGAAAATTTCGGATAGAAATCGGCGGAAATAGTAAATTTCGTTCCAATTTTCCCCCCTAAAAAATATTCACCCAACTAAAACCTAAAAACTGCTAAAGCTAAAAAAACACCAGGATGTTCTACGATACACGTGTATAGATACATACATACAACTTTACACACATACAACAGCGTGTGTGAATCAAATGTGAAAACTATCATCAAAGATAAAATGAAAGAATTTGAAAGAAAGATAAGTTAATTTGAGAGAGAGAGAGAGAGAGAGAGAGAGAGAGAGAGAGAGAGAGGTGTATATACCAGTAGAAGGGCCAGAGAGTGTAGTCGAGATCGAAGACAACGAGGCGAGGTAGCACTTGAAATTCACTCAGCATCTCCATTGCCTCCTTCTTCACCCCATCGTCGTCTTCCATCTCTCTCTCTCTCTCTCTCTCTCTCTCTGCAACTCTCTCTCTCTCTCTCTATCTGCAAATTTGAGGCAGTAATGAGGAATGTGTACACAACAATTCAGAAAATAATTTTTGGGAATGTGTCTCGGATTTGACTTTGACCAATTCAACGACCTAACAACTGAAAAGTAGAAAAGTATTTGAAGAAAATGTCTGGGATTTGAACTTGATCGATTCGTCTCTCAAAAAATAAAAAATAATTAATAATAAAATAATAAAAAGAAATATAAATAAATAAAAGAAAAAATATGAAGGGGCATTCCGAGAATCGAACTCGGGACCTCTCGCACCCAAAGCGAGAATCATACCACTAGACCAAATGCCCACTTACAGGCTGTGTTTGTTTATAGAAACATTTTACACACTTATCGTCACTTGTGTTATTTTACCTGCTCTAATTTGATAAAGAATGTATTTTTTCGCTGATGAATTCAGTGTTCTTAAACCCAAAATACATAAATGGTAGAAACAAAAATAGCAAAACAGTCTAGACAAAAGAAATTCCCCTCCGAATGACTCGATACTTCTCAAGTTGTGCGTGTTGTTGTTTGTATTATCTATAGAGATCTTAGAGCATCTCCGATCATAGAACGATGAAAACTAGAACGTTACATGTATTGTAACTAATGAGTAATAGTTTCACAATTCACTTACTAATTCATTTCGATCGTATCATCTATATATAAATTACGTATATCTATACATTTTTTTCTCGAGCACTAGTACTCAAATTTCGTTTTAATGACATAATTAATTTCTTACTGCTGCTATAGTCAAAATAAGAGATTGAAAATAGTCTCTTGTGGTTTGCGAGCTATTGCAAGAGCATAGTTATAACTTTTTCTTGTTAATTAAAAAGGAAAAAAAGAAAAAAAAAATGAAAAATAGAGAATATAAACAAGAAAACGACACTCTTCGAATGCAGAAAAAAAAAATTCAGTACTTTCATTACACTAACTCAGAAAACTACGATAAATTTCTTGCAAAGGGTGGTTGTGGGATTATGCATTCTACAAAATCTCCGAACAACAAACACCCACCGACGAGATGAAATTCAAAAACAATTACGTTCTTCTTATAATAGCAAAACAAACTACAAAAGTCGAAACCGAAACGGAAGGAAAAAAAAAAGCTTCAAAAAGTTGGTATTCGAAATTCTATGCGAGGGAGAGCTTATTGTTCTGTTCCGGCACTTGCTTCACTCAGATCAACCGACAAATTAAGAACCTAAACCGAATACCAAACAAAAAAATAAAGACGGGTTAAATCGAATTATAAATAATCTTCGTAATTACAAATCACATAAAAAAAAAACTTAAAAGCTTAAAAAACATTCACTTAATTACCTTTCCAGTTATCTTAGTGTACATAGCCAACACATCTGTTACGGTGGACTCAAAGTGCGTCGTTGCGTCATAACTCTGCGTACCATAAGACCGTTACACGAATATATATATATATATATATATATATATATATATATATATATATATATATATATATATATATATATATATATATATATATATATATATATATATATATATATATATATATATATAGTACTACACTTCTTGAAAAATAACAATACTCGATTTTTGAGAAATGGTGGGGGGCATGGCCCCCCTGTGGCTTTGTGCTGACTCTGCCACTGAATTCTGATAAATAATGGATAAAAATAAAACTTACCGTAGATATATAACAATGGTCAACATCAGTATCGTTAGTGGGTACAAATCTATCGTAAGTTTCGTAAAATATCTCGTCGACCGGTCCAAGAAGGTCAACCCCGGGCTTAAGCTCAACCTCGGGATTGTCAGTCTCAGCTTCAGTCAAAACGAATGCTATATATTTCCCTCTCGGCGCCACATTGTGTGCATAAGAGCAGCAGAACAAATACCTATCGATATAAAACCCTCGTTTCAGAATTATGATATGACTTGATACATAACATTCTCAAATGAAGTCTTAGGCCTCGTTTGGTTCCTAAGATAAGATTATACGAAACTAAATAATCTAATGAAAACCCAATTGTATTAGTGCACCATGGGAGGTCCGATCAAGAATCTTCCAAGAAATTATTGGGTTTACCAAAAATCGAACAAAGTCCAATTATTCAATTAACCATGGCTAATCTTCCCAACCAAATGAGGCCTTACAGAAATAACAACATATGTAAACTTACATATCCGATTTACGACCAAGTTGCTTCTGAGGGAGAATAACTTGAGCCGAGTGAGACTCTTTTGTGTCCGGAATCGGGTGGCTCATTATACATATCGCACGAGCAACTTTCCCAACCGGCTGGACCTGCAATAATTATTTATTAATTAATTAAAAAAAATTCCAATAAGAAAAAAAATCGAGAAATCGAACATATAAATTCAGTTAACCTTATCCGGTAAATACGACGGATCGCATACAACTTTCTTGCATTTAGCAGTTTCTCCTTCAGATGTTACTCCGATTGCTTTTCCATTTTCATCAAACTCCACCTTTCCGTAAAATCGTAATTTTAGCATTTATTTAACACTGTCTAAAAAAAATTTACGTAACCTCAAAAATTTTAACCTTGCAATCCGGCTTGTTTAGCATGTAGGTCCCACCATAAACGGCACTCAGTCGTGCAAACGCCTGTTAATTAACGCATCATAGTAATTAAACGATCAAATCAAATATTCGGACACTTTTAAAAAAAATGTTTTATAAATAGAAACAAACAAACCTGAGGCAATTCTCCGAGCCCGTACAATGGATATATGTACGGAGATCCCGATTGAAACCTTGCTAACGATTCCGCATAGAGCTGTTTAAAAAAAAAAAGAAAAATATATATTACTTTATTAACATTAATTTTTGTCTTAAATATATATATATTAAAATAAAAAATCGTTACCTTCATTCGCTTCACAAAATCGATAGCTGGCTGGTCCAAGTAACTATCGTTGGTATGCAGCGCCAAAGCGTGGCCTATAAAATCGACTGTGTCGTCTTCCAATTCATATTTTCTGCATTGAGAAATATGCTATTATTCCTATATATTAATTAATAAATGTGGTAAATTAAATACGAGAAACTAACGCGATGAGTTCTTTTCCGGTGATTGTGTCCAAATTCATGCCGGCGTGAGTTTTGGGATCACTCTCTTCAAAGTCTTGAACAAAGACGAAGAATTTTCGAGCACGGCGCTTTTCGAATAGCCCCATTAGTGGGGATTTCAGCGCTTCAACATCAGTTGCCGGAACCTTGTAGATCTATATAAATATTTATATATATATTTTTTTCAAGAAATGTAAGAAGATTTATAAGACAAAAAATAAAATTAAAAAATAAAATATAAAAATCGTACCTTTCCTTTATTGTAGACGAAACTACCGTCTACGGCCTTGAAGTTGAGGTACTTGGTCACGTTTGCATGAATGAGCACACGTACCAAAGTTCCGTTTGCCATCATGAACTATATAAAAACAGATTGAATAAAATTTCAAGAACACCGATTTTAATGGAAAAACAAAATCGAATTTCACATAATTTGGAAGATATTACTAACAATATATATGTATATATATGTATATATATATATATATGTATATACCTTTGGAATCATATCAACATTGTACTCTCTGCTTGCGCCTAATTGCTCGGGTGGTTGATCATCTCCCCTTAAGCGCTTCCATAGCTAGAGAAACGAAGACGAAGTTATTATAAAAAAAATGAAAAATTCAGAAACTTGATTAATGCATAGTTTGTTATTTCTTTGCATTACCTGAGTCAAATTGAGAGAGCTGGATTCTCCTCCATAGTAGTCATTTTTGTCCATGTGTAGTACCTGTTTTTCTCGAGAAAAAAACGGATTAAAAATTGAGAATTTTGAATCTTTATTATTCTCGATGAATTCTAAGGAAATATTTAATCGAACACGAATGCTCTGACACGAGGCGAATGATTTAATATTTATATATCCAAATTTCAATACATAAAGCCATTTTCTTTTAGAGAAAACCTATAAGAGATCATAATATCTTTTAATCAAATGAGTGACAAACATTTCTTCCCTCAAAAAGAAAAAGAAAAGGTGCAAGTGTGAAAAACTAAATCCAGAAGAAATCGGGTAAACAAAACATGAACCGATCCTCAGATCCAGTGGCAGAGCTAGCATAGGACCAGAGGGTTCACGCCCCCTCCAACAATTCTCGAATGCAAAAAATTCGTGTATAATTAGTATAATCGACCTCCCTCGTAAAAGTTTTAATGCATTTCTCGCCGCAAACTTAAAATACTTAAAATCCTGACTCTGATAGTATTCATATCCTAATTTACAAAGTAAATAATATAAATCACCCAAAAGATAAAAGTATAAGTGTGAAAAATATAAGTGTGAAAAATTAAATCCATAACAAATTGCATAACCAAAGCATGAATTGATTATATATATATATATATATATATATATATATATATATAGGCTCATAGAATCAGCACTCCAAGAACTGTCCAGAAGGTGGCCATGGCCCCCACAACAATTCTTGAATCCTTATTTTGATGTACACATTAATAAATAAATAAAAAACCGTGTAGAATTTTAGTATTGTCGCCCCCCACATAAAAAAATTAATGCATTTTTGGCCGGTGGACTTAAAATTCTGACTCCACTAGCTAGTATTCAGATCATAATTTACTAAAAACCACATAAATAATATAAATCAATCAAAAAAAACAAAAAAGGAAAAGAAAAAAAAAAAAAGAAATTACTTTAAGACCATCAACAGAGAGGAGACCACTGAGAATGCATTCTTTGAGACCAGTGCCGAGAACAATCACATCGTACTCTTCATCCATGGCGGCGCCGCTGCTTGTCTCAACTTTTTTTTTTTTTTTAACTTATTTCTTTCACACTTGATTAAAAAAAATTAATTGGGGAAAAGAAATGTGATCTGGAAAAATAGAGAAGGAAGTGTAATTAGGGTAACAGAAGAGATTATTAAAAGGGAAGAAAACGAATAGCGCGGGAGATTTCTTAGCAAAGGAGGGAACGGGTCTTGAGCTGATGGATGGATGGATGGTTATTATTTTTTTATTATTTTTTAACCGTTAATTATAATTAGACATTAGCAGTTTTGGTTTACTGCCGTTAATCTCGTTAACGTGTACTACTAACATTCACCCGTCGGTTATTATGCTTTTTTTTTCTCTTTAATTTTGATGAAGGAATTTACAAAATAAAAATATATGCATAAAAAAACAGAATAAGACCATTTTGATGAATACACTATGTCGTTTTACAATAAATTTACATAAATAATTACCCCACTAACCACACATATGCATGGGTGTGTATGTTATCACGTGTAAGTTAATGGAGTAAAACTACATGATGTATTTCACCAGGTGTAGGTTGTACGAAATCATAAATAAACGTGAAGATAATTAATAGATTGAAATAGCAAATTAAATTAGTATAAGTATCAGTATATAATATGTAAGTATTAATATGAGTATGAATATTAGTATTAGTATTACTATTAATATTAATATTAATATCAGTAGTGGTATTAGGTCTCGTTTGCTTACATACATCGGATTAGACCGGGATTGAACGAAATACCTGTTGGTTAACTGATTAATACGTTAATAATATGTTGGGTTTTTAGATTACATGTTGCATTAAATTTGTTAGGTTATGTTATTATATGTGAATTGTCTATGAAGTAATTTATTTAACAAAATTAAGTTATTGTTTTAAACTTTTAAGCATAAAACTGTAATTTTCTGATTTAGTCAACTCCTACAAATTAATCGAATGGTGGAGAGATGTTACTAATTTCATGATATAGTAGCACTTAATTGCAGACTTTAGTAGCGGACTTGAGTAATGTTGAATCATAACAACCAAACATCTACAATCTAATGGGAGAATTACACTTTTGGTCCCTTGTGTTTGACCCAATCCCACTTTTGGTCCCCGTTGTTCCGAAGTTAACAAAGTTCACCTCTAAGATTCAATTTTAAAAACTTCCGGTCTCTGCCGTTACATAACATTAGCAATTAACGAAAAATACTATTTTGGGGCCAAAATTGAAATTTAAAATGAAATTTGTTTTCTCTCTTCATGAGAGGCGTCTTTTCTCTCATGATGAGAGGCAGATCTATTTTTCTGGTTCGTCATTCCCTTTTTCTTTTGTGTTGATTCTCACCTTCTCGGAAATTCATTCAGATTTGATTGTACGAATTATTTCAAGGGTGCTGCTTCGGAATATATTTCATACAGATCTGATATTGCTAGTTAGGTTTTGTTACTTGGGTTTATTTTGTTGTGACGGCTAGGGCATCGCAACACACCATGAATTGCCTCGTCTGGAACTGTCGAGGGTTGGGGGGGCCTCGAACGCTGCGTACACTCGGCGATCTGATCCGCGCCAATAACGCTCAAATTATCTTTTTGTCAGAGACAAAGTTATCTACTCGAAATTTTGAGTTGGTAACGAAAAAACTTGGTCTTCAAGGAATAGCAGTGGGAGCGAGAGGTGCATCGGGGGGTCTTGGTCTTCTTTGGACGAGGGATATCACAGTGGTTCTTCAAAGCTTTTCACAAAATCATATTGACGTTCACGTCTATGATGATGCGGCGAATAATGAGTGGAGATTTACGGGTTTCTATGGTGACCCAAACGAGATGGAGAGACATAAGTCGTGGAGTTTGTTACGAAAGCTAGCAACTCTATCAAACAAGCCTTGGTTGTGTGCCGGTGATTTCAATGCTATTCTTGCAAGTTTAGAAAAAAATGGAGGCAGACCGGCTTCTTTTCGTGAAATCCATGAGTTTAGTACGTGTCTCTACGAATCGGAGTTGATGGATTTGGGATTTTCAGGCTTTCCATTTACCTGGACCAACAATAGAAAATCCCCGGATACAATAAGAGAGCGTATTGATCGGGCTTGCGCTAACGATGAATGGAAGAACAAGTTTCCTAATTATAGAGTGATACATCTTGATGCTCTCAATTCAGATCACTTGCCGATTCGAATTGATCTAAATCACAGTAGCCGAGGAGTTAGTAGTTGGAGACGCCGCGGTTTTAAGTTTGAAGCTATGTGGTTGAAGACACCGGATTGCGCAAAAGTCGTCGAAGAAAACTGGATGTCAAACACACCTCTAAATGAACAATATGGTCATTGGAATAAGCTGGAGCAGTGTAAACAGGGATTGATGTGCTGGAGTAAACAATATTTTGGAGGTGTGGTTAAACGAATTGATAGATTAAAGGAGAAAATATATATGCTTAAGAAAGAGATTCTTACGGAAGATACAAGTCAGCAAATTAAAGGGCTCTCATCTGAGCTCGATGCCTTGCTAGATAAGGAAGAAATGATGTGGAGACAAAGAGCCAAAGCACACTGGATAAAAGAGGGAGATAAAAATACGAAATTCTTCCATGCTAAGGCATCTTCACGAAAAAGAAAAAATACAATCTTGGGGCTTAGAGACTCGACCGGGGAATGGTGCGAAGATGATGTTGGTTTGGAGAGTATTGTGACTGAGTATTTTCGGAACATATTTACGTCCAGTAATCCGTCAGAGAAGGTTCTGGATGAGGTTATACAATCTATAGAACCAAGGATAACTACAGTCATGAATGATGAGTTAAATCGGGATTTCACGGCTATGGAAGTAAAGGTGGCACTAGATGGCATGCACCCACTTAAGTCTCCAGGACCAGATGGATTTCCAGCTTTATTTTTTCAACGGTTCTGGAATACAGTAGGGCGAGATGTGACACAATGGGTTTTACGTCTCCTTAACCATAATGAGTTTCCACCCAGCTGCAACTCCACACATATTGTCCTCATACCAAAGTGTACAAATCCCGAAAGAATGGCCCAGTTTCGTCCAATTAGTCTGAGTAATGTGGTATATAAAATAGCCTCTAAAGCTATAACTAATCGTTTAAAGCCATTTATGAACGTGATTATCTCTGATTCACAATCGGCTTTCGTCCCATCTAGGCTAATCTCAGACAATATCCTCGTAGCTTATGAAGTCGCACATTATATGAAACGAAGCCCAGCAGATCATATGGCCATAAAGCTAGACATGAGTAAAGCCTACGATCGAGTAGAGTGGCTTTTCCTCAAAAAGGTCATGTTGCGATTAGGCTTTGATACTCGGTTGGTAGAGCTGATCATGAAGTGTGTGACTACAGTGACATATTCATTTATCTTAAACGGCAAGGTTTTTGGTTCCCTTTCACCGAAACGAGGCATTCGACAAGGGGATCCCATGTCCCCGTATTTGTTTCTCTTCTACACTGAGGCTTTGAGTGCACTATTTCGTCGAGAGGAAAATAATGGTAATTTGCGGGGTCTCGCGGTTTGTAGAGGTGCTCCGAAAGTCTCTCATCTTCTTTTCGCGGATGACACGATGATATTCTGTAGAGCAAATGAACCTTCAGCTATGTGTGTAAAAAATATCCTCCAAATCTATAGAGATGCGTCCGGCCAGGTAGTTAATTTTGATAAATCAAGTATTGTATTTAGCAAGAGCACAAGCAACCATATTATTGACAGAGTTCGTGCGCTATTACCCATGGAAGTGGTGAATAAACACGAGAAGTACCTTGGTTTGCCTGCAGTTGTCGGTAAATCCAAGAGAGAGGTGTTTGCAAATATTCGTGATAAAATTCGCTCACGTCTCCAAGGATGGAAAGAAAAGTGGTTGTCTAAAGGGGGTAAAGAGATTCTTATCAAAGCAGTCGTCCAGGCGATCCCAACCTATGCTATGAGCTGTTTTAAACTCCCAGGTTATCTCACAATGGAACTCGAAAATTATATGGCTAAGTTTTGGTGGGAAAATAAGCACGGGAAAGGGATTCATTGGACAAAGTGGCAGGAGTTGTGCGATAGCAAGCAATCAGGTGGGATTGGGTTTAGAGTGCTGGACGAATTTAATACAGCCCTTCTCGCCAAACAAATATGGCGATTATTAGAGAATCCCGAAAGCTTGTTAGGCCAACTCCTAAAGGCAAGGTATTACCCGAATACAAGTGTACTAGATGCCTCTTTGGGTTCGAATCCTTCGTATACATGGAGAAGCTTATGCAGTTCTATTTACCTAGTCAAAGCCGGCCTTCGTTGGAGAATCGGCAACGGGCGTTCGGTTAATATTTGGAAGGATAAATGGTTGCCGAGAGAAAGTACATTTCAGATTTTCACACCCATTGGTGATAGGGAGCCGGAAATGAAAGTAAATGAACTAATTGACGAGGATACAGGGCTGTGGAAGTCCGACTTAATCCAAGAAATCTTTTTTGAAGACGATTGCAAAGCAATTCTTGCTATTCCTTTGGGTAAGCTAGTGCACTCAGACCGCTATATTTGGCATTATAATCGAAATGGACTATTCTCAGTTCGTAGTGCTTATCATTTGGCTGTTAGAATCCGAAAAAATGGTGGTGGCCAACCTGGTAATAGTTCGAATTCTCACAATGCTCAAGACTGGAAATGGATATGGGCTTTAACTCTACCAAGCAAGATTAAGATTTTTTTATGGAGAGCATGTAAAAATTTGCTGCCTACTTGCACAAATTTGATGAAACGCAAGGTCTTGGAAGTTAATCGTTGTGCTTTTTGTGATGAAATGGGAGAAGATGTTATGCATATCTTTGCTTATTGTACTTTTGCTCGTCAAGTATGGGCATTGAGTGGGATACCGCTGTCGACATATCACACATCGGAAATTGAGTTGGGTGCATGGCTGCGTACAGTAAAAAAGAAGCTAGATTCCAAGGCTTTTGAACAATGCATACTACTGTGCTGGGCAATTTGGTATACCCGTAACAAACGAGTGTTTGAAGGTACAATTCCCGATGCTATGAATATAGTAGAGTTTTCCAAGAAATATTGGAATGAACTACATACAGCTACATCGCAAGTACTCGACTCATGCCTTTTGCGCAATCGACCCTTAGTGAGATGGATTCCCCCCGAGCCAAATGTGGTGAAAATTAACTTTGATGCTTCGGTGAATAACAAGGATGGAATATGCTGTTTTGGAGCTATAGGAAGATCGAATTTGGGTGTATGCGTAGGATGGGTGTCGCGGATTTTGAAATCCACTTTGGATCCTGCATCGGCAGAGGCAAAAGCGGCTTTATTGGCTGTCGAAATGGCTTGTCAAAATAATTGGGCGGCGATCATTTTAGAAGGTGACTCACAAGAGATTATTGCAGCCATCCAGGGAAGATCAAGCTCACGAGCCGAATATGGAAATATCATTGAGGATATTAAACAAATGAGTGAGACTTTTGCCGCTTTTACAGTCCAACATATATTTCGAGAAGGTAATCGGGTAGCTCACGAAGTAGCGTCACTATCTAAGAAAGGTCCATGTAATTTAGATGCTCTTCCCGTCAAGATTCAGTCAATCCTCTGCTCGGAAATGAGCTAATGAAATATTTTTTTATCCTCAAAAAAAAAAAAAAAATGAAATTTTAAATATACTAGAAAATCTAAAACCATGACAGTCAAATATATTGTGGATCTCATGTAGATCACAACATTAAATATGACGACCTATTTACAGTAAAAGAATATTTATGACGTCATTAAAATATTTAATTTAACTGCAGTCAAATATACACACGAGTACACTGTACATACCACAGTTCTGCTCAGACCCACTGTGAAATTCCTTTTCTACCCTTCTCTCCCCACTCACACTGCCAACATTCCATGCCCTTTTTCGTCCAACTACACTAATCTCACTCCCCGATCCCCTTCTTCTTCTTCCTCCTCTTTTTTTCCCCAATTCGATTTTACCCTTTTTTGGGAGAGCAGAAATTTTCAATTTTTTCGAGATTAATTCGCAGGAAATGGAGCACCCATTTTTTCCGACGACAACCACCCGGGCGGAGGCACTGCGGTGGCTGACGATCGCCGAGAAGCTGCTCTCCGCGCGTGACCTGATGGGGAGCAAGTCCTTCGCGAGCCGCGCGCGTGACTCCGATCCGACGCTCACCCCGGCGGATCAAATCCTCGCCGTCGCCGACACGCTCCTCGCCGGAGACCGGCGGATCGGGAACAACCAGCAGGACTGGTACGCCGTCCTCCGAGTCACGCAGCAGCAGGGCGGCGACTCCGAGCTCATCGCCTCACAGTACCGAAACCTAGCCCTAATTCTCAACCCTCAGAAGAACAAATTCCCCTTCGCCGAACAAGCCTTCCGCCTCGTCGTCGACGCCTGGTCCGTACTCTCAAACCCTTCGAGGAAATCAATGTATGATAAAGAGCTGGCTTTCTTTCTCCAGCAGCAGCAGCGACAACCCGACCCGTTTAGCAACCCTATCCCATCAATGCACCAAAACTTCATGTTCTTTGGGGGGAACAGCTCAACTGGTGTCACTCATTCTTCCCAACCACAAGGCGGCGCCCATTTTCCTCAGGTGCAGGTACATGCAAGTACTCAGGTTGACCCGGTGGGCGGTGGGTCGGCCCGAGAACAGCAGAATTTCATGAGTTTTACTTCGGGTTCGAATCTTGTTTTCGGGGGTGCATCTGGACCGTCGAAGGCAAACCATGAACCGGTGAATAAGCAGGTACACGAAAGCTTTTCGACTTTTGCTGGTAATGTAGCTGCTCCTGCTCATGGGTCGACCCAAGAGCAAGTGAACAAAAACCACAAACAACCTCAGCAGAATTACTCGAATGTTGGTGGTAATAGAACTCCGCATCATGCGAGTGTGGGTGATGGTGTCGGAAGGGGAATCGAGGATGAGGAGGACGCGGAGAAAATAGATGAGGACGAGGAGAGAGTGAATGCACCTGCGAAGAACGACGGGTCAACTTTTTGGACGGCGTGCCCTTATTGCTATTACATGTACGAGTACCCTATGGTGTATGCTGATTGCACTCTGCGGTGCCAGAACTGTAAGAAGGCGTTTCAGGGGGTGGTGATACCCTCACCGCCGCCAGTCGTTGATGGTAAAGATGGGTACTTTTGCTGCTGGGGTTTTATGCCTATGGGTTTTTCGGTGGAGAATTGGGAGAAAAATAAGGGTGCTGCTTCTTCGTGGACTCCGTTTTCGCCCATGTTCACTTGCCCACAGGCATCGAATGGGAATGCTAACGCTACTAAAAAGGCTGCGCGTAGAAACTCGGCTCCAAGGGTGTATGTTGACGATGATGATGATGAGGTTTTTATGGAGGCCTCGGATTCGAGTGGATCGGACGATGATTGGCGCGATGCTATGGAGAAAAAGAATAAGAAATCAAAGAGTGTGAAAGGAAAGGGAGCTAGTGGGACTCCCAATAAAAGTGCAAAGAAAGCACAAGTAGATAATAAAGGCAAGAATGTGAATGTGAATGTGCAGCAAGATGGGGTTGTGCCTCCACCTGAGGTGGTGGAGGCACCTATTAAGGCGACAGCCCCCGTTGAACCGAGCAAAAAAGGGGCGGCAGCTATTAGTGGTAGAAAACAACCTGGCAGAGTTGCAAAGAGTTTCGGGAAATTGGATTTGAATGTTGAGTTCAGCAACGAAACTGAGGAGTCTGCTCCGAGGACGAACCAAGGGAGTGGACCGAGCCGTGGGAAAGATGATAACATTGAAGGGGAGGATGGTAATATCGAAGGGATTGGATTTTTCGAGGGTCTTGATGAGTTCTTGAGCAGCCTTCCGATTCTTAACGTCGTAGATGATAAGGTCGTGAAGGAGACGTAATAAAAAAGTAAGTGCTTTTTTGTTGTTGTTGCTGTTGTTGTTGTAACTGTAGTTTGAGTGTGGAGGGTTGGTAGGATGTTATCGTTTTGGATCAAATTTGGAATCTTAAGTTATGGCTTAATTATCGTATATATTGCTATTTATCTCGTATTTTGATTTCTTCGCTTCGTGTGCGGCGAACAATGCAGGAAAGCTGCAGTCTTTGCATTGATAGTGGCTTTGCACGTTTATATGTATGAAATGCCATCTTAGTATTAGAGTTAATAATGCCTAGTACAGTTCTTGAGTGATGGAATTTTGGGTAGTATGTTATATATATATATATATATATATATATATATATATATATGTATATGCATATGTATTGCATATATATATTAGGGTAAGTTACACCTGCAGGATGCTAAAATAACTTTAAAGTTTATGTGGTATCGGTAATTACAATCACTCCTGAAACATTATTAGAAATTCTAAGCATTGGATACGTTATTCGGATCCAATACGTTATTCGGATAGAGTTCAAACAGTCTATTAGTTTCAGAAAGTGCTGGAGATAACATAGAGCTAGTGGGTGATTTAAGGAATGTTGGGGGAGCCATATCACCCTCTAGCTCTCGCTCTATGTTGTCTTCACCACTTCCGTTAGAACTCTAACATATCCAATACATTATCCCATTAGAGGTTCTAACAATGTTTCAGGGGTGATTGTAATTACCGATACCATAAGGACTTTAAAATTATTTTAGCATACCTTAGGGGTGTAGGTGTAATTTACCCTATATTTTATTTGAAATAATTTCAATAAAAGTCTAGCCTAATTTTGCATATTCGGTCATGAATAGCAAGTTTAGGCGATACATATGCAACCTTGTCATAATTCAATTGTTTGTGTTCAATACAATTTCTCAATAGCTTAAATCGAAATGGTAAATGTCGTTTCAATTTTATGAATACTGTTTTGACTTCAAACGTGATTTTAACATTTGTCTAGTCTGATTTTGGCAAAATTCAAAACATATCATTTGAGTTTAACTTTTTCTAATCCAACTTGAATCAGCCGAATTGGATTTCGGGGGACAAGGTTATGCGTAAATGAGTTACATTTTGAATTATAGATAGTCAAAAACATCAAAGTTGTGGGCAATGTTAATTGAATCATGCATAACTTTCTTGCCTGACATCCAATCTTGTCGATTCAAGTTGGATTACAAAAATAACTGAAAGAACTACGAACTACGTATTTTGAGTTTTGGCCAGTCTCAATTCGAAAATGGTCAAAATCACATTTGAAGTCTCGAGTTTTGCCTTAGTTTTCCGCAAACTTATTTTTCAATTAATCTAACCAATTAGAGGAGCAACTTATAATATAGAAACATGTGCAATTTACTCAATAGAGCCATAATAATTGGATGCCAATAATGACCACAACCATTATTTGAATTGAACCAATCCATAGTGTATACATACTCCCCAACTTTAATTGTGTATAATTGAATGAAAATATTGGTGATGGGTTTAAGTGATGGGGTTAACCGTTATTTCTATGCTGCACCCAGTGAAGACTACATCGAGTGATTTTTTTGCCGTTGATCTACACACCAATGTGGGTGTGGGTGTTTGTGTGTATATGAATGATAAATATCTTTCGGTGTAGCATATAATAGACCGGGGTAATGAAATGAGTGTTCCGTCAATTTTATATTCTGAACTTCAAAAGAATATTAATTTTCTCGAAAAGGACGGAGGGGCCGCGGCCCCCCGACTACGCAGTTCCTCCTCTGCTCAGCCATTTCAGATTCTTGACCACTACTAACTACATTACTTAGGTTGTTTATTATGTCTCAACAACAAGATCAACGGCCTCTAAACACAATTATTATTATTTCATTTCATTTCACCACTATAAAAGAGTAAACAATCCAACTACAAACTAATCCAGGCTTTTTAATAATAATTATAAAAAAAAAAAAAAAAACATGGCTTCTTCTTCTTCTTCTTCACAGTCGTTGATTTTATTCTTCATCGTCGTTTCCCTGTCAATTCCAGGCCCGGAAATTGCCTCAGCAGCTGGAAATAACCGCAAGCTGCTGGCTCCGATTTTCCCCGGGATTCCAGGCCTGGAGCCATTGCCCACATTTCCCGATCCAACAATATTTCCACCGCTCTTCCCTACTCCCAACACTGATCCCTCCGCACAACCAATATTACCCGATTTTCCAATAATCCCCGGTAATAATCCATTGGTTTTCCCCACTAATCCATTTATCCCCGTTTTCCCTCCACAAATTACCACAACCACTCCTTGATTGCTTAGCGGTTTACTAGAAACTGATCCTAACAATTTGGATTAGTTGGTCCTTGGAGAAAGATTAATGCTCGTTACGCGTCTTGTTTTGTGTTTTTACGTTGTTATTTCTGTATGTTGTGTTTGTGTTTCATGTTGTGTGTCCTAATAAAAATGGCGCTTAATTTTTATTGACTTTTGCGATTCCTGTTTTTTCGCCCGTGATTCATGTCCGGCTCGATTAAAGCTCGATTCAGTTATATATATACCTAAGTAAGACCATGCAAATAAACAATATATATATATATATATATATATATATATACACATATACATAAAATTTGATTTGATATGTTCAACAAGCTAAAACAAACTCTTGAATTTCAACTATAAACCTCAAAATCAAATACTAGAAACTTTACTTTAAACTTTTTCTTTCTCTACCTAATTACTTTTACAACACACCCAAATTACACTATCACACCACAACAAGACACAATACAAACAAACCAAACAACACCCCAAAAAATATTAATTAAAAAAACAACCCTCAAAACATAAAAAAAAATTATATATAAAAAATATATAAAAAAAAACAATAAAAAATAAAATTTAGAATTTTAAAAAATAGAAAAAAATTCAAGAAAAAAAGACTCTCCCTCCCTCACAACAATCAGTCCCACCACTGATGCACAGCAATCCCTTCATCCCTAACTTTCCCATACAAAGCCAAACACTGCCAATAAGCCCTTTTGCTTCCATCGCTCTGATCTTCGTCGTCTTGCCATTGATTCTCGCACTCCAAGAAAAGCTCGTCGACTAGGCAAAGTGTCTTCTCCTTCAACATCTCCTCCACCACCTGCGCCTCCGCCTTCATCACCACGTAATCCTCCCTCCCGACTTTCCCCCTCATCCAGTTCGACACCCCGGTTTCCTTGTGGGCCCCACTCGCTTCGACGTCGTACACTTCAAATTCTTGATCCCGCATCGGGTACGACTTGTAGAACCACTCGACCGCGCTCGTGTCGTCGGTTATGAATACTCGTCTAGGGTACTCGTCCAACGAGTCCTTCAAGAGGTCCGGCAGGAACTTGATCTTTCTTGATGTTTTGAAGCTCGTTTTCTTCTTCTCCTCGACCTCCGCTCGTCTTGGCGGCTCGAGGTAGACGTCCTCCAAGCCCTTTAGGGCGGCCTTCTTCTCCTCCGATGTGGCGGAGCCCCCGCCGCATGAGACTTCCTCCTCCTCGTCGGCGACGGTTGAAGTCGCCATTTTCCGCATGGCCACCACAGTGCTCTCGAATCGTCGGAGATAGACGATCTTGTAGCTGCTTAGTAGTCTCAGGCCGTTCGACGGGTCCCGTCCTAGCGGGGAGATGACGAGGCCGGTGTCTTCCTTGAGAACGCCGTCCACCACCTCCATACTGTTGAAATTTCTTGTGAACACAAAATCAAACACGTGGTGTGCGTCCGCGTTCGTCTCCTCCTGCGTGAGCAGATCGACGCCGGCGTCTCTTAGGAACTCGAAGTCCTCTTCCATGTCGGCGGCGGTGGCGCCGATGACTAGGCCGCGGTGGCCCTTCTTGACGAGGCCCTCCTCCACCAAGTCGCGGAGGAGAATCGGCAGAATTTTGAACCCGTCGCCGGCGGCGGCGTCTCGATCTGCGGCGGCGGGTTTGAACATAGAAGCTCTGATCATCATCGACGTCGACGTAGATCGGAGCGAAGGCAGTGCAAGAAAAAGCACAGTTAGGAAAAGCGAAAGTGACATCACGCGCAGAGCGCGTGAATCGGGCAGATTGATAACCAAAACGGCAGGCGAGTTCGATTCACTCGCCTCCTCATCGTACTCGCCCTTGTTGGATCGTAACGCACGACCCAAATTTTCCATCTCCAGAAAACAAGGAAAGAATTGCCGCCGGAAATGTCACGAGAAATCAATTGTGAAAGAGAGAGAGAGAAAGTTATAGAGAGAGAAAACAACAGAAACAAAATAAAAACAAAAAAAAAAAAAGCGCGGGGAAGGTGGAATTTTAGCGGGTACAAAATCTGGAAGCGGTGTGATTTCCACCCACGAGAGCAACACGATTACTTCGGATTCTACACCAGAGGAGCAACAATTCGCTAATTCTAGCAATTTCCATTTTATTTAATTATTGATCTTCTTCCTCGCCTTTCTCTCTCCAAGTTCCAAAACGGTGTCGTTTCTGTCTGGTTTTACATGATATCAGAAATTATATATATAACTGAATCACCATGAACCAGAACAGAAAATGAATTACAAAAAATGGCAGAGAAAGCGAGAAAAGAAACTGGAAATTATTTGAAATTCTCTTCTTTTTTTTTTTATTTTATTTTTTTATGATTATTATTTTCTGTTTTGGTGAGAATTACGAGGGAAGGGTTGTTTTGGGTGGGGGGTTATATATTGAGGAAGGAGAAATTAGGGCTGTGAATTCAGACGAACACCATTGTTTTAGGTTTGGGTGATGATTTCTGAGGTTGTTGTCTATTGTCCAAGTACTATAATTAAGGAGACCAACATTTGAATTTTTTTATTTATTTAAAAAAAAAAAAAAATTGCATGGTAAAGAACGTGTGTTCTAGTAGTTTTGTGTGCGAGTGATGAACAAGATTAGTGGCAAGGATTTCACCGTGGGGTGTTCGTGTTCGCTTTTACTCCACCAACTAGGTTATCGATTTTCCCATGCAAAAATAATATTATTGATTAATTAAATTATTTGTTATTTTAGAATTCAAATAAAAGATTTTTTTACTATGTGTCGGAGGGAATTATAAGAAATTTCGTCTCCATGCGGCCTAGTTTTAACAAAACAAAATCAATCAACCTTTCATTCGATTCTATCCTCACAAATATACGCAACAAACAATGAGTATGCAACGCAAAACAAATACACATAAGTATGTTTGTGGACAATGCCTGATCTTTATATTATTTCCCATAAATATATAAAGGAAATTAAAGTACACTCACAAAATCCGACCTCAGATGTTCAACACTGCATTTGAACTTTTTATGCTGTCTAGATTTCAACCCGCAACTGCCCTCCAAATCGTCCAAGTAGTCAGTTGTTAGGTGGCTACCTAATATGGGCGCGCTCACGCACCAAATGGCCGAGACATCCTGCCACTGTTGCCATGCAGTCTCCTTGCCTTGCCTACATATGGTGCCAGCTTTGCCCACAACTGTCTGCATAGGCTGCTGAGATTCGCTCGTGTCATCCTTGCCCACAAACTTGTGCCGAGCTGCCAAGACTCATTCTTGACATCCCCAAGTCTTGCTCATCTCTTGCTCGTGCCCAAGTCCCAACCGCCAAGAACCATTCCTCATTTTCTTGAACAAGCACCTACGATGTCTGCCGAACACTCGATCACTTATTGACCGATGTGTGGCTGTCTTGTGTCATCCTTCACTCGGCACCATTTCTCAACCATGACTCGGTCACACTCGAATCATAACCGATATCATCGACTGAGGAACTAACACTAAGCACACATATACATGAGCGTGTATGTTATTATGTGTTAATTAATGTAGTAAAATTACATGATATATTTCACCTTTCACTAGGTGTAGGTTCTACGAAATCATCAATGATCGTGAAATAAAATTCCAGTAGTGAATATAATTAGAGATTAAATTCTGAGCGGATCAACCGAAATTTAATATAAATCGGATTCCTCTAATTTTTTGACATGTGGCATTCTTTCGTAACTCTTAATACATTACGCTGATTATAATTAAGGTTAGTGGGGTTATGAGTTCTACGAAATTAAACTACATTCACAAAATCCGACCTCAGATGCTCAACAATGCAATATGAACTCTTTATGCTTTTCAGGTTTCAACCACTCGGCCCAATATAACAAAAAAACAACTTATATTTGCCACCATTTACTCCGCCACCCTTGTTAACACCACTTGGCCCAATATAACAAAAAAACAACTTATATTTGCCACCATTTACTCCGCCACCCTTATTAACACCACTTGGCCCATAAGTGCACCACCATCAGTGTCACTAGGGTTGTTCATGGGTCGGTTTTACCCGACAACCGACCCATTATCGGCCCGACTATTGCGGCCGATAATTACCCATCAACCGACCCGTTCTGGTCGGGCCGATAATATCAACCGACCCATGCATAGTCGGGTCGGTTATAGTTTCTGAAATATTGAAAAGTCGGTTGGCCGATATTACCCGACCAACCGACTTTTTTTTTTCTTCTAGCCTTTTGACCCTACATTTAATTTTTGGGCAATAATGTTTGAGTTTTTTGGAGATGCTAATATTTATAATGTGTTTTTGTATTTGAAGTAGTTGAATAATTGAATCAGATCTCTTTTTTTTCAAATATTAGAATCTCATTGATTGTCCATGAAGAATTCTCGTTCTTTTTTTTTTTTTTTTTTTCTTTTGTATATCTCACATTAAACAAAGATCAAAGAAGCCAAACAAGAAGAAACAAGCCAGAATATATTTATAACATAAATATGTGGGATTCTTTATATTTGTTAGAATACTATTTATGAGTGAAAAAAAAATGAAGTTTTTCTCGAGAATTATTTAATGAGAATAGTATTTTTTTTCCTCATAAATTGAAAATCTGATTTTTTTTTTAATGTGGCCGATATCGGCCGATAATTTGCAACCGAACTGTTTCGGCAACCGACAAAGTCGGTTGCCAACCGTTACCCGACCCACAATAGTCGGGCCGGTAATAGTTTTGCATATTTGCAATAGTCGGTTGGTCGGGTCGGGCCGATAATCGGCCGATATTCAACCGACCCGACCCATGAACAACCCTAAGTGTCACCACCACCACCTCCAAAAGTAGCCACCACCATCTAGACACCGCCTACCCCACCACCAAACCCCGCAAGGATCTAGAAAGACGCCTTCGTCAAATGCTCCATGTCGTCCGCCTCACCACATCCACCTTAATCGCTGCTGCCTTCTACAATCTCCCCCTCCGCCGACGGCTTCATATCCGTCGAGTGTTCCGACACCGTTATTCTGACGGTGATGCCAGTGGCCGTGGTTCTTTATCGAGAGATAAGAAACTAGAGATTCGAATCAGAAAACAAAGGAGAGAGAGAGAGAGTAGAAGATGAGAGAAAGATGGGAAAAGAATAATAATTAGGATTGTAGAAGGGTATATTAGACAATTTAAATTTGTGAGAATAACTAAAGACAAATGAATTATCATTGATAATAAAAATGAGGGTCCCTTGCATGAATTTTCCAAATCAGGGGTCTTGCTAATTTTCGATTTTGTAAATAGCTAGGTGTACATTAATAAAGCAATGAATATATATCTTATATATAAAAGAAAGAAACGCTGGGCAACCCTAGAAAAATCTTAATAGTATTTTTGTAATTATTTATTTTTAATATTTTTAATACTACTAAGTTTTAACTATATTTTTTAACAATTATCAAAATTGAAACTAACCCGTGAAAAATCCTATCATAATGGTACTTCTGTAATTATTTATTTTTAATATTTTTCTCTACTAATTTTCTAATTATAATTTTCAACAATCATTAATCTTCTTATTTTTCATCAATATATCTCAAATCTTAAGAGATAATTAAATTGATATTTTTTCACTATTGAAATAATATCCCGTGCATCGCATGGGGAAAAATGCTAGTTACTATAATATTTGAGTATTCATGCATGTTTGACGTTCGCTTACTTAATTTGTATTAAATTAATTAAATCTTTTTAATTAGGCCAATTTGAGGCTATAAAGATTTTTAAACATCAAAAAAAAAAATTATATTAGAAAAAGGAATATGCTTTATATTTTGTTTATTATATATTCTTCCATGAATTTGGAATCTGACTGTCACGTGACGAACGTTAAATAAAGAGTTAAAATAATAAAGGGTATAAATCCACACAGTCGAAAGCGTAAAACCCTAAAAAACTTTGCAGAAGAGGAAGTACCAGTTCGCAATCGTATTCGAGCTCAACCGATCAGGAAAATGGGAGTGGAGAAGGAATTGTTGAGGAGCGGCACCGGCCGGAAGCCCGTCGTCGGTCAAAAAGTCACCGTTCACTGCACTGGATTTGGTAAAAATGGCGATCTTTCCCAAAAGTTCTGGAGGTAACCCTCTCTCTCTCTCTCTCTCTCTCTCTCTCTCTCTCTCTCTCTCTCTCTCTCTTCGATTGCTGAAAATTGAGGTGATTGATTTGGGTAACAGCACGAAGGATCCAGGGCAGGAGCCTTTTTCTTTCCAAGTTGGAATGGGCAAAGTTATTAAAGGTACTACTTGTACTCATACTTGAAAATTAAATTGTTGATTGTTTCTTATTTGTGGCTGTTTTTCGAAAATTGATCACTTCAAATTGATTTCGAATTCGTCGGAGTGTTCGAATTGTTGAACTTGCTTCTGGTAATTTGTAGGGTATAATTGCGTTTGGTGAGATATGGAAAAATTGCGAATTTGTGCTTGAAAAAAAAATGGGTAAAAGGGGGTTTTCAAGAGAAAATATGAAATGGAATTCCGTGATTTTCTCGGTTTTGTATTTGGAAACGCCGGATTTTTACGTAATATTTATATGTATTGGTGGCTTGATATATTTTGGTGTTTAACGCTTCTCGTTGGAACGGTAAAAGTACATGGATGGTGATTTTGAACTAATTAGACTAAAAATATGGGAGTTGATGCTATCCACTTAGGGCTCGTTTGGTTTGGGAGATTAGCCGTGATTAACTAAATAATTGGACTTTGTTTGATGTTTGGTATACCCGATAACTCCTTGGGTCAACCCGGAAATTTTATGTTATCATGGCTTATCTTGTCTTTTAGGAAGCTTTTTTATTGGATATTTACTCTTATCTTAGTTAATCCTATCTTGGCAACCAAATGAGGCGTTAGGAATATAAGCTTGAGATAGAAAAAAAAGTAGTAATAAGATCAAGAAACGAAAGTTTTCATTTCCATCTAATGATAATGAATATGTTGATATTAGATGTGCCTCTAACACGATCCTAAAATAAAAGTATGGTTGGTTGTTTCATATTATGATTTTATATTCGCTAATTGTACAAATGTTCGTTTCTTAATCTGGATTGCACATTTCTTCTGTTGCAGGATGGGATGAAGGGGTTTTAGGAATGCAAGTGGGAGAAGTTGCTCGATTAACAGTAATATGCAAATCTCCTCCCTTTTTTGTATTCTTGCCATAGTCTTCTCGTATTTGTTTAACTCAAATCTATTACATTTAGCTACTGCAGTTTCTTACAGTAAAATTTTCGACCTTACCACTTTATTATACTATTCCTGAATCCAAACTAGAAGTATCCACGCTTTAAGGGCGATAAATCGAGCAGCTAAACAATTTTTAATTTTTTTTTCTTTGAAATAAGATTTTAGCAGCCTGTGAAATTTGATAAGAAAATGCTTTCTGTAAAAGTTATGAGTTTTATATAATTTCTTCCTCTCACATTTCTTCGTGTGTCTTTCCATTGTACTGCAGTGCTCACCCGACTATGCATACGGGCCGGGTGGTTTTCCAGCTTGGGGTATTAAGCCAAACTCGATTCTTGTTTTCGAGATTGAAGTTCTGAGTGCTCAGTGACCATCTTATATCATTAGACCCTAATAAATAAGACACGGAGCTTTGGTTATTGCGTTCTCCCATGCTTTTGCATTGTTGTATTTCCAATTATTTTGGATGCAAGTGAGATGTATGAATATTTTGTTTCGTGTTCTAGTTAAACATTATCGTCGAACTTATGCATAAAAATGCTCGTTAAAATTGAGATTTTTCTTTCATGTTCTTCTTCTTTTGCCTGTTATACATTTTGCTGGGCAACTTACAGAAAGTTGCTATCTGTATTGTATAACTATCGAATAATCATCCATCATTTGCTTGAAGCTAAAAGCTTTTAGTTACGTCAATTTACGGATGGTGATTGTACCGAAACGAACTTCAATATGTATCCTTGTTTGAAAAGAATGTTTGCTTTGAGCAGTGATTAACTAATGTAATCAAATAAAAATAATTTTTATTTTGAAGTAAAATGTATGAGATATACGAGGATAATGTGTTTCGATTCCGTCTCTAAAGATTAGTGGTTGAACTAATACGAGATTTCCAAATTTCGCTGATTCCCAAAAGTTCACAAATTTTGGAGCAATATTCGTCATTCTGAGTTCCGATTTTCCGAATTTGTTGGATCAAATTTGAAATACAAATAAAGTTCCAATTCTCGACTCGATTTTATTTTCTGAAAATTTCAACTTTTTCCCAAAGATTACACTAGTAATATCAAAATTATTATGTATTCTATATTATAGGTGAATAAAAATAAATAAAATTCCATTTCCCGTTACTTCTGAATCCAAAAAAAATCGATTTTGGACCAAACATTTTCATTCCAAATTCAGATATTTTACGAAAAATTTCAGAACTAAACCGGAAACAGTTTTTCACGTAAGAAAAATGATTTTTTTTTTCTTCGAAAGTACGAATTCTGATCTAATTCGTCCGATTTCTACCCCTAGATACGATAGAGGGATGAAGAGATAAATAATATTGCAGACACATAAAGAATATTTTCCAAAATTTCCAAGGATACAAAATACATATAATTTTACACACTCAGCTGTTTTAAGTGTCTATTCAAATTCTTCCAAGCAAAAACTTTTAATCAAATCCAAAAGAAGAACCATGACAACAAAATAAAGACACCTTATCAAGAAATCGAATTTCTCCACCTTCGAGTAGCCTTTTTATTCTGTTCCACATTCGCCACGTGGGACCCACTATCGCTATTCTCCGCCATCTTAGTCAGCTTGCTCAACTTCTTCCACCCCGTGGCCCACGCCGACGAAGAAGACGATGTCTGTTTCGGTTTGCTCACTTTATTGAACTCTCTCTGCAAAGTCTCCATATCGTTTTGGAGCTCCAAATACTTTGCCTTGACACTCTCGAGCTCGAACTTGAGGGTATTTATGTCCTTTTTCGCCGAGGCCCAACCCTCTTGAAACGACTGTGGGGTACCCTCGAGCAACGTTTTGCGGCTGGCTACTATTGGCTGATGATGAAATTGCGATTCTCCTGCTTCTTTGAGCGAGCCGGTGGCTAATGCGTTGCTGATTTTGACCTGCTCGGAGAAGAGGACCTGCACCACCACTCTGAGCGGGAGCCGCTCGTTTTGGGCGGCGTGCATGCACGCGTCTATCGAGAGTTTTTGGCAGTCCATTACACGGCATAGCCTTTTCCGCTCGTGCTCCGTGAGTGTTGGATGGGCCTGTCGAATTAGTTTCATTAGCACGAAAAAAAATAAAAATAAAGGAGGCTCGTAAATGCATGATAGTTCGTTTCTTGAAAGTGTAATTCCATAAGAGGATCTTCTAGTTCGAACTTGTAGGTATTTATGAATCTGATGAAATGTACGGCGGGTTAAGCTTTGCGCGTCACTCACACACGCACCCACATGGATGCGTGTGTTTTTCTTTAAGGATATTGGTCGATAGCAATTTCCTTTCTTGTGTCATAGTTAGTTGCGGTCGAAACTATGCTACACCCGGTGAAACACACAAACACCAACATGGATGTGTGTTTAGTTGTGTATATATAAATATTAAAGATCTGTCGAGTGAATTTCACCCAGGGTAGCTTGGAATAAACCATTAATTGATTGTTAGTGAACTATGTGTCAGAATGATGTACAGTAGAACCTCGATAGATTAATAACCCCGCTTCAATAATAATTTCTCCCGGTCCCGACTAGGGGTGTAAATGAGCTGAGTCGGCTCGTGAGCTCGATGAGCAGACTCGACAAAAGCTATGATCCCAACTCGAGTTTTTCAAGCATTCTGACGAGCCAAGATCGAACTCGCGAGCCTACTTTCTATTTTTATTTTTTATATATTATTTTTATTTTAAAATATATAATTATATAAAATAATATCATAATAATATAAAAAGTACATATAAATTTAAAAAAAATAATAGTTACAATTCATTATTTATTTTTGTATATATTTTTATTACAATATTTTTTAATAATAATATAAATAAATTAGCAAAAAAAAATCAAATGAGCTTGCGCTCGAGCTCGTCAAAATGGACTCGAGCTCGAGCTCGCCAAATAGCCGGGCTCGGTTGGAGCTCGGCTCGTGGACACCCTTAGTCCCGACTCAATGACATCGTAAATCATTAATTCGATAATTATGATATTCCACTAAATTATTAGAATTTTGCTCGTCCCAACTGTATTAATTTATAGAGGTCAACAACATCATATATATATATATGTATATATATAAGGCACATATGTAGTTTTTTTTACGACGCCTTCTTGTTTCAATAACCGACGAAAAAAGTGCAAATTCCAATTGAAAAACAAACCTAAAACTCAAGCAAAAATGGGTGAAACCTTAATCAAGAAATAATCAGACATAAAAAAACTCATATAACTTACCTTAAGATAGGAATCAACTGCTCTGTACAATCCATCATCGCAGCTCCTAGCCGATTCAGGCAAAGCCTCCGCCAGAACCTGAAATTTCGTAAGCGACAAGTTTCTGTCCCTCGAAACCTCCGTAAGATAACTATCGACAAGCCTCGCAACTCTCATCTTCGCATTCGGATTATTATTATTAGCCGCTGCCCTGTGGGACCCACCATCGTACATTTTACTATCAGAAGACGAGGAATGCCTACTCGGGCTCGAATTTTCAGACTGCTCTTGAACCAAGAAATGCTCCAAAAGTCTCTGCACAAGATCGACATCGTACGTCGTCTCGTTTTTGTTGTAACAAGGAATCAAAAGATCCCCTAATGTCGCCTGCTCTAATTGCATGCCGACCCGTTTTTCGAGCTCGGTCACCAAAGCGGGGGCCACTCTCAGCATGTTCGCCATTCTCAACAGCCTAAGAAGAAAACTGCACGAAACACTGTCTCTCTGTGGAGGGATTATACTTATCAAACTCTCGACAATCATTCTCTGATCTTTAACTTGAACCGCCGGTAAATCGTCTTTATTTCCAGACAGAATCATGTGGAGCCCACCATTCCAGCTACTACTACTACTTATATTACTTACATTGTTCCCCTCGTCGAGGGGGGCCGTGGTCCCCTCCTTGATCAGACCAGGGAGCCATTTAGCTGCGTAGTGAGTTATCACAGCACCGATGAGTTCGTACCGCATTCCCTTCACCTTAATCGCTGTAATAACACGTACGAAATGGTCGATTCTTAGAATCGTGACGTCTTCGAACCACCAATCTGGAGGCACTTGCGTGTTCCTACTCGGGCTGGAATCTTTCATCTCGTTCCATTTCGGGCTTGAAGAAGATCTCGGGGGCTTTCCCGTGTACTGCCATCGTATTCCTTTCGGATTAGCACAAGCTTTCCATGCAATAGATTCGCTGCACCTTCGCACGATTTGGAGATTCTCGGACCAAGGAGAGAGCGTTTCGCAGCTTTTTAAAACGACTATGGAATCCCTCCACGAGGATAGAACGACGTAGCTGAGGAAGGCTTCGGTTTTGAATATGAGATTGCCTTCTTCTAAATCTTCGGTCATTTCTAGATACTCTGCAGCACATCTCAGTCCGGAGATGTTTGCCGCCGTTAGATCGACCGCGATTCCGTAGCAGAACTTGGCCGCGAGTTCGAACGACTCGGGCCCACCCGGGAGGTCGTCTAGGGCGACCTTGTTTACGTCCGTGTCGCGCGGTGATTCGTATATGACCCTGTTCATCTTCCCACTCCGAGAAAGAAGAGGGTACTGTAACAAAAAAAAAAAACAACATTCTTGGTTAGTTCAGGCATTACAACAAACAGGTTGTGTGCTGCTTCTTTTTCAAATGATGTTCTTCACTACCTTGTGTATATGGAAACTGACATCGCCAATCTGAACTACAAGATCACTCGGAATATCAGTCGAAACAAACCTAATTTCCATGAACACGAAAATGGTGGAAACAAAATTTACATCATCTGCAAATATTACAAGCAACCTAAAACACAGAAATCATCGGAAAAAAAGTTACCAAGATTTGCCTCTCTGCTCAAAACCATCTGTCTGCAAACCGGGTTTGCTACTCGAAAGGACTCCATTGTCGTAATCTCGACCTCCAACCAATTCCGATTCCGAATCCCACATCGTCAAAACGAAAACCAGTAAAAAAAATTAAAAATTCGAAATTTATTCAGTTATACTGAAGAAAGTGAAGAAGACGATGAAGTATAAGTAGGAAAGAGGAGATCGATCCCCACATGGGGGTGATGCTGCTTTGAAATTTGGGAATTTTATTTTTTAAACTCTGGTTTGTCGGCTTTTTTTCCGGGATTTTTCAAAGGGTTTTTTGTTTTTTACCGCGAAAACCATGTTTATCTGTTTTGGCAACTCTGCAGAACTTCACATGTTTCTCTCTCTCTACATTTCCCAAGGATCAAGACTCTCTTTCTCTCTCACACACACTACACACACTAAAGTGTGTAATAATAATAATAATTAATAACCCATATGGTGTGTAGTGTGTCCAAAAACATTCTTCTGAATTTTCTTGATTGAAAAATGGGAGATGATGACAGTTAAAAGTAGTAGGTGTGTTGTATTAATGGAGTTTCATGTTTTTTTTTTATATTTTTTAGGGTAAATTACAAACACCCCCCCTGAGGTATGGTCAAATTACAAAAACCCCCATCTTGTTTGGATAATTACATCTACCCCCCTCAACTATGATTTTTTCTTAGACCTCCACCTTTATGGTGCCAAATTCAACATAGTCATCTAGATTCCGTGAAATATGCTCTAGTTTGTACTATTTTTGTGTAAAAAATACAGTTTCCGATGCACCACAAACTGATATATATACAAGCTAAAAATCACATATTATGATCATCTTGCTTCATAATGTAGAGTTTGAATGGGATAAAACGGGTACAAAAGTGATAATATTCCATATAATCTCGAAGATTCCACTAAATTTGATGAGTTGAGGGGTGGTTGTAATTATCCAAACAAGAGGGGTGTTTTTGTAATTTGACCATACCTCAGGGGGTGTTTGTAATTTACCCAATTTTTAATATTATTTTTGTATTCATTTTATTTATTAATTTAATTCCTTTTTTTGAAAATTTATGGTTTCATTCATAGTGAGGGAGGACCACTTTTTGTCTTTTACTGATTGTTTATGTCTTGGGGAAAAGAATAGGGTAAATTACAACCACCACCTTAGATAGAATGTAATTACAAAACAACCCCTTATATTGAGTAATTAGCTTTTTTTATATACACTATGTGATGTAGTAATCCAATTTAATTAGCCACCTAACTGATTTGTGATGCAGTTTAAAGAGCTCCAGTAATTATATTTTGTCAATATACATAAAATTTACAATTTTTTATTTAATTTGTGCCATTTTTCATGAATAATTCTGGCGAAAAAATTGGAGATGGGTCCCTGAAACCTGTAAACATTTATCCCACATTTTGGCTCCGTCAATGTTCATAATGACAAGGTTTTTAGTGAGGTAACTAATAGAATACAAATTCCAAGACAAACCCCCTCAATAATTATGTGGAAATTTATCTTTCACGGATTCAAATATATGTCACATTAAGCTATCAGTCTCTCACCATATGTGTATGCTTCTAGGGGCATGCGGAGGAGAAGTTGCTATAGTAGGGTTCCGGCGATTGACCCAAGTAGGTGTTATCGACTTTTATACCAAACTATTAATTTGTGATATAATATTGTGAATTATTGTATACTCGATGAAGGCCGACTATAATTTAGTTCATCGAATAAGAAATTTTAAAACTCATTATATGCGTAATTTAGTATGAATATCTTAAATTTAAGATTTTTTAATCTAAATTATTTTTCTTGGAATTTCTTGCATAGTCTTTTTAGCTATTGTTCTTATAAACATCATTATTGAATACTAACAATTTCTACATAAACATTTCTACAATTAAAAAAAAAAAAAAAAAAAAAAGTATAAATTGGATTGCCACACGCGCCGGCAATCATAGAAAGAGATGGGCCAGGGCCCAGCTGTGTTAGGTCCACTTGAACCTTAAATGTTCACTCGTCTCTTCAATTTTATGTCATCTTTTAATTAAGCCTTTGTCTATTATTTTTCATTTTCTGTTATCACGTGTTATTTTTTTTTTTCCGTCTAATACCCCTAAAGAAATAATATATTATAAAATATAAAAAATAATACATGTAGGGTCGAAGAAGTCCTATTTTTCACTAGGAAAAGAAATAATATATCAATTCAGTACAATACGATATACTGAACATCAATATTGTATATTGTACTAAATACCTGAATTATGTATTTACGGAATATCGAATCGAATTTTCAATTCGATATTTAACACGTATCAAATTTACGATTAGGTTCGACGGATTTTTCAGCGAGTGAGCAACCCTAGCGGCTACGAAACTTGACTTCATAGTGGTCAAAAAGGGGGTACAAGTGAAGTGGTAGGGTCCACTTATTTATGTTTGAAAAGAATAATATATATATATATATATATATATATATATATATATATATATATATATATATATATATATATATATATATATATATATATATATATATATATATATATATATATATATATATAAATGGTCCAATTAATAGACTACTTGTCTAGAATTTGGTAAAATGTTTTTTCAAGAAAATAATCTTAAAAATGGCCTTCAATTTGCATTTTGTTTTATAATAATTGAACTCTCTCCCTCTCTCTCTCTTTTTCTCCATTTATTGTGTCTTTATTGAGAAAATTTAAGAATAAAAAGTATTTTCTTTATTTTCAATGGCGGAGTCAGAGTATAAAATTTAGGGGTGGCAATGTGGATCCGGTTCCACGGATTCGATTAGATCCGGTTCGGTCCATAAGGATCCAGTTTAGATTAAGTCTAGTTGAAACAAACCGGATCGGATCAAGTTGATTTTTTTTAAAACTGGATCCATTTTAGATCCATTGAAAGTTTAACCACAAAATAAAGTGGGTCATATTGGATCCAACCAAAACCCAATCAAATACCAAAACAATTTTCTCATAAAAAAAGTCAAATATTATTTTAATTAAAAATTTAATTGATAAAAAATTATCAATGAGTATATTAATAAACACTGTGTGTGTATGTGAGTGTGTGTGTGTGTAAAACAGTGTGTGTAGAAACTGTGTGTGTATGCGAGTGTGTTTGTGTGTAAAACAGAGAGTGTGTGTGTGTGTAGAAATTGTGTGTATGTGAGTGTGTGTAAAACAGTGTGTGTATGTGAGTGTGTGTGTGTATGTGAGTGTGTGTGTGTGTGTGTGTGTGTGTGTGTGTGTGTATGTGAGTGTATGTGTGTGTATATATATATATATATATATATATATATATATATATATATATATATATATATATATATATATATATATATATATATATATATATATATATATATATATATATATATATATATATATATATACATGTATCTGTGTGTGGTAAACAGAGTGTGTGTGTGTGTGTGCATACGAGTGTGTGTGTCTGTATGTGAGTGTGTGTGTGTGTGTGTAAACAGAGTGTGTGTGTGTGTGAGTGTGTGTGTATATGAGTGTGTGTGTGTAAAAAGAGTGTGTGTGTGTGTATATAAACATGTATATATATATATATATATATATATATATATATATATATATATATATATATATATATATATATATATATATATATATATATATATATATATATATATATATATATATATATGAACAGATAGTGTGTATGTGCATGTAAGTGTGTGTGCGTGTGTGTAAAAAAGTGTGTGTGTGTGTGTAAAAAGTGGGTATGTGTATGTGTATGTGTATGTGTATGTGTATGTGTATATGTGTGTGAATATGTGTAATTGTGAAACTTGAGATATTAAACCACATAAGTTGAGATATTAAACCCTAAAAGTTGAGATATTCAACCTCATAAGTTGAATTAAAGATGCAATGAATCCATATGGATCCAATCCGGATCGGTCTAAACTCGATCCACATTAAATTTATTCATATAGGTTGATATTGGATTCGGTTCCTTTTGCATCCGATCCACATTGATCCGGATCGGATCCGGTCCAAATTGAGAAATTGCCACCCCTAATAAAATTCAAGTGGACTGAATGCATTAGTGAGGGTTGCCGTTAATGCTATTGTAGAAATGTATTACATTTATATATAATTAATAGAAATTTGAAAAATAATGAGGGGCCATGGCCCCCCTTAATTATGTGTCGTATCAGCCACTGTTTACTTTTGATATGAAAAGAGCGAGATACATTGCATTATAGATGAGGCATCACTTTATTTCTAAAAGTTGAAATTATTTTGTAAATTTGCTTAAAAAGCAACTTAAAACAATCAAATTTATAATTAAGTAAAATAAATTTTAATTTTTAGCTTGTTTTTTTTTTTTTTTTAAATATTCTAGACATAATCCTTATAAAGTTGATTTAGATTACGATAAGAAAGGCACTAATATAATGTCCAATTCAACTTTAAGCCAATAGATCCAATGCAAAGATGCTTTTGAGATTATAACTTAAAATAATTTACTAAAAACTTTTTGCAAAAACCATCTAAAATTAAATATAAGA